>NC_065538.1:30756820-31068585 GCF_932294415.1 Quercus robur
TACTAATGAAAATGGACAATAGACCCAATATGTAAACGAAATCATACATGAATGATTAAAATGAAAATTTTGAAAATACTCAAAATGAAAATAACCCAAACTTTAAGGGCCAAAAAGTATACTTTAGTGAAAAAAAAAATGTTAATAGCACTATAGTAGCTATTAATGTCGTGAAATTATTTTATGCACTTAATTGGACTATACCCTCCTTTGACATAAAGATGAATTCCACGTGTGGAATAATTTCTCCCCATGATAATAGAATTCTTATTCCTTGGGTATAGCCCAAATGAAAGGCAAAAAGGCTCCATCACAAGCCAGGACAATGGACATTAGTAGGCTTAAGGGGAACTATATACAAAAATTTTAACTATGAAAGATTATATACTCAAAAAAATAAAAAAAAGTTAGTAAAAAAGGAACTAAAAAAGTAAGAAATCAAAAGGAGTTTGGAATTCCAGACTATGGTTGGTTCATATCATATAGAGAATAAGGTGCCAATGTTTCGCCATTCGTTTTTAGAATTATCATCAATGTGAAAATAGAAGAATACAAGTACAACAAGTTGTATTTGTTGCCTTATCCTTAAAGGTCAATCTTTCTTTCTTCAAAGATTCATTACTATCCAAATACCCATGACTTTTTATGCTGCTATGATGGACACCCAACACTTGTCTCCAAAGCAATAGTCATCGATCCACTAGAGAACATAAAACCTAGCTTATTACTTTAATAATTACGTACGATTTAATAATCACTTTAACTAAGTGGGTTGGTTGCCTAAGATTGTAGTTATTATATTAAGTTTCTGAGTTAGTTAAAAACCCATTAATATATATATGTTTGGAACATAGTCTATTTTGCAATCATATTGTCCTCCATAGCTGACTCATATGATTGAGTGTTCCCTTGGCATTTTCCATGTTTTCAAGGAATCCAAACAGATGACCTCTTATAAGTGACTTTTTGACTATGGGAAAGAAGAAAATGAATTTTTTTTTGTGTTTCTGAATATTAGAAGGCACTCATTATGAGCATATTAATTAATCAATTGGCCATGATATAGGCACGTGGTCGGTGCTCGATAATATTATAGGTTGACCCTTTAAAAGTATGGTGGGGGATACTAAATATGGGAATTCTAGGCAAAACAAGATAGTTTATTCTCATTTCAATAATATATAATTCAATGTTGTGCATTTTTTTTTCTTCTTTTTGTGCTGAATAAACATTTGCTTGGATGGAGTGTGTTCCTCCGAACCTTTATGATTGTTATATTTCAGATCTTCTTGTTATAAATTAAAAAGCAGAAGAGGTTATATTCTTTAAAAAAAAACATCGTTTCACTAAATTTACTAGAGGCATATATGTTTATGGTATCTAAGGATAACATTTTTAATATATATATATCTTAATATAAGTCACATTAATAATAATAATAATCATAAAACTTGTGTCATTAGAATTTTTGTTTCAATGAGAGACGGTGATAAAGCAAAAAAGGGCTTGCATATTTATCTTCAACATCTATATTAATATTTGGATATATATATATATATATATATATTATTATTATTATAAAGAAGAGCATATAACATTTTTTTTTTTTGAGCAAAGAGCATATAACATTTTAAATCTCAAAAATTTAGGATTTTTAAAATTAAACTTTATACTTTCAAAAACGTATCCATTTAAACTATAAACTCATTTATGATGATATTGTTTAAGAAAAAGATTTAAACAAAATGACACTTGATAGATAATTTTAAACACGTGCCTATTATATTTGAATATTATCTCATTCTAAGCCACACAATATCACTTTGTTTAAAAAAAATTTCAGTAATGGTTTCAAGAATAATGAGTTTATGGTTTGAATTAAAATGATTATTAAAATTTAAAGCTAAGTTTGAAAACTCCAAATTTGCATGTAATGGTTAGTTCGACGCTAATTCTAAACTATTAAGTTTAAAATTCAATCTATAAACAAAAAAGAAGAAGAACATTGTTTAGCTCGTTAGTGGGGAGGATATTTTTAAGAATAAATTTAACGAATCAGATCTGTTTATTCTTTTTTCTTTTTTTTTTTTGAACTGTAGAAAACGTGTTACAAATTAAAGCACTTTCAAGCCAAGTAAAAAATGGCACTAAAAAATTGTCACAAAAGAAAATAAGAAACCGAGAGAAAAAGAAAATGTTGAAGAATAGAAGGTGATGGACTTTTTTGAAATTTGGAGAAAATTGTAATTTACTCACTTTGATTTGGACCATTAGGTTCTCTTACAATTTAGTACACAAATTTCAATTATTTGATAGGTTGATCCCTAAAAGTTTAGATTAAATAAAATGATTAAGGTTTTGTCCTAATAACAAATTTTATATATTGTAAACAATATTTGATAGGGTTGTGTTTGGAAGTTCGCAGGAAGCAAGTATCGGAGTAGTAGTGCGAAGCTTTCAAGGGGAAATAATGGTGGCTTTGTCCGAAAAGATCCCCATGCCATCTTCAATTGTTTTATTAGAGACTTTGGCGGCTAGAAGAGCTATACTATTCATTTATGAACTCAGATTTTGTGGGTCAATTTTTGAAGGTGATTCGGCCATTTCAATAAATGCCACAAAGAGTTGCTGCATATTTCATTTGGTCATATTATTAAAGACACCTTACAGAGTTTTTCTTTTTCTCATACTCCCTGACAAGGTAGTACTTTAGCTCATGCCTTAGCCCAAAGAGCAAAAAATTATTTTCCTATTTTAGTTTGGATGGAATCTGTTCCTCCCGATCTTTATGACTGTTTTGTTCCATATTTTGCTGCTATTAGCTAATAAAATGGACCAGGTTTTCTTTTCTAAAAAAAAAAAAAAAAAATGCTTTACAATCTTTTAAATTATTACATGTTAATCCTTTAAATTTTGGATTAAAATGAAATCATTAAATTGTCATTGAACAAAACTCTAACACTTTCCTTTAAACGAAATTTTGGGGGTTTAAATGTAGTATTTGAAAATTTGTGTGGACTAAATCAAGACAATAACAACCACATAGGATAAATTGAAAAATTTCCTAAAATTTGCTTTGTTTTTTTTTTTTTTTCCCATCGTTTATATTGTGTTTCATTAATCTTAATGTTAGAAATTGTCCTTAGCTTAATTTCCCTAGTTTGTGAAGTTTATATTACTTACTCAAAAAGCGTAAAGTTATCCTTTTAAAAGAAAAATCTTGGACATATACGTTAAAAAGGGAATGTGATAGAAAATAGTTAAAAAAAAAAAAAAAAGGTTTTATAATATGTGAAGGAACCCCAGTTACCTAGCCAATAAAAGAAAAGGAAAAACTAAATTGTAGATGATATGTTTAAAATTTTCTGAATTTTGTTTTCTTGCAATTGCTCCCAACAACGGTCATGGACCACGGTTCGTTATACTATTATAGCCAAAATTACATTTTTTCGACCCTTTACATTTGACAATACTTTCATTTAGTCTTTTATGTTTTGAAAATTTTCATATTCGTCCGTTATATATGTTTGATAGCTAGCCGAATTAAAATACGCAAATATACATGTTAGTAAAGCCAACTAATGGGTGATGCCTTCAATCAGTTCAATGACTATAATCTTGATGATAAAAGATTTGAGGGGTTTAACGTCGTGGAGTATGATGTGACAATAGTGGAGATAAGGAAAACCAAAAAAGGATTTGGTTTGAATTCCACTTTGAAGATAAGGTTTAAGTTATGTTTGGATTTCGGTTTGCAATTCGCACTAGGTTGCACAGAGAGAGAGAGAGAGATGATTCATGGAAGAAAAACGGGAAAAAAAAAAAAAAAAGGAAAAGAAAATTTTATTGATTATAAAGTAAAATATAAGTGCATTAAATTAGAGTTGTTTACAGGTTAAGTTGAGTTGAGTTAGGTTTGGGTCCAACTCACCACTTGACCTAATCGGATTTAGTGAATGGTAAGTTGAAACATGGTCTTTCTAGTCTTCAAATGGCAGGGTGGGTTGGAATCGTTGGGTGAATTACATAGGTCATAGAAAATTTTCCAATTCCTTCCTGTTTACACTTCTGATCTTCGAAATTGCAAATCTTTCTAGGGCCGTTTCCCTAAGTGGCCCCACCACCTTCCTCACCTAAACTAGCACCACCACCTTTTTCACGTTCATCACAAGATATTATGGTGGAAAATACTTTCAGTAAAATACTTTTTTTTACTTACTCATTGTTACAAGGTTAGAGGATGTTCCAACACATTTGCGATTTTGGGTTTAGCTTCAAAGCATATATGAGAGAAATTGGGGATTGAGAGATATTCAACCCATGCGCGGTAAGTCAATTACGACGGCATTAGGATGGAATAGGATTTTAACTTCAAAGGCTAGAGAGAGAGAGAGAAAAGAAAACTTGGGATCGTGATCCAAAGTCATAAGGTTGGATTTCAAATCCATGAGAATGTGACACCTAAACCTAATCCAAATCTTTCTTTTTTTATTTATTTATTTTTATTTTTAAATTTGATGTTCAGTTAAGTCTGTTTCAATGGGTTAGGAATCATGGGACTTGAGACTGGAACCAAAATCGGTTTTTAACTCTCAAACACTCATTACTTAACGCTTGTGCATTCCAAGTCGACCGTAGGTCATTGAGTCAACTTGCATGGGTTCGGTTTTGCGAGTATGTGGACAACCCTAGATTTAAACAATATTCAAAATGAAAATGTTTTGTTAAAAAATCACTTTGTTTTGAAATTATTTGGTACTTAACATCCAAGTCACTAATAAAGATACTTGAGAAACTATTTTTAAAGGTTGCAATGACTTTTGAGTAGAGTTTGTGGTATAGTTTTGTGTTAAAACTCTATCTTTTCTCCCTTGTGTATGTTTTTCTTGATTTCTCCCAAAAAAAAAAAAAAATCACTAATAAAGATGGATAGAAGAACCACTTTGAAAATAGTTTAAAAGGGATGAAAATGAAAATTTTCAAATATAAGGGACTAAAATGAAAACACCCAAATATAAGTAATTAAATATAGTTCTCTATAGAAAAGAGTATAAATTTTAAATAAATAAATAAACTCAGAAAAAAAAAAACCTAACCAAACGCAAAACATTGTAGGTGTGTTTGGATACCGCTTATTTTGTTGAAATTGAAAAATTATTGCTGAAAGTATTGTAAATAAAGGTAAAAATTAGTTAAAATAATACAGTAAGACCCATAAATAGTGTCAAAAAGTACACTAAGACTCATAAATAGTAACAAAAATAACCTATATAGTGAAATAATTTTCATTTTTCATTCTAATTCAAACCCACACAGCGTGTGAAAGACATCCACTGACATCATACCCATTTGAAAGTTTCTGAGATCAGATTTCAACAAAAAATTTGTACCAATGGGATGTTTAAAACCGTAATTGAATTGTATAACTGACCAAATTGTAACGCAATAGCATTCCTTTCATCTAGAATTGAGATAAAGGGGGAAAAAAAAGAAGAAAAAAACCCAGAGAAGTGGCAAGGAAAACTGGCAGAAAGTAGAACGAAAACTCGTAAAGAAAGCAAGAAAGTAGCAAATGTCAAAAAACGTTCACAAAAACACCAACCCTTGGTAGCAAAGCAATATAAAGGAAAGGAAGAGTAAAGCAAAGAAACTACAACGAACGAAGCCAAAGTGGACCTGAAATAAGGCAGAAAAATCTTTTTGTCCAAAACGTCAAAGTGCAAACCCTCACGCAAACTCAAAGGGAAAAAGCATGGAAAGAGAGAGGAAAAAGGGAATGAAATTTACCACCCACGCACCAAATTGACACACAAACAAAAAACATGAGAAAAAGAAAGTAAGAAAGTTAGGAAGGAAGGTCTTCTGAGACTGTGACTTAACAGACCTTAATTTGCTGCTGTTGCCGGCTGTGTAGTCTTTCACCTCGTTTCTTGTTTCATTGCCCCGCTGACTCTCCCATCTTTCATCATTCAATGCCAGCTCATTCTTCATCATTCATTGCCCTCACTCTCTCTCTTTCTTTTTTGTTTTCAAATTCAAATAACTGTGGCATTTTCTAGTTTCCACTTGTTCCTCTCATATTTCTTTCATTTGCATGTGGGCAAATCTTTCTCGGTTTTTTTCTCTTTTGTAGTTTAATTGCTTATTCATTCTAGTGGAATTGCTATTATTATGACATTAATTAATGACACTCTTGAACTTTCTAATTGGTTCATCCAGGTATATATCTTACTACTACTTTGATGAAAAAAACATACGAATTTACTATATATTATAGAGTTGATGTCATGGGTTTAAGATTATGATTTTGCAATAACTTTTAATTTAAGAATATTAAAAAAAAAAAAGTTTATCTAAAGAGTGAGGTCAATAATAACATTTACCAAAAATTATAACTTTTGTATGATTGTGCAAATAAGTTGCCGAAAAACCATGAAACAGAAACACCCAAATAAACACTAAGCCTTCGTTTAGATACTAATGAAAAATGAAAATTATTTTACTATTCAACTTATTTTTGCTACTATTTATGGACTTCATTGTACTTTTTGATACTATTCATGGGCCTTACTGTATTATTTCAATTAATTTTTACTTTTATCTACAGTACTTTCAACAATAAATTTTTAGTTTCAATAAAATAAACAGTATCTAAACCAACCATAAACTAAAAAAGTGCATTGGGTTACTCCATTTGCCAAACAACAACAACAAATCCAAATACCAATCCAAAAAAAAAAAAAAAAAATCCAAATAGTTATTAAAATTAATAACTCCATAAAAGTACTGATTATTTACCGCATGCATATACTTCACACACCCGACTCCCTGACATTTCCCACCACGCACACAGTAACCTATAAAGCATCGAACACCCCCCATAAACAAAAACAAAAAAGAAAAGTACACGAAAGCAAAAAGACACAAATTTATCCCCATAAAACAAATTGAAAATGTAAAAAGCAAAAACCCTTCTCTCTCTCTCTTTGTAGAATATAAATCCTCACCTTTCAGGACTCCATTCCCGCTTTCTTTCACATTCCCTCACTCACAAAGACACATTATCTCTCCCTTTCTCTCTCTCTCTCTCTCTCATGGCTTCCACCAACAACAACAACAACAACAACAACATGAACTCACCAAGCTATATGTCATCAGACCCAACCTCACCCAACACCACCTTTGTCCAAGCCGACCCATCAACTTTCCGAGCCGTGGTCCAGAAACTAACCGGAGCCCCGGAAGACCCATCAGCCCAAAAGCTCCCTCTCAACCACAAACCCCACCACCTCTCCGCCACCGAAATGGGTCCCAGAAAACCCACCTTCAAACTCCACGAGCGCAGACTCGCCACCAAAAAGCTCGAGCTCAAGTTCAACCCAGGCCTGAACCCATTTGGCCCATCACCATCATCTTCATCTTCTCCGTCTGGGCCTTCCTTGAGGCCCATGATCTTCTCCCCAGTCTCGCCATTGGAGCTGGAGCTCTACGCGCGTGGAAGTCCACGCACGCCGCGTGAAGTAGTGGAGGAAGAAGAAGAGAGAGCAATTGCTGAGAAAGGGTTCTATATGCATCCGAGTCCACTCACTACTCCACGTGGCTCCGACCCTCCCGAGCTTCTGCCTTTGTTTCCTCTCCATTCTCCTACTAATACACATTCCATTAGCAGCGACAACATTCAAAATCTTTCTTCTTCTCCTTCTTAATTTTGTAACATAATCATCATATAAATTTTATTTTATTTTATTGTGGATTTAATTTTCTAATCTTAATTTAAATGTTCCCTTTAATTAGTTTTTTTTTAAAAATGAATTCAACCTCTAAATGATAATAGTTCTTTATAATTAAACTAAGACACAAAATCGATTTATTTGTGCGAGTATAAATTGAATCATGGTTCTCTCATTCAACTGACTTTTACTTTAATTATAAGTGTTTATTCCCTTTAATTATAAGTGTTGATTGGTAGAAGCAGTACAATATTTGGTGAATGGGTGGGTTGGGTTCCTTAGTTTTTCAAGAATTTGTTGGTGCTTGCACTGTTCCACACGCTCTTTTGTTGCGCGTGGTTTCTCAATTTTATTATTATTATTTTTATATAATTTGATAGTTATTCTGACGATTTTAATTTTAAATGCCTCACTTGGAACAATTAAGATGTGATTATCATTTTCTAAAAATGAAAAAGAAAAAGATGTGATTATCATTTCCTAAAAAACAGATGTGGTGTGTGTTTAGATACCAATGAAAAATTAAAATTATTTTACTATTCAGCTTATTTTTGTTACTATTTATGGGTTTTATTGTATTTTTTAGTACTATACATGGGTCTTATTGTACTATTTCAACTAACTTTTACTTTATCTACAGTATTTTCAGTAATAAATTTTTAGTTTCAGCAAAATAAACGGTATCTAAACAACACGTGATAATCAATTGAGACACCGATTATCATTTCCTTAAAGAGAAAAAAGAAAAAAGAAAAAAAAAAGATGTTATAATCAATTAAGAATATGAGATATTTTTTTTAAGAGTAATGTTATAGCTATAAATTATTTTATAATATTTTTATAAACTAACATCATTTTTTCATTTAGTAATAACTACTTACTATAACAACAGGTTGTAAATTTGTTTGTAAAATAATTTATATTAAGCATTACTTTAAAATTATTTCTCACAATAATGCTATTGTACACAAGTTCACAATAAATTTACAACAAAATATAGATAATAAGCTGATTTATGTGGCCCCTACCAGATCATCTTGTTTTTTTAATAATATTATAGAGATCTAGTTAATATATGCCGGCATATTAATCATCTATTTTTATTAAATATCCTTCTCAAAATTTTTTTTTATTAAATATTGTGGAACTCAACTTTATTTTGTTCTTATACATGTGGCATAGTGCGTATTGCTATTATTTTTAACCGTAGATTTGTGAAAAGTGATGAGTCTGCATTGTTTCGTTTCCAAATACTTTTCAAATAATGTTAGAGGTATAAACTATTTTATAAAATTTTTTACAAATTACGGATGTGGTGAGTGATTATTGGTAAATAAAAAAGTGATATTAATTGTAGATCTAATGAAAACCAATAAGAGGAGAAATTATACAGTCCTCATGGTGGACCATATCATTTGTCCACCATTCCAGTAAAAGACTACCATCCATTTAAAATTGTTGAGTCAGTATTTAATTTTTATTTAAAACTTCACAATTTTAAACAAGTGAGAGTCTTTTATTGAAATGGTGAATCACATCACTTGTCCACCATGAAAACCTTATAATTTCTCCAATAAGAGGGTTAGCTACGTCAATATTTTTGTAAAATAATTTGTGATAGGCACAATTTAGACTAATTTGTTTACAGAGTACTGATCTGCAGGGGTTTGTGATCTTAATTATCGAACGGCTTGGATTGCTGCTTCGAGCCATCGCGTTTGCACTTGTTAAACGGCGCGTGATTTATATTTCATTAAATTGAGATTCTCCAATTTTTGTGAGCAGTAAATTGTAGAGTTAAAAGCTAGGAGCCGTTTGATTCAGTGACAGACTGAGGAAGTAAGCAAGCGGTGCTGTTGTCTGAGTCTGACAAAACAAACGGCTAGGATTCGTTTTTAGGTATTTAATACGATGTTGCCAGGACTATGCTTACTTTATTGTGAAGTGAAGTGACTGCTGTAAATCTTGCGGTCTGATTCCTCTGACATTGGATTAAGATTGTCCCTATTAAAATGAGTGTTTACATGATCTGGCTTAACTCATAAATGTATTGTCTTGTAGGTTAAAAAATAAAATAAAAAAAATGATACGCTCGTATAAAAATGAATAAAAGATTACGAACTTTTTGGTTAAACGAAAATTAATTTTTGTAAAATATTGTAATTTGAGCTGCCAAAATTGTTTTTTGGCTTGCGGTAAAATAATGACACTTATAATAGAAATTAGAATTTTTTTTTTTATTTTCTATAAATCATTTTATGTTTCACAAAAAATTTATCAGAACCTCCACTCTCCTATATTTGTCACCCAACCACCACCCCCATTAACATCCTTAATTTTTGATTACCAATCACTGTCGCCGGTTGTTACCACCGTTGGTCCCTGAATTATGATATTTTATTTAAAATTTTCATTTTTTTTATTGTATACATGCTTTAGAGATGAGAAAATGTGAGAAATTAATAGAAAATATATTTTTCATAGCATTTTCAAGAACACAATCAAATACTGAAAAATATTTTCAAAAATAATTTTAAGAATGTAACCAAAACTTAAAAATAATTTTTTTTTTCTGTAAAATATTTTCACATAAAAGTTTTTACAGTTGGAGAATATTTTCCATCTAACCAAAAACATCTTTAATCAAAATTTAAAATTCTATATATCAAATTATTAATGATAAGTAAAAATATGATATTAGTAATAGGATGAAATAAAAACAAATAAAATATTACTAAATCATTGTTGTCAAATTTTTGTTTATGTAGAATTGTTCATAACTTTATTGTCGGATTTGGACTCTATTGAGTGGTAGTTCTGTTTGGCAAGAAAAAAGTTAAGGTCTACCGATGGATTGCCAAAGTCGAAATAGTGGCATTGTTGACTTCGGGTTTAAGGGAATAAGTTGCTTAGACATTTCATTGACAAAGACATTTTGGACAACACAGAAAATTTTAAAAGAACAAAAGAAATGACACGGTATATAGAAGAGTTTTGAGCAGGTCAAGAGCCGGCTTAATAGTAGAGCAAGAGATGCGGTCGTCTAAGGTCCAAGTAAAAAAAAAATATCTCTAAATTTTAACTAATAGGGTTATTTATAATCAATAAATAAAATAATATTTTTTTACCAGATGAAATACAAATAAAAGATATAGGAAAATGCATCGTTCATAATATTTTTCACAACCCTTTTACAACTAATGTTAAGTAGCAGGTTGTTACAGTTTGTTATTGATGGAAAAAATAATAATTATAGTGATATTTTCAAATAGAAAACAAAAAGCAACTTAAAACCTAAAATTTTTTGTAAAAAATATTGTGAATATTACACTTCTAAACAAAAAATAATAATAATAATAAGATTTTAGTTAGCAAACTTTTACTAGTTTTCATTTAAGTCTATCATTAACACCACTCTTTTACTTACCACTATAATTTGCAATATCAATAAATATGAAAAATTTTGTCAAATTTTTTATATCTATAAATTTTCCAAAAAAAGAAAAAAATTTTATGTAGTTCATGTTAATTAGTAATAATTTTGCATTTAAAACAAGATAATCAATTTTCGCCTCAGGCCCCCAAATGCCTCAAGCCGCCCCTGTTAAAGCCACCGCAAAATGCCTATAAGTTGAACTGTGATGCAATTTTTGGGGATTCAAGCTTTGCTACTGGTAGCAATTGTTGCCAGTAGGGGTGTTTATTAAATCACAACAAGCGTACTAAAATTGCCCATAAATTGGCATAATCACACCGCACCACAAGTAATAGTGCACCACACCAGACAGCACCACATGATGCAGTGTAGTTTGCGGTTTTATAATAATAAAATCACACCGCACTCTTACTATATATTAATATATTTATTATTTTTTTAATATTAAGTATATTATGAATATTTTAATAACCTAGTTTTCCAAAAAAAAAAGTTTAATAACCCTAACAAGTGTTAATTAGGAAAGCTAGCCCAAAATAAAGAAAAACTAGCTCAATAGTTTAAAACTTGGTCCAAAACAAACAAAAAAATTAGTTTTGGGTTGGGTAGGAAAAACCTAAAATTTGAAAAATACACTGGCTGTAAATTCAAATTGCATATTATACGCCGCGCAACACATATGATTGCAAAAATGAGGTGCGGTGTTGTTATGGTTTTGACTAAACTCTAAACCGCATCATACCACACCACACATGTGATTGCAAAAATGAGGTGTAGTGTAGTTATGATTTTGGCTAAACCACACTGCAAAGTGCGGTGCTAAAAATGGCTTAGAATCAAACCGCACTGCGAACACTCTAGTTGCCAGAGATTGGAGAGGGTTGGTGGTGTTTACAACCTTAAGAAAAGTAGACACCAACACCCTAGTACAAGCTGAAGCCAAGGCAATACTGTGGGCAGTGAAGTTAGCTTCCCAAGAAAATTTTGGTAATGTAATTTTTGATGGAAACTCTAAAAGTTTCATTAAGGAATTAAGGGACTTGTAGTTGCTTGAAGAATTAAAAACTTTGTTGCTGGTGTAAGATTGCTATTGGAGAGCTCTTTAAATGTCAGCTTTAGTTAGGTTAACCATGAAGCAAACAGAGCAGCACACTCTTTAGCTAGATGGTCTATGCATAATTCTATTTTTGGAACTTTTGATTTAGAGAATAGGTCTGTTGCTTTTATAAATGTAATTTTGGAGGAGGCATGCCAGTAATACTATTTTGTTTTGCTTGTTTAGCTTTCAATAAAGGTTTTCAGTTATTAAACAAAAAAAAAAAAAAAAATGACATGGTGGTAGGACTATAGTTCCATCTTTCATTTTAGGCAAAAATATCATGAACAAAATTCTATTTTAAACTACGTGGATGATATGATCATAATTAGTGATGACCTCAATGGCATTCAAGAACTCAAGAATTTTCTCAGTTAGCAGTTTGAAATGAAAGATCTTGGACATCTTAGCTACTTCTTGGATTTTGAAATCACTCATTCCATAGATAGACTTTATATTACTCAAGTCAAGTATGCTTCTGAACTTTTGTCTCGAGTTGGACTCATTGATAGCAAGACTGTTGACATTCTTATTGAACTTAATGCACAGGAGATCCCACTGATTGAAGGTCAACCACTGGTTATTACTTTCTTTTTGGTTCTTCTCTGATTTCTTGGCGAAGCAAGAAACAAACCGTTGTGGCCCGCTCCAGTAATGAAGCAGAATATCATGCCCTTGCTGATACCACATTTGAGCTCCTTTGACTTCGTAAGGATTAAGGTGTGTCTACATCATCAACTACTCCTCTTTATTATGACAACCAAAGTGCCATTTATACTACTTACAATGATGTCTTCCATAAACGGACTAAACACATCGAGATCGATTGTCATTTTATCTGTTATCATCTTGTCCATTGTGCTCTCAAGCTGTTCTCGGTCTCCTCTAAAGATCAACTTGCAGATATCTTCAATAAGTCACATCCTAAGGGATGCCTTCGTGCTTTGGTTGACAACCTCAAGTTGGTCTCATACCCATCTTGAGTTTGAGGGAGGCTGTTAATGTGTATAGTATACATACTTGTACTATACACTCTGCCTCCTATATAAAGACACTCATATATATTTTATTACTTGAGAAATACAATACTATTCATTTAGTATTTCTAACACTAATTATAGACAATGTTGATTGTAACTTTCAGAAAGGTGAGATTATAATTTTAGCCAAACATTTCTATCTGTACATATGCGAGAGCACACTTCTAGGCAAATACATGGTAGAACAGGACAGTGAAGCACGGGCGAAAGTGATAAGTTAGGGGGGGTTTGGTACACCATTTCAATAATAAAAAAAAAAAAACATGTTTTTAAACAACATTATACATATTTCTACATACTTTTTCACCCACACATATTTTCACACATGTTTTCAAATAACAAAACACATGTTTTTAAGTGTATGTACCAAACACTCCCTTAGCTATGCAAAATACTGTCATGGATACGATGAGGTGAACTTGGGCTATCATGTTTGTTTAGCTAGAAGTTATTGGTCTTGGCCAAGTTTAGTAAGCCTTGAAACTTTTATATCAGCTTGCATATCAAATAGGATTGTTAATGAATTAATTAATATGCATTTAATTAATGCATCATTAAAAATGTTTTTATAATTTTTTTTAAATAATTAAAGTCATATCGTACACATATATCTAAAAACATACATAATTTAATGAATTTGTTCGTGTAAGCCAATGACTTATTAGCATGTGCATTTTTTTTTTTAAAAAAAGTGTGCACTGCAACTCATAATTAAGCATTTATTAATCTTTAACATGTACTTTTAGGGTACTCGTTAACAAGACCTTATAAAATTGAATTAATAATTTGGTTCTTAAGAAACAGCAAGCATGTATATACTAGATTGAGATGTAAACTCATTAAATAAAGGTAAAACAAAAGGGCAACATCTATTACACACATGACACATCCATTTACACATACTATACATACACATCACTTTTGCACAGAAATCGTGATTTGAAGTCACAATTTTAGTTCAAAAAAGTGTGTACAATGCGTGTAAAAGATATTTTTCAATAATTTTTTTTTATTTTTAATTTTTAATTTTAGCTTGTTGTTAGCTACTATAGATAACAATTTATTGTAGCAAGTTAGTAAAAAAATTTAGATACAGCAACTTTAATAAAACATGGTTCTTGTTTGTTTGAGAATTAAAATATCTTTTTAGTTAAAATAAGAGCTCTAATATGAATGCGCTAAAGACTCAAGGTGATTAATGAGAAGTTTATAGCCCATATTTCCATACCAGCTAGTATGGCCCTCATTTTCTAGCATTATAGCTTGACTCTTTGTCCTACCACTATAGATGACAATTTATTGTAGCAAGTTAGTAAAAAAAAATTAGATATGGCAACTCCAATAATAAGACATGGTTTTTGGTTGTTTGATAAAATATTTTTTGAACAAAGTTTAATTACAAAATTAGTTGTAGCGTAAGACTACAATTTTACTCAATAAAATAAATATTACTATATATTTTGAAAATCTAATTGTTAAATTGTATATCCTTTACGCTCTTAATACACATGTCAAATTTTGTATCAATCGGATGTTATTTACTATATGATTTATAAACTTATATTTTAGGTATACTTTTAAATTACAAAAACTTGCAAGAATAGAGGATATAAGAAGAAGATGTAATCTAATGGTGGATTTGTCAAAATTCACCTAAAATAAAAAAGTATTGAATAAGGTTGTAGTCGTTGACTATAATCAATTTTGTAACTAAACTTTGTCCATATCTTTTTAGCTAAAAATAGGAGCACTAACGTGAATGAAGAGTCAAAAGGTAATTGATGAGAAGCGTTTAGCCCATTTTTCGATACTAGCTAGTATGGCCCTCATTTTCTAGCATTAGCTTGACTCCTTGTCCTACCTTAAATATATGAATACCGGTCTAGCAATGGCAGGATAAGATCATTTTTCAATGGAGTGGAGGAGCTTAGCCAAGTGCATATTCTGGGGTATAGTAGTTTTGGTTCAAATTCATGGAGTAGAGCCTGCTTTGAAGAAGAGAAGTTAAGCACTTTTTGAAATCAAGGCGTTTATCAAATCCAATGGTGCTAATACAGAGAGAGAGTGACTGCTATACTTGGGAGCAACTTACATGCAACTTCACCACAGGTCACGTAATCGAGCTCTCTCTCAACAATATACGATCGAATACCTTTAGAGGGTTTGCCTTTCAAAGCTATCAAAATTTGGTTCTTCAACGTTTCCTTGTTATGGCCTTTCAAGAGTTAAAATTTGGTTCTTCAACGATGCAATCGGTCGTTGGGTTGGAGACGAAGGTATGTTATCTTGGTCTCTCTCTCTCTCTCTCCACATTTCATCTGCAATTATTCATTACGGAGAAAAGTGAAAAATTCCACATTCATGGACATAGGGGCTGAAAATAATGAAGTTTTAAATCCAAACGAGTCTAAGATCTTGAAGCCATATAGACTTTTGAGTGAGATTAGCTTTAGTTATAAAAGGTCCTTTATTCTATTTCTACTTTAATCAATACAAAGAATTTAAATTTAGTATCCATGCATTTGCTAAAGAAGTTTAAAAAACTAATGTGGATGCATGACAACGCCTACCTTGTTTCGTTTGATTCTTTCGACGGATGTTGGCTTTAGATTTGTCCAAAGTGTGTCATAATTAAACTGTTGCGACCAAGTGTTTTTGATGTAATATTCTAAAATGTTATATAAAAAAAATTCATATAATGCCCTTTGGATTGGGAGTAATGCGCTCTGGGAGTTCCACCACAAACATTATTCGATAACATGAATTTTTCTTTTTATACTAATATTATTTTCTTGCGATGCCTTCGGTTTAATGAAAATCTATACGTAAATTAATTTTTTTTAAAATAATTAAAATAAAATTATTAAATAAATAGAAATAATAAATTATAAAATAAGTAAATAATTTTAATAAAAAATTGTTTAAGTTCTAATTGTTTAGAGTTTGGACTTTATCAATGTTTATCAATTTTTATATCCAAAAAGTCTCTTTGTGCTTTGTGTTAATTTCTTAACTTGAGATATTGAATGAGTTTGGTCATTTCTTTTTGGGTTTTGTTTAATCTATACTCTAGCCAACATAAACAATAATAAACAAAATAGTTCCCCAATAAATTTTTTTTCAAGTGATAGTCTAATTAAAAAAAAAATCAATACACTCAAAAATTAAATACAATAACCAAAACCCAAAATCAAAACATACACAAAAGTTCAAAATTGAGAATATAAAAAAATAATAATAAAAACAAGTAAAAGAACAAAAAAATTAAATGGGTGCCCATTGTTTTACTTCTTTATAGTAAATTTCCTTTGGCATAATATCCTGCATGCAAATTTAGAAGCAAAGAACAATAAATATGATACATTTATTAGATTAAAATATACGAGTAAGTTGCATATTGGGAAAAAAATTATAGGGATGACTTTATTGGTTAAGGAATATATATATATATATATATATATGCAATTTGAGGAAATTTAAAAAAAAAAAAAACCAAAAACAAAAATGTGAGTTGTGTGGGATTTAAGTTTAGAATATTTTGTTGATAGATTTTTAGTTTTATTTAAATTAAATAGTTATTAAATGTTATCCCTTACTTTGAGAAAATATATTATACTCCTTCCATCCCAAATTATTTGCCCTAGTTAGAAAAACCCAATTTTTTAAGGAAACATCATTAACTACCTTATCTCTTTAAAAAAAAAATTAAAAATTTCCTAAATTACCATTAAACAAATTTATCAAAAAATTATTTAAAATATTTTTTTATTTTTATAATTTGAATAAAGTATAAAGATGGCATGTATAGTGGATTTCAAAATTTAGGCTTTTAATTTTTTTAAATTAAAAAGATGATCCCACAAATAAATTAAGGGCATAAAAGGAATATTAATAAATTAATGGTGTTTAGCTTTTCAAACATGACATAAGTTTGAAACATCCCAAGATGGAATACAGACCAAACAATTTGGGACGGTAGTTTACTAATTAGTTATTCTAAAATGTTGATAATAGACTTTTACTTGAAGTACGTAGAAGTCAAAAGGTTTTTTATTTTTTTTTATTTTTTATTAAAAGAAAGAAAACATAGATTACTGTCTAGAATTTAAGTTTATAATTTTTTATAATTGACTTTTAGTTTGAATAGGGTTTAAATTTATTGAAATATTTAAGTTTAGAAAATTTCGATAATAGACTTTTAGTTTGAATATAATTTAAATTTGTTGAAATTTAAATGTATAAAATTAATTTACTAATTAGGTGTTCTTAAAATATAGATAGTAGACTTTTAGTTGGAGCAAAAGTCAAAACATGAGTTTTTTTTAAGAAAGAAAACGTGGGTTGTTAGGGATTTAAGTTTAGAATTTTTTATAATAGACTTTTACCTTGAATAGAATTTAAATTTGTTGAAATTTAAATGATAAAGTTTTACCTAAATTAAATAGTTGTTAAACATTATCCCTTAATTTGAGGAAATATATCATAACAAATAATATAAAATTAATTTTCAAATTAGTGAGAGTAAAAAAAAAAAAAAAAAAAAAAATTAAAACTTACATAAGAGAACCAAGAACTTAAATGGGTGTTCATTGTTTCGCTTCTTTATAGTAAACTTCCTTTCGCATAATATCCTACACGCAAATTCAAAAGCAAAGAGCAACAAAATGATATGAATTTATTGGATTAAAAATTTAAAATATAAGCATTGCATCTTGGGAAAAAAAAAAGTGAAAAAAAAAAAAAATACAACAACATGTGGTGTATTGTGGGGGATTTAATTATAGGGATGACTTTATTGGTTAAGAGTGATTAAATTGAAAAGCCATGATGTAATACACACACACACACACACACTAGCCTCATCACATGTGCTTTTTGAGTGCGATGAGGCTTTATTTTTTATTTTGGGTTTAGTGAAATAACATTTAAAAATGAGATATAGACAACGCTCTAATTTTTAGGATTTTTCTTTACGAGAGAGTTGATAAAAGTTTATAAGCCTAAAATTTAGGAACTTTTTAAAAATACTAGTAAATTACTCTTTAACCAGTTTGTGTTTTTAAATTTAAAATGATCTAACTAAAAGATATGGGTATTTTAGAGAGTTTAGGAATTTGTGTGATAATAGACTATTAGGTGGAGTAGAATTTAAATTTTTGAAACTTAGAGGATAAAGTTTTTATTTCAACTAAATTATTGTTAAATTTTATCAATTAGTCAAGAGTCTTGTAACTTAATATTCAAATAAAATATTATTTTAATAGAATGTAACTTGAGGAAAAAAACAAAAAACAAAAAAGTGAGTTATGTGGGATTTAAGTTTAGAAAATTTTGATGATAGGCTTTTTAGTTTTATTTAAATTAAATAGTTGTTAAATGTTATCCCTTAATTTGAGGAAATATATCATAACAAATAATATAAAATTAATTTAATAATTAGTTGTTCTTAAACTGTTGATAAAAATAGACTTAGTTGGAGTAGAAGTCAAAATATTGATTTTTTTTTTTTGGAAAGAAAAATGTAGGTTGTTTTCAGGGATTTAAGTTTAGAATTTTTTATAATAGAATTTAGTTTAAATAGGGTTTATATTTGTTGAAATATTGAAGTTTAGAAAATTTTGATAGTTTGGATATAATTTGAATTTGTTGAAATTTAAATGTATAAAATTGATTTACCAATTAGTTGTTATTAAAATATTGTGAATAGATTTTTAGTCAGAGTAGAAGTCAAAATGTGGGATTTTTTTTATTAGAGAAAGAAAATGAGGATTGTTGTTTGAGATTTAAGTTTATATTTTATATTTTTATTTTTTATAATAGATTTTTAGTTTAAATAGAATTTAAATTTGTTGAAATTTAAATAATAAAGTTTTACCCAAGTTAAACAGTTGTTAAATATTATCTTTTAATTTGAGGAAATATATCTTAATTTAAGAAAATTAATTTATTAATTAGTGAGAGTAGTCACTTAGCACCACCACGGCTCCTAAGTCCAACTTTTATTATATAACTAGTAAGTTGCCCGTGCGATGCACGAATAATGTTGTAATGTTTTATATAAATTTGTTTTTGGAAAATATTATACATATATTATAGTATATTTATTATAAAACTTTGTTAGTAATGAGTTCATCATAAAAAGTAACTATTATAAATTGCACACATATATCTATTAGAATTATTTTGTTCAAGCAATGAGCAATAATTAAAACAACTTTGGAGTAATATTGTATAATAAAAGTTGATAAAAGCATATTAATTCATTCTATATTATTGATTTTTATTATGTGATATAATAAAAAGCTTCATTACAAAATCCTTTTTTTTCTTCAATGCTTTGTTATTGCGGTATGATGACACTTGTTATCATCGTCAGTGAAGTTTAGTCCGTCCATATTTGTTCAATTTTTGAGCTTTCACCATTTTTTTCCTTTTGTTGCATCTGTTAATCACTAATGAATTGGCATTGGGAGATTCTTGATTAGATCTTACAAAGTTTGGATTTTGTTGCTAAGATTTTTCGTAGGTATTTGCAATTATATTAAATTTCAATGATGTGATAGTTTTTTGTAAATTTTTATATTTTATATTTTTGTTAATTTTGGAATAATGCAACAAAAAGAATTAATATAGCATATTGGATTGTTTATGTATTTTTTTCTTCCATACCTTTTTGTCATTTGAAGGTGCATAAAAAATCTTAGCAACTATGTAATTTTTGAAACTATCATTTAGATTAAATTCATTCAAATGAAGTAGGAAAATTCATTTTTTTCCTTTTTTTTTTATTTTTTTTTATTTTTTAAAAATCAATGGGATTCCTTCTCCAATATCAACAGATTTATAATAATTTAAATAAGTTGTATCTCAATTTATTTTTCAACAAGATTTCTTGTAGATTTATTTAGGATTTTCTCAGCATCTCGATCAAATATCACAAAATTTGTTTTGTCAATTGCATCAAAAACTTTAATTTGAATCCAGTATCTGAAGTAGTTTGCAATTGTGTGTGTGTGTGTGTGTGTGTATATATATAGTAGTTAGAGTGAGATAAATATATTATAAATATTTGGAGAGTATGTAGTTAATGTGAGTGCCTCTAACTTCGGGATAGAAAGATTTGTTTTTGTTTCACATTTTGCACACCAAAATGATCCTACTTGTGGTTTGACATTTCTTTCACAAAGTATGTACAAAATGTAATACCAACCCATTGTTGTATCAATGTTACTTATTGTTGCAATACTCTAGCAGTTCACATCTTGCAATGAACTTTGAAGTTAATATGTATTATTTTTTTAATATAAATAATATGATGTATTATTTTTTTTTACGTAAATGATGAGTATAATTTGAAACGATTAACAAACCCGTTTCGTAGGATCTTATTCAATGCGTTTTATCTTTATTATTGTCTTCATATTATTTAAAGATAGACCCTCTTATGAAAATTGTTTTGCACGTATTTTTGGTATTTCTTGTATAGGATCATGTTTTTTACCATTCTTATCATTGACTTTTTTTAAAGAAAATATTAAGTTAATGGCATTTTGTGAGATAGTATATGCTATTTATTAGACTTTTTGTTATTATAAATTTTAGAAATATGCACTTGTCAATTATTTCAACAACCCCAGGGATCTCAAGATTTATATATATTTTTGTTGCACTGGTCAATGATAGAGAATTTGTCTGTATAAATTGCATAGAATATTATTGATAGACAAAAGTATATTGAATTGAAATTGGGGAAAAATGGAGACATGATTTCATGATAATGAGATTTCTAGAAGTATCATCTATACGTGGGAGAGGAAGAAGAGAGTTTGTAAGAGGGTAAGAGTTTTTGCTTTGATTTGCACGTGGGAATGGTCAAACTTTGGTCATAACATATAATGTAATAACTGTACTTGAGTTTTTTTATAAGGTTTGGTCTACTTTTAAAAGGTAATCCATTTTGTAGTGAATAACTTTTGGTCTAATTGGTCTAATTGTCAAGAACAGCTCATATTTGATATAATAGTAAAAAGAAGTTACTATGAATTATTGAGTAATAGTAAAGAATACTTAATAAAAAAAAGGTAAAAAATGTTAAATTTATATGATAGTAAAAATAAGTTACTATAATCTATTGGGTAACAGTAAAAAAAACTTAATGAACAGAGGTAAAAAAGGCTAAATATAATATTAGAGTGCCACGTGGCAGGATCTCATGCACTCTCACATGAGGTTTTTGCTTTTGTGTGTGTGTGTGTATATATATTTTGAGGTAATAATTGGGATTGAGTTTTTCATAAGATTTGGTCTACTTTTAAAAGGTAGTCCATTTTGTAGTGAGTAACTTTTGGTCTAATTGGTCCAGTTGTCAAGAATAGCTCATATTTGATATAATAGTAAAAAGAAGTTACTATGATCTATTGAGTAACAGTAAAAAATAATTAATAAAAAAAAAAGGTAAAAAATGTTAAATTTATATGATAGTAAAAATAAGTTACTATGATTTATTGGGTAACAGTAAAAAAAAAAAAAAATTTAATGAAAAAAGTGCTAAATGCAATATTAGAGTGTCACGTGACAGGACCTCATATACTCTCACATGAGGTTTCTGCTTTTATATATATATTGATGATTAACTGATTGATAGTATAGTATTTTTTGGTTATTATTTCGTCCTTACATGAATTAATTTCTCATTATAAGCGAACACATGAACTTTTTCAAAATTTATAAATTTTGAGTTTCTTTAATGTTCTTATCACCCCAACAATTAAGGGTGTTTGGTGAAGTATCTTTTTCTCTGTCCCGCAGCAATTTACATGAAGCTTCTTGGACATGCGAGAAGCCGTGTGGCACCTCTTAAAAACAAGGGAAAATGATTACTATATAAAAATATATAAAATTTTCCATAAATAATTTTCTTAATTATGCATTTTAGTTCCTTCTCAAAAAAAAAAAAAAAAAAAATTATGCATTTTAGTTGGTACTGTATTTAACTTTTAACATCCGGCACAAGAATTTATAATACTTATGTATAAGAATATCATAATATTCTTAGTATCACTTAACATTATTCTCAAAAAAAAAAAGTATCACTTAACATTTAAGCACAAAATAGAATAAATAATTGCGAAATTTATTTACATTTTTAATACTCCTATCACTTAAGTTGTTGTTACAATTGGTTATCAAAAAAATTTGTTATTTCAATATATAAATTCTCTGTAATAAAGTTAGTTTTGTTCTTATAAAATACCCTTATCCTGTCTCAAGGTCCTCTAACATCTTACATGGATATTAAGAGTTTGATTTTAGACAAAATGATTTGTCCCCAAAACTTACTTCTTCACCACCCCACCTCACAAGCATGGAATCTATTTAGTATCTATTTGGTATAACTTTAATTATTTATTTATTCAACTTATTTTTAACGCGGAATTTGTACGAGGTCCATTTTTTGACAATTGGTGTAAATAAGATATATACAAAGCAGTCGGCTTTTGAAATATTGTCCCTTGTAAACCAAATAAGTTGAATTTTAAGCTCCGCAAATTACTCCATCTTATCCCACCCATGCGAGGAAAGGGACATTGAATTGAAATAACACACCATGATTTTGTTTTTATTAGATTATTTGATTTTATGAAATATAATAATATGAAGATTCATTTCTTTACCTAATAAGATTTTTCTAGTATTTTTCTATACCTAAATTATTCACCTTTTATATTGTTAAGTGATGGGGGTATTTTTTACCATAAAAAATTTTTCTAAGTCTTTTGAACGTCAAGACAGGAGAACCGTCGGGCTTTGAGTCCTCCCTTGGTGTAAGAACAACTGTCGGGCCTAAATCCTATTTTGACCACAAGGGCACCTTGTGTTGTTGCCAGAGATTGGAGAGAGTTGGTGGTGTTTGCAACCTCAAGAAAACTAGACACCAACACCCTGTCTAAGTAGAAGCTAAGGCAATACTGTGGGCAGTGAAGTTAGCTTCTTAAGAAAATTTTGGGAATATGATTTTTGATGGAGACTTCAGAAGTTTTATTGAGGAATTAAGGGATGGCGGTGCTGCTTTTCCTTGGAGAATTAAAAACTTTGTTGGTGGTGTGAGATTGCTATTGGAGAGCTCTTTAAATGTCAGTTTTAGTTAGGTTAACCATGAAGCAAACAGAGCAGCATACTCTTTAGCTAGATGGTCTATGCTTAATTCTATTTTTGGAACTTTTGATTTAGGGAATAGCCTTACTGCTTTTATAAATGTAATTTTGGAGGAGGTGTGCCAGTAAATAATTGGCAACCCCTCTACTATTTTGTTTTGTCTGTTTAGCTTTCAATAAAGGTTTTCAATTAATTAAAAAAAAAAAAAAAATGACATGGTAGTATGACTATAGTTCCATCTTTCATATTAGGTAAAAATATCAAGAACAAAATTCTACTTTAAACTAATTTGTAGACAATGGCTATAAACTTCCCTCATATTTATTATAAAATGTAAATTTTGACAAGTCCACAATTACATAGGAGTTAAAGAATCAAAATGTAATTCTGCTACATGAAGAAGTGTTTCTTACTGACGCTGCAACCAACATATGAGGCTTTTCTGAATTCTGATGTGGCCATTTTGAAGCAGAGGAAGGACAAGAACTTGAAAGCTGGATTTGTGATCTTACTTGTTACACAAATCCAATATAAAAAAAATATAACCATGGGCTCTCCCTCTCATTATGAACGCTTCTATGATCAGCAGCTGTTGTGTCGAGAATACGTCTGCTGTGATTCCTCCTAAAATTGCTGATTATACTTCAAAAAATAATGAAATCAAGATGGCAAGATTCTTACATGGCAGTCTACTAATATTGTGAATGTGGTAATAATGAGAAGAGATTAAATCAATAACCAATTCCAAATACTTGTTGTTTGTTCATTTAGACCCCTAAAACCAGATTATTTAACCTATTATATTAACCAAGTGATTACTTAGATTAATTATTCAGATCTAGGTTAAACTCAAATAAATTATATCATGTAAAGCAGCGGAAAATAAATAACACTACAATATGATGACCTAGGAAAACTGATGAAACGAACCGTTTTAAGGTAAAAATTTAGAGAGGATTTAACCTAACTATCCTCAAGGTAAACACATCCACTATAAGAGAATTGAAGTTTTTATAATAAGATTTAACACTAAATCTATTGCTACCTCCAGTAATAACTTACTGACACGACCACGTGCAAGCTCAAAATCTACAGACTCCTTTTCTTCTTGGATTTACACCAACACAAGCCACCTTGCTTGTGACTTTGAGATCACACTCAAAGGTTTTAGATCACCATCAGTAATGATCTTGATGTAGCAACTATGTTTTACCAAATGCTTGATTGTAGTTTTTGCTCCGGTAGATTCTTGTGTAGTTAAAAGGTACAAAACCTCTCAGATCTTACAAAGAGTAACACACAAGTCTTTTCCACACCTTCAAAACGTAGCTAGGGTTTCCCTTTTATATGTAGAGAAGTTTAGATGAAACCCTAAACATTTTAGCGGGCTTGGGCCTGTTTAAATATTCTTCAGAAAAATTGTGCCTATGATTTTTGATCGGTCGAGCCTAATTCTCGATTGGTCGAGCTTGACAGAAGCTTTCTTCATTTTTCTACAGTCAGCTGAACTTGAACCTTGAAACAATCACTTTTAATCATTGCCTAATACATGGACAAAACATGTTTTGTTCTCGGTTTGCCAATACACTAAAAACATGATTCTAAACATTTAAACCTAAATCTTTAGAACCTAACACTAGTAATCCAATAACAATTTAAAATTGAAATTTGAAAAACTAAGAGAATACATTTAAAAAAGAATTTAAAAAAAAAATCTAGACATAAAATGAAGAAGAAGAAGAGGAAAAGAAATTACAAGAATGTAAGGATAATTGCCAATTTTTCAAGCGTTGACGATTGATCCCTCAGAAATTATTGGTGTTGAAAAACTCTAATAACATGGATTGATGGTTAGAAAAGGGAAATACATTGGTTTGTGATTTGTCTTGCAAGGAATCAACTGTGATTTCACGAATTAGTTGTGGGCAATAAATTTGTCTTAATTATATATTTTTGGATAAGAATATATTCCATAAACTTACTTGATTTGAATTTGCGCAGTTTCCTGGAACTTGGTCTTTAGGCTGAGACGTGGCTAAGAAATCATAGGAGATCATTTTATAGATAGATGAAATAAGAATCTGATTTTACAACACGAGGCTAGCTTTTTCTTGGGGGAAAAAAAAAAAAAAAAAACTTTAAAGATGCTAATTATGGACAATGTTGACTGTAGCTTTCAGAAAGATGAGATTATAATTTTAGCCTGTAAAGTTGTGGTTTCTAACTAGCCTTTGTTAGCTTTAATTCTGTGCCAAATTTAGTTATAATTCATTCAATCATTTTCCTGTATTTGTGTGGGTTTAATTGTAAGGGATGAGTGTGAGAGATTGGTAAAGAATCAAGTGTCAAAAGAAGATCAGTGAAATTTGTGACTAGCTCATGAGAAGCTCGCGAGTAAAGCAACCCACGAAAAGGCCATGTGTGAAACATATGACTAGAAGCTGAAGAGTCATGTTAGGTTGTCAAATTTGCGAGTACTTTGCAAGAAAGGCCATCTCGGGAGGTGCTCACAAAACTCTTTGTTTGGCAAAAATGAAAAGTGCTTTACCAAATTCTTTACCCACACTATATATACCCCCATTACCCACGAATTTTAAGAAGTTCTTTTTAGAGAGAAAACCCTAGCAAAACACTTGAGAGTTAGAGATCGTCATACCCACAATCATCTACACATTTTCTCATGGTTTTCTTTTACTCCTACATCTCCATCTCTACATCCTTGAGAGATTCTTAGCCCAAACACTTACTTCATCCATTCTGAGTATTGAGACATGTTTTGGTGCCTTTGGGAAGCATTAGAAGAAGTAATTGAGTGGTGGTTGCAATCGGGTTGAATTGGATGATCCAGAAAGCTAATGAAGACAAGACTCTGAGAAGTCTGTTAGTAGCAGGAGCTTGAATTCACTAGTGGATCGATTTCAACTTGGAGCGTCGCGGACAAGTTTTTCAGTTTTCTCTTCAATTACACGTCTCGGTGTTATCTTGTGTTTGCATTTCTCTTCCTTACTCTTTAATATTTACTTTTATTGTTTATTGTGATTGCATATGGCTTAGAGTAGTGTTACTGGGTTATTGTGCTCATTTACTCTTGTTCCGCACTTTGATAAGTTAGAGTAAAAACAATTTAGACATAATTTTAAAATTGGAGGTCTGAATAAGTTTTAGTGTTTTCACACTAATTGAGCTTTCATAGCCAAACTTATCTATCTGTACATATGCGAGAGCACACTTCTAGGCAAATTCATGGTAGAAGATGATAGTGAAGCATTGGCAAAAGTAATTAGTTAGCTATGCAAATATTGTCATGGATCTGATGAGGTGAACTTCGGCTATCATGTTTGTTTAGCTAGAAGTTATTGGAGAGCTTCTGAGAGAAAACCCTAGCTAAAACACTTGAGAGTTAGAAATTGTTAATCCAACAATTCTCTACACATTTGCTTGTGAAATTTCCTCATCTCCTACCTCTCCATTTCCATACCATTGAGAGGTAAAAAATCCAAACACTTACCAAACCTTTTGAGAGTGTCCAATGAGGTTTTGGTGCTGCTGGGAAACATTGGAAGAAGCCAAGGATGGCAGATGCAACATGGAGCTTGTTGCGGGATCCGGAGAGTTAGATAAGACACAGTTCCGAGAAGCCTTGTTGGAGTAGGAGCTTGGAGGGCTTAGGTACAGAGGGTAGATTAGGCTTGGAGGGTCTTTTGCTTACCCATGTATCCCAACTGATTTTCTTGTGGATCAATTACCGCTTGGAAGGCGGCGGAGAGGTTTTTTGCCAAGTTTTTCGATTTCCTCTTCGATAACATGTCTCGGTGTTATCTGTGTTTGCATCTCTCTTCCCTACTCTTTTTCATTTCATTTTACTGTTGTGTTGCTTTAAATATGAATTAGAGTAGCTCTCTTGCTTGTTTGCTTGCGTCTACACTATTCCGCACTTAGTATTAAGTTAGTGTAAAATCAACTAAGCCATAATTTGAATTTGGGGTCTAAATAAGCTCTTATGTTTTTTTCACTCATTTCGAGCTTTCATGAGAGTTATCCATCTTATCCTTGACTTTAAGCCTTTGTCTGATAAGTTTCAGGACATGGGTAGCACAATCAGAATGGGTGATCCTTGGCTAGCTCAGATTGACATTTTGGTGCCCAGATTCCTAACTCGAGAAGGTACAGTGCATGTCGAGTTACCTTCCCACTGATATCCCTGTGAAGAAGCGGTTCTGAAAGAAGAAACAGCTTCCTCATGCCTGTCACTTGAGGAGGAGATAGACCAATTTTGACTTGAGGAAGAGAGGGAGGAGCAGGTAGAGCCTATAATTCAGGTCTTGGATTCGAGAGATGAACTTGACAGATCTTCAGGCATTTGTTCCCCTAGATTCGTCGTCACACACATAACCAGCAGCTTGGAAGAAGAAGAAGAAAAAAAAAGATGCTGTTGGAGAGAAAGAAGGGATCATGCCTCCGTGAACGCCTCGCAGGAAGATCCAAGGGGTTAGCATCTAAGGATGCCATGGGCTCTTAGCTCCTTCCTCCTCCTTCTTCTTCAGCTAATCCCTTCGCACTTGCCAATCTGAAGAAGAGGAAGAAGGACAAGGAGGTGGTCGAGGAGAGAAAGTTGGTCCTTTATAGTGAGGGGGTTCCTCTAAAAAAGCCAAAGATGGCTAAGGGCAAGGGAAGGGCTTCCTCGATCGAGAGTAAAGAGGCTGAGCATGTGGCCGAGGTGTGCCCTCTAAACCATGCGTGGAACCCTCGACTGGAGTTGGACGGGGTAACCATATCATGAAACTTCACCATTAAGGAGTTCTAGAGAGGTAATGCCCATTACCTTGCCAACGCTTTGGAGCAGCCCCTCTTGTTACCAATGGATATGGCTACTCTGAAAAAATGTGAAGCAGTAGAATCTATTTCTGTCCTTGAAGAAGGACTTGGCCTTGGTAAGTTTCTCGACATACCTTACTAACTTCATGCTAGGTTATCTTTTTCTTATCTAATAGGGTATTCCTTCGTCATTTTTGTGTAGACCATCTAGGAGGTTTCTATGGCAGAGGAGTGGTTGAAAGATGCCCAGAACGAGGCTAGGCTCGCGTATAATCTTTGCGTAGAGACTAGCAAGGCTTTGGGCACCACTGAGCAGAAGAATAAGGAGTTTACTATGAAGCTAACTGTTGAGGACAGAGGGAGGAAGAGTGCTGAGGTTGGCCTCAAGAACGCTTAGGCGCAAGTTGAGGAGCAGTGTAAAAAGCTCCATTATGCTGAGATAGAGCTAGCCACGGCCAGCAAGCAGGTCATGGAGCTGAAGGCAGAGATGAAGAAGGCTAAGGAGGCTGCTTAGGTGGCACAGGTGGCTGTGGATGCTTCAGGGAAGAAGTTCTAAGACCTCAGAGTGCAGGAGACCGAGGCCCGCCTGACTGAGGAGTTGGTGGGGGTATGTAGAGACTATTGCCAGGAGGTGTGGAATGAGGCACTGAACCTAGATGGAGTTCCTACTGCCTCGGAGTGGAGGAGGGCTGAAAACATTTATTACCCACAAGACCTCTGAGAAGCTCCTGAAGCAAGTGCTGCCCCTACAACAACTGCACCTGAGTAGCTTTCAACCACCCAGGCCTCTCTTCCTCCTTCTGAGACCTCCAAAGGGCCTGACAAGGCTGGTAACCAAAGCCAGGGGGTGGAAGTGGCCAAGGGTAAGGAGGTTGGCCAAGGTAGAGCTTGGCCAGAGGATAAGGGTAAAGGCAAGGAGGCTAAAACTCTGCGAGAGACCAAGGGCTCAGGTTGACCAAGGCAAGGAAGCTATTCCCAAGACAAAGGAGTCTGAGCTAGTCAAGCCTTAAGTCGTGGCCTAGGAGAAGAAGGCCACCTCGGGCAAGGCTGCTGATCCTTTTGTCTCCCAACTAGCTAGCAAAGAAGATCCTCCTTCAACCAAGGCTTAGCTTAGGATTTTTCTCTTTTTTATTTATTTATTTTTTATATGTTCTTTTCTTTTGTTGTGGCAGTTTGCCATGGTTTATGATGTATCTTTCCTTTTGATTAATGAAAAGACATTAGCTTTTGCTTTATGACAAATGAACTTTCATTTTCCCTACAATATTTATCTCTGACGGCTGTAATAATTGTTCTATCTTTTGTTGAGAGGTTAGATTGATGATGTTTCTAAGGGTGAAAACCCACACTTTAACAAAAAAGCTAACAGTAACGAATTGTTGTTAATTCAAGTAAGTTAAGCCCATGTAAATAGTGAGAAATATAACTATCTGTTGGCACTAAAAATTGTATAGCCAATAGGAATGTTTAAGTCCTTAGAGACAAACGAGACATTTAGTAGAAAAAGGGTGTTTAAGGTCTCTTATTTTAAGAGTACCTCATGAATGTACCTTCAGAATCCCTTATTTATTTATTTATTTTATTTATGATGATGTATATGTCGAGGTCCCATCCTTGGTGAAATTGCGAAACGTTATTTTACTCAAGGTATGTGGTCTGAGGGACCAGGCATGGCCGATGTTTTGTTTAACCCTTAGAGAATTTGTTAAGGAGCTAATTTACCCAAGGCGTGGGTCCGAGGGACTACGCATGGCCGAGATTTTGTTTAACCCTTAGAGAATTTATTGAGGCGTTAATTTACCCATGGCATGGGTCCCAACGACCAAGCATGGCCGAGGTTTTGTTTAACCCTTAAAGAATTTATTGAGGCATTAATTTACCCAAGGCATGGGTTCGAGAGACCAGACATGACTAAGGTTTTGTTTAACTCTTAGAGAATTTATTGAGGCATTAATTTACCCAAGGCATGGGATCAAGGCATCAGGCATGGTCGAAGTTCTATTTAACCCTTAGATGCAATGACACAGGAACAACAAATGAAACATTCTTGCATTAATAGTAATATCTTTTCAAGTTACTTACATTCCAGGGCCATAGTACAGTGTTTCCATCCAGATCTTCTAGTTTAAATGCAATTATGCCTGCTACTGAGGTGACGCAATAAGGGCCTTCCCAATTTGACCCAATTTGCCCCAAGATGGATTTCTTGTATTACCGACCACTTTCCTGAGGATGAGGTCCCCTGGCACGAGTGGCGGTAACTTCACCTTTTTATTGTAACCCTACCTCAACTTGTATTGGTAGTGGGCCAGTTTTATCGTTGCCATCTTTCTTTTCTCCTTGGCTCGGTCCAAACTTGCACATAGCTAACTATCATTGTTATGCTCCTCAAACTGATATGTTCTCATCGTTGGGAATCCCGTTTCCACGGGTTATCTGCCTCTAGTCTATACATTATGTACGCTGAACCATATTACAATGTTCCTTCACATGAATTTCTTCATGTCCTGATCTCAGATATTAGCCAATGGCTCGGCTTCTACCCATTTCGTGAAATAATTTGTCCTAACGAGCAACCACTTTCGGTTTACAATAGCTCGAGGGAATGGTCCCACAATATCTAAACCTTATTGAGCGAAAGGCCACAGGATAGAGAGTGGGTTTAGAACCCCTCCAGGTTGGTGGATATTTGGGACGTATCTCTGGCACTGATCATATTTCCTCGTGTAATCTTGAGGGGACTTCTACATACTGGGCCACCAATACCCCTAGGTAAGGGCTCTGTGAGCCGAAGATCTTCCCTCTATATGGCTCCCACAAATCCCTTCATGTAGCTTTTCCAACAACGGCTCCACTAATTCTGGGTGTACACATAGTAGGTATGGCCCAGAAAAAGACCATCGATACAATTTTTGCTCTTGAGATAGCCAGTATTGTGGGGCACGCCTCTGGTAGGTCTCCACCTCTTAAGAATGCCACTATGGGGTCCATTTAGCTAGGTCCAGCTCGGACAGACTACACCATGGTCGGGCTCTAGTCCTTCCACCTTGGCCTGTTTAATTCCTCCATTATGATTAACCGCGGAAGAGCACCATCAGACATCGTTGCTAGTGTAGCTAGTGAATCAGCATGGGAATTTCTGCACCGTTGTACTTGCTTCAAGATGAACTCCTGAAAGTGTGCTTGTAACTACTTTACCTTGCATAAAATAGGCTTGCCTCCTCACATCCTTGACCTCGTATTCTCCCAATACTTGTCCTACTATCAATTGGGAGTCACTGAAGACCTCTATACTGTTTCCTCCCAAGCCCTCTACTGCTTCCAATCCTGATCATAATGCCTCATACTTGGCCTCGTTGTTAGTGGCCGAGAAGGACAGTCTTAGGGATTTCTTTAGAACTATCCCATCCGAGGAGACAATGACAACTCTTCCCATTGGTTGGCTACCCCGTCAATGTACACAATCCATGGAGGGGAAATTTCGGCGGTAGAAACCCCAATAGCTTCCTAGCTTTGTACACCCTCCTTGGTTTGATTCTCTGAGAACTCGATGATGAGGTCAACTAGGACTTGGCCTTTAATTGATGTCCTTGGCTGGTACTTGATGTCAAAAGCCCTTAGCATAGTTCCTCACTGCACCACCCTTACAGAATAGTCTGATTTTCATAATACCACTTGCAAGGGAAGTTGGGTCAGGACCACCATTGTATGTTCCTGGAGGTAGTGTGGCAGCTTCCTAGTAGCATGGACGGGGGCTAAGATGGCTTTTTCTATGTGAGAGTACCTCGTCTCGGCATCTTACAAAGATTTACTGACGTAGTATACTGGTCTTTGAACCCCAGAATCGACCTAAATTAGGATGAGACTAACCGTGTGGTTCATGACAACTAGGTAGGCATAGAGGACCTCCTCCTACTCGAGACAAGACAACATCGGCGGATTTAACAAATACTCCTTCAATTCTTGGAAGGCCTGATCACACTCCTCAGTCCAGGAGAAATCCTTCCATTTATGCAGAAGTTGGAAGAATGGTTTGCATTGGTCAGCCAATCGTGATATGAATCTGTTCAGGGTAGCTGTTATGCCCATTAACTGCTACACCTCTTTGGGGTTCTGAGGCGGATGTAGGTCATTTATGACCTTGATCGGATTTGGGTTGATCTCAATGCCACAGTATGTTATCATAAAGCCCAAGAACTTGCTTGAACTCACTTCGAATGAACACTTTGAAGTGTTCAACTGCAGTTGGTAGGATTGTCCAAAAGACCCGGCGATCCGCTTAACCCGGCTAACCTGCCCGCATCCGATCCGACGACTCCGACGGTCGAACGCGGGTTCTGGCGAAGCTAACCCGACCCCACGTGGGTCGGTTGTCAGTTTTTGGTTTCCAAACCCGTGACACCCGACCTGAACCGAATCCTTATCCTTTCTGGCGAAGTATTATGATTTTTCGACTAGATCCGGTGAGATCTCGCCGTTATCCGATGAAATCTAGGCCAAATCTCAATGGATTCAGCCATATTTCTGTCTGATCTCAACGGATCCGACCAGATTTCGGCCAGATCTCACCGGATCCAGCCAGATTTCGACCAGATCTTGACGGATCCTGCCAGATTTCGGCCAGATCTCACCGGATTCGGCCAGATTTTGTCCCCGATGATAAACCCGATATCGACCCGAATAAACCCGAAACTGATGAGACCCGAACTGAAAAATCCGACCAGGTCTCCGGGTCAGTTTCGGGTCAATTTTTTATTCACCCGCCCTAATCGGGTCGAGTCTGGGTTGGGCACATACCCGACCTGGCTTGACCCGTGGACACCTCTAGCAGTTGGTGCTTCCTAAGCACAGAAAAAGCTTCCTCCAAGTCTTGTATGTGCTCGGATGCAACTTTACTTTTTATCACCATGTCATCTATATAGGCTTCCATATTCCTACCTAGCTAGGCCTTGAACATCCTTGTAACCATTCTTTGGTAGGTGGATCCTACATTTTTCAACCCAAAAGGTATCACTTGGTAGTGCAAGTTGCTAAGGGGAGTCCTAAAGGCTGTTTTTTCCTGGTCAGCAAGCACTAGAGGGATATGGTGGTATCCCCAAAAAGCATCAAGAAAACTCATCTAAAGGTGTCCGAAGGTGGCATCTACTAGCTGGTTTATCCTCGGAACAGGGAAGGGGTCTTTGGGACAAGACTTATTGAAATCGGTGAAGTCCACACAAACTCTCCACTTCCCATTCTTCTTTTTGACTACCACAGTGTTAGCCAGCCATTTCGGATGGTAAATTTCATTTATTGCCCTAGCTTATTTCAACTTGTTGACTTCTCCTTTTACTGCATTGGAATGCTTATCGGAGGATCTTTGAGGTGGCTGTTTCTTTGGCCAAGCTTTGGGATTCACATTTAGTTGATGGCATATGAAGTCTGGATCAATGGCACTTCGTATGGGTCCTAGGAGAATACATCAATATCTTGCTTAAGGAAAGCCACCAACTCGTCCCTTTCTGCTGGTGATAGATGCGCTTCTAGCTGAAAGTATTTGTTGGGATTGCCACTAATGGCCACCTTGATAAGGCTCTTATAGGCCTTTATCGCTCCAACCCTATCGTCTTCGGTCTCAGCTATGATAAGCATTAACTACTATAACTTCAGTGGCGCCTCATTCACTCCTTCCGGAGGAGTTCGGTGGTTGATTACTGCGGTAAGGCATTGTCTCGCTGAGGCTTGACTTCCTCGTAGTTCTTTGATTCAACCTTTAGTTGGGAATTTCACCTTTTGGTGCAAAGTGGATGATAAAGCTCCGAGAGCATGTAGCCACGGTCAAGCTAGAATGGCTGTGTATGGTGAATACACGTCAACCACAATGAAGTCCACAAACACCTCTTCCTGCTCTACTTGGACCGGTAGCTTAATTCTTCCCTTTAGGATAACCATTTTCTCGTCGAATCCTATGAGTGGGGCTCTGTAACTCTCCAGGTCTTTCTCCTTTAGCCCCAGTCCTTTAAATAGGTCGAGGTACATGATTTCAGCCCTACTTCTCCCGTCAACCATTACCCTGTGCACATCAAAGACCCCAATACGCATTGTGACAACCAGAGCGTCAACATAGGGTTGAGTAATGTCGACTAGGTCTTCATCGAGAAAACCCATGACCATACTGATTTTCGTCCTAGCCCTCTTACAGAGGTCTTTTGGGCTGAAGTTGATAATGGGGGGAGACACGAATATCACCCTTGTTAACGTGACCAGCGTCTATTCAGGTTCGGCGAGGATAACATGAATAGTCCCCAAGGGGGGCTGTGGTGCTTGCCCTCCCTGGTATCCCTGATATGGGGTTCCTCTTTGTGCTAAAGTCCCGTTCGTGAACTCTCCTAGCTTTCCTTCCCTAAGCAGATGGTTCAAGTATGACCGTAGGATTTTGCACTCCTCAGTGGTGTGTTCCTTATCCTGATGATATTGGCAATACACTGATTGATTTCTTCGGGTCGGGTCTCCCCCCATCTTATATGGCCAAGTGAAGTAGGGCTCGTTCCAGATCTTCTACAGTATTTGGTGGATTGGGACCCTAAATATTGAGTTGACTGGTTGGACCCTGCTCAACTATCCTTGACTGTGGAAGTTTGCTTTGGGCTAATCTCCTACTATCTTATTGAAGCGGTTATCCTTTCAGTCGCGTAAGCCTTTTGCCTTTCCCTTAACTTGTGCTCGGTCATCTTCTATTCTCTTATACTCGTCTATCTGGTCCATTAACTGTTTCATAGTCCGAGCAGGTTTCAGGGTGAGGGACTTCTATAGGTCAGACTCGGTGGGTAGCCCACTCTTGAAGGTGCGTATCACAACGTCCTCAAAGTCCCCATCCACTTTGTTGTATAGTTCCCAATGCCTATCCAAGTAGGTCTTCAAGGTTTCTCCCTCTCTCATCAACAACACTAGCAGGAAGTCTAATTTCCTCGATACCCTATTGCATGTAACGAACATTACACCAAAAGCTCTAGTGAGCTCCTCGTACGAATCAATGGACCTTTCACGTAGTCCATCAAACCATCTCATTAACACTAGGCTGAGGCTGAAGGGGATCACCTAGCACATCAAAGCCTCGTTCCTGGTGTATATGGCCATCTTCTAGTTAAGGTGGCTAACACGCTTTATGGGGTCGATCCTTTTATTGTAAACGACGAAGGCAGGCTGCGCGAAGTGCTTGGGTAGCTTGGTCCTCTCTATCCGCCTCGTTAAGGGTGACTTGGATATTTGGGAAAGGGCCTTTCTCATGGCGTCCCTATCCTTGTCTCTTCGAGGGATGGGTCCGTGCCACCTACAGTGCTGCCTCTCTCTATGCGAATCTTTAGAAGAATCAGTTTCCATTTTGCTGGGAGGTATCCTACTTCTCCTATGGCCATGGTTTTAAAAACCGGACCGAACCAGTCAGTCCAACCGGTTCAACTTCAATCCGGTCCGGTTATGATAAAAAATAAAAAATAGTATAAAAACCGCAAAATAGTGACCGGTTCAACCGGAAAACCAGAAACCGGCGCGGTCGAATCGGTTACTGGCCGGTTGTTCATTTTTTATCCTTTCCCAGCCTAAAACAGCAAAACTACGTCGTTTTTGGCCTTAAGAAACTAACCCTAAAGACAATCTCATACTCTCATCTCATCATCATTTCACATTTTCTAATTTTCACTATCTCTACCTCTCTGCCTCGCCCTTACCCTCTTCGTCTCACTCAAGCTCAAGTGCTCAACTCAAGCTCATACACACACTCTCTGCCTTGCCGCTCACACTCTTTGCCTCTCCCTCTTTACCTTGCCCTCTTTGCCTCTCTGCCTCGCCGCTCACACTCTCCCCCTCGCCTTCTCCACCTCACTCAAGCTCACACTCTCTACCTCTCTGCCTCGCCCTCTCTATCTCACTCTCACTCGCTCGCCACGCCCACGCCTCTCAAACATTTTTTTTCCTTCTCATCCTCACTGGTTTGATCTCTGAAGTGCTAGGTTTTTTTAATTCTTTTTGAGTTTTTTCCTTCTCATTCTCGGTCTCGCCCTCGCCCTCTAAAGTGCTCTGCTCTTTGCTTCTTGGCTTCATTAGGTAACATTCTTTTCTTTTGATTTTGATTACTTGATTTTGATTTTGATAATTTTCTTTTCTCGGTTCTTTTTTTTTTTTTTTTTTTCATTTCTCTCGACTTCATCTCAGGTTCTCCGTTCCTTGACTTCACTGGGTAAGTGGTAACTTCTATTTCTATCTTTCAATTATTACTTGATTTTTTGATTACTTGATTTTGATTTTGATAATTTTTTTTTTTTTTTTTTTTTTTTTTTTTTTTTTTTTTTTTTTTTTTTTTTTCAGCTTCATCTCAGATTCTGCATTCATGTTCTCGGCTTCATCTTAGGTTCTTCGTTCTGTGACTTCACTGATAAGTGGTAACTTCTATCTTTCAATTATTAGTTTATAGAGTATGTTGTGGATTTGATTTACAGAGCATTATTGTTTGTGAAACATAAATTGCAGAGTATTTTACAGAGTATGTTGTGGATTTTGTGTATGTTGTGGATTTGATTTACAGAGCATTATTGTTTGTGAAATATTGTTTACAGTCTGAAATTGTTAAGTGAAATGGAGTCTGCCTCTGTACCATCTAATGAACATGCTTCTACAACAAGGTCTAATGCTAATTCTTCATCTGTGAGGGTGAAATGTGATCCTGCATAGGATCATGTAACTGAAGAGTTGAAAGATGGAAAAAGTAGTTATAGATGTATACATTGTGGGAAAACTTATAAAGGAGGGGGCATTAATCGGATGAAAAGACATCTAGCTGGAATTAAAGGTGATGTGGCTGCATGTATGGGTGTACCTTATGATGTTAGGTTTCAAATGGTTGAGAATTTGAAGGAAATTTCAAAATCTAAAGAATAAAAAAAAAGGATCAAGAAGCATCAAATTATTCGCCATTAGAGGACTCACCAGAATTTGAAGATGTCCAAGAAATTACTCCTAGAGGTACGAGGTTAGGTAGGGGAAATAGAAGTGGTCCAAGTAATTTTCCACCAAGATCCAAAGGTTGGTGATATTGGTAATTACTTCACTCCTAGAACAATACCAGGAGCTCAACCTTCTATTAAAAGTGTGCTTGCTGGCAAAAAAAAGAAGCGGAGGGTTGATATGGCTGTAGCAAGATGGATGTATGATGCTTGCATTCCAATTAATGCTATGAATTCTAGTTATTATCAACCTATGTTCAATGCTGTAGCTTCTTATGGTCCTGGATATAGAGGCCCAAATTATCATACCCTTTGAGTGCCTTTGTTGAGAGAAGCAAAAAGAGAAGTCCAATTGATTGTTGATTCTTATCGTTCATATTGGGCTGACACTGGTTGTACAATAATGGTTGATAGGTGGATTGATACTAGGCATAGAACATTGATTAATTTTCTTGTCTATTGTCCTAAAGGAATTATTTTTATACATTCTATTGATGCTTCTGACTTGGTTAAGGATGCAATTAATTTGAGTAACTTGTTAGATGAAATTGTTAATTGGGTTGGTCCTGCAAATATAGTACATTTGGTCACTAACAGTGCTACAAATTATATAGCTGCTGGAAGAATTTTGTGTGGAAAATATAGGAACATTAGTTGGTTACCTTGTGCAGCACATTGCCTAAACCTAATTTTTAAGGAGATTAGGAAAATGGATCATGTAGCTAAACTTGCAAAGCGTGCATCCAAGATCACTGTGTTCATCTATAATCATGTGGCTTTGCAAGCTTGGTTGAGGACCAGAAAAAATTGGAAGGAAATTGTGTGTCTAGGGCCAACTAGGTTTGCTACTACTTTCATTTCTTTAGGGAGTCTTAAGGAACATAAGCATGACTTACAAGCATTGGTGACTAGCAAATTTTATGTTGAATCAAGATATGCAAAAGATAAGAAAGCAAAGGCAGTGGTGAAAATCATTCTTGACAATCAATTTTGGAATGATTGTCATGTAATTGTGCATATTATGTCACCATTGATTCGTTTATTACGCATTGTTGATTCTGATGAAAAACCAGCTATGGGTTATGTATATGATGGCATGTATAGAGTAATTGATGGAATCAAAAGAATTTTCAAGGACAAGACGAGACTATGGGAGCCTTATGTTAATATTATCAAGGATCGTTGGGATAATCAATTCTATAGAGAGATTCATGCTGCTGCTTATTGGTTGAATCCTACATTCCAATATGACTCATCCACTCTTAATAAAAGGCTAGAGACACAATCTGCTGTGACAGATGTTATTGAATCAAAAGTTTCAGTTGGTCGATTGAAGTTGGTGGAGGAATTAAGGCTATTTCGAAAGCGTGAACAAACTTTTGGAACCCAACTTGCTCAAGAATTAGCCAAGACATCTCAGCTGGGTAAGATAATATTTACTTTAGCTAATAATAAAATGAAAATATGTTTTTAAGATCATAGCTCTTTTTAAAATTTTTGGGATAAGTATAGCTGTGTTTATTGATTCATTATATTTTTGTTTTGTTTTTTATATGGAACTTAGATGAGTGGTGGAAGTTGTTTGGATCTTGTGCTCCAACCTTACAAAAGTTTGCAATTCGGATCCTTAGCTAAATAGCTGCTTCTTCAGGATGTGAGCAGAATTGGAGTGTTTTTGAACAAATACATACCAAAAGAAGAAATAGATTGGAGCATCAACGACTTAATGATCTTGTGTTTGTTCATTATAACTACCGATTGAAAGAAATGTATATATTATATAATCTCTTTGTTTCAATGTTTTTGTGGGGAAATATGAGTGATTCACTAATTTGGTCAAGTGGGTTCTTTGTGATTGTGAAATATAAGTGATTTGGTTACTAATTAAATTATTCATTATGTTCATCTTATGATATAGAGTCAAAAGGAAGAAGTTCAATTTTGATCCTATTAATTATGCAAGTATCGATAAAACTGAATTTTGGGTAGTGGAAGATGAGGAACCTCCATTTCTGGATCATGAGGAGATAGAGAATGCATTATATGAAGAGAGAGCCTATCCAATTGAAGAAGGGTCTTCTAGCCATGTACAAAGAGGTTAGCTTATAACAATTCTTTACCTAGTTGCATATTTTAATTAGACTATTTATGATTTATGAGAAATGATTATTAGAATCGTTATTTCATTTATTGTTCTTTGGTTTTGGAATTTGTATAGATATGGACAATGAAGTGATTGAGGATGATGATGACATTAATTTGGAATCATTTGGTGATGAAGATAATGCTCCTCTCGGATTTAGAGATAAAAATCATCCTATTCATGTTGAAGATGAAGAAGATGAGGATGATGATAATGATGCTAGTGGTGGAGCATTTGGTTCACATGATGATATTGATTTCAATTTTCTTCATAACAAATGAGGCTTGGGTCTTAAAACTTAGTAGTTTTTTTGGAACTTTAAAACTTATTTGCTATTTGGATGTAATGAACTTATTTGTTATTTGTCATTTGGATGTAAATGTAATGACTAATGAACTTATTGTTGTGGAATTTATGTGTATCTTTTTATTAAAAGACAAAGCTATAGATAAAAGTACATGAGTTGTTGATACTTGATATGAAACAGCAAAGATACAATGCTATGATTCGAAGGCCATGCCTATGATGTGCATCTGTGATTCTGTATCCTCAACAAAATGCATTAATTGCTTATTAGATCATGTTATGTCTTCTGGTTCTAGGCCTTTTAAAAGGAATAAATGATGGAATGGTTTGTTTTCCTCTTCCTGCCTTTTGAAACTTGGGTTTGGTTGGGGTTTGTTTTCAGTTTGGGCCTCTGTAAACTTTGAATATGAGCCTAATCATGTTTATAGTATATTAAAAAATTATTAATTATTTATATAATTTAAATAAATATTAATTAAATTATTTATGACGTCACCGGTTCGACCATCGGTCGGACCCCGGTCCGACCATAAAACCAGTAATTAGCTCATTTTTCGGTTCTTTCACCACACTGGTTTTTAAAACCATGCCTATGATGCCTCCATTTTGGCTTTGAACTAGAGCCCAAACTCGCAGTGAGACTCCTACTCAGTCGGTTTCTTTGGTTCTGCCTTATTTGCCTGTGTAAATGGTTCACCTCCTATCTTAGGCCAACGGTCTCATTTGAGATATAACTGCGCTGACTGGGACGGGCTGGTCTCGAGCTTTTGGACTCGAACCTAGCTATCTCACGATCTTGATGGTTTTCCAAGCTTATGAATTGGTCATGCTGCTCAGGATGAGAACTCAGGGATCCTTCCTTATTGGAAATCCTTTAGCGTTCTCCTTGAAGGTGTGTAGGTTAAGTGAAGTTTTTCACAGACGACGTCAATTATAAGTGCCAAAAATAAGTTGACATAATACAGTGAATTTTGTAGAGGCAGGAACTTGAATCAAATAACCTAGCACAGTTGAAGTAGAAGAAAAAGACAAGGAACAATGAAGAATATTGTTCCTTGGCTAAAATTCGAGGACAGATACTTGTGTTGGACTAATCTCAAGAACAGTTTGCTATAGTATTCCTCTCTCTCTCTCATAGATTTTTTTGAACCCCCTTTTTAGGAAGGATCCCTTACATTATATAGCTGCTTTCCGCTGATCTTGGCCCTCCATTTGTTGATTATGCAGGCCACTACTCGAGTGCTTGTCCCATCTGATGCCCTCCCAAGTCTTCTGTGAATTGTGATAACCAAGACAATACTGTTCAGGGGTCTTTTCCATATAAATGTGGCCAGAGAGTTTGGTGGGGTGCATTAAATGTGGTGGCAGCTACCATCCCTCAAATCACATTAGGGCTAACCCTCTCTCTGAAGCTCTTCCTCTACAATGTGCCCCCTCTGATAATGTGTCATTGGCATGGCCATGGCTCGCCTTTCCAGCCTCATCGTCTGAGTGTATGGTCTCCTCAGAACTACATTGGCCTCCTCAGCCTCGAGTATGACATGTGGCATTATTACCTTATTAAATTTCTATATCCCATAAGAAGCATTGGAAAAAGCCATTGAGTGACAGATGTAATCGGGTGGAATTGCGGGATCCGAATAACTAGTAAAGACAAGACTTTGAGAAGATCATTGTTAACTGGAGCTTAGAGGGCTCAAGTACATTGGATAGATTAGGCTTGGAGAGTCTTTTTGATATTTGTGTACTCCAACTTATTTACTAGTGAATCAATTTCGGCTTGGAGGGCTGTGAAGAGGTTTTTCACCGAGTACTTCGGTTTACTTTTCGATAACACGTCTCAATGTTATCTTGTGTTTGCATCTCTCTTCCCTACTCTTCATGCTTTACATTTATCACTTATTGTACTTGCTTATGCATTAGAGTAGTGTTTCAGTTTATTGTGCTTTATTTTTTCTTGTTCCGCACTTAAATAAGTTAGAGTAAAAGCAATTAAGCCGTAATTTAAAATTAGGGATCTAAACAAGTGTAAGGTTGAATTTATTCAACCATCTAATTGGCTTTATTCCGTGCCAAATTTGCTTGTAATTCAGCATTTAGTAACCCTGTATTTAGGTGGGTTTGTTGTAAGGGTAGTGAGTGAGATAGAGTGAAGATTGCTCAAGAGTGTGCAAGAAAACAGAGAGTCGCGGCTGGGACTTTCGGGTGGACTCGCGGCTGCAAGCCGCCAGAAGATGCACACGTGCCAAGCATACTGGAAGATGAACAATCATGCTAGCTGGAGCACTACAGGACAAAACAGGACAACTGGCCATACGGTTAACTCGCGACTGGATCTCGCGACTTGGTCAAGCCGCGAGGTCAAGCCGCGAGCCACCCCTGTTTTGCCAAAACCTGACGTTTCACATTCCTCTCCACTCCAGTATAAATACCCCTTTAACCCACGATTGAAAGAGAGCTTCCAGAGAGAATTTTGAGAGAGAAACCCTAAAGAAAAATCAGATTGCTTCACCCACAATCTATACCTTAGAGTCTCTTCAAATTCCCTTACTCTCTTCCTCTCCATTGTCAAATCCTTGAGAGGCATTATACCAAACCTGGTTCTCACCATCATCATCTCTGTGAGACAGTCGTTTGGAGTTCTGGGAAGCAGTTAGGAAGGAGCCAATCTTCATTGGTTGATGCTACGGTCTAGTAGCGGAATCCGGGAAGCTAGAAAAGAAAAAGGTTCGGCGCAACCTCGTTGGAGCAAGAAGCTTGGAGGGCTTAGGTGCACTGGGTAGATGAGGGTCTATTGCTGTCCTTGTATCCCAACTGTATTTTCTAGTGGATTGATTACCGCTTGGAGGGCGGCGGAGAGGTTTTTCGCCGAGGACTTCGGTTTCCTCTTCGATAACACATCGCGTGTTGTCTTTGTGTTTGCATCTTCCTTCCTCTCTATCTTTGCCTTTATATTATCTGCTGTGGATTTTATTCTGTTATGGCTTAGATAGTATTTAACCTATTTCACATTATAGCATATGTTAAGTTTCCGCACACTTGTTGTTTGACATATTGCTTGTGTTGGTTAAGTTAATTTTTGGGGGTCTAAACGTTCAAAGGTGTTTTGTACACGTTTTTGAACTTTCATTTGGTATCAGAGCAGGTACACTGCTGTTGGTTTTAGTACCTAAGTGTGATCCTAGACCTCTGAGTTGTGGTTGTTGTTTTCGTTTATACCATGCTGAATTGTAGCTCAAGTGTTTGTGAAAATGTCTCTATGCATATGTCTAAAGGTGTCTTACTGATGATCTTGTAGAGTTATTAAAAACTAAGAAACATGCTAGAGTTTTTGTTCACATGCTGGAATATCTTGAGAATCAGAATCTTGTCTTACACAGTAGCATATCTGAATCTAAATCATTGATTAAGAAATATAAAAGAAAGAATAGAATGTTGTGTGAGATGATTGAGAATCTGAAAATGAAAAATCAATCTAAAAGAAGCATGAAACCTGATGATGAGTTTGTGTTTGAAGGTCAAGAATGTCTGTCACATGTGAACCTATTTGTGCATACCTCATTAAAGGTGTTTAATGCATGTTTGTGGTATCTTGGCAGTGGGTGTTCTCACCATATGACAGGGGATAAGTCACTGTTTAAGTCACTCAAAGAAAAGGTTGGTGACTATGTGACCTTTGGGGATGGAAGCCATGCTCAAGTCCTAGGCAAAGGAACCATTGAGATACCCGGTTTGCCTCTGTTGAAAGATGTGCTGTTCATAAAAGGGCTGAAGGCGAATTTGCTGAGCATCACTCAAATTTGTGATGACGATTTCCTGGTACAATTCTCTAAGAAAGGATGTTTGATCATCAATGAAGAGGGGATTCAGGTTTTGGAAGGAAATCGGACTACGGATAATTGTTATGGAATAGTTCCCACGGCACCAATATCGTGTAGAAGTGCTCGGGTGGATATGTTGAAGCTGTGGCATCACAGATTTGGGCATGCCAACTTCAAACAAGTAGCAAAAGTCTCCAAACTTGAAGCAGTCGAGGGACTTCCTAAGTTTGGAAAAGTGAAGAAGACCATTTATGGTGCATGTCAAATGGGGAAGCAAACTAAGGCAAGTCATCACAAGGTAAATGTGATAGCCACCTCTCGGTGTTTGGAGTTACTTCATGTTGATCTGATGGGGCCCACCAGAACTGAAAGCCTAGGGGGAAAAAGATACATTATGGTCATTGTGGACGACTACTCAAGATACACTTGGGTTGAATTCCTTAGAGAAAAATCAGAAGCTTGTGAGAGGCTGGAGATTCTGTGCAAGAAACTACAAAATGAAAAGGGGATTCCGATAGCCAAAGTTAGAAGTGATCATGGGAGAGAATTTGAGAATGCAAGATTTGAGTCCTTCTGTGAGAAGAATGGTATTAAAAGAGAGTTTTCAGCTCCCAAAACTCCACAACAAAATGGAGTGGTAGAGAGAAAAAATCGTGTGATTCAGGAGATGGCAAGAGTCATGTTGCTTAACAAGCAAATACCTCAAAAATTTTGGGGAGAAGCTGTCAACACCTCGTGTCACATTGGCAATAGGATTTTCTTTCGAGTTGGTACAAAGAAGACTGCATATGAGATATGGAATGGGAAGAAGCCTAAAGTGAAGTATTTCCGGGTATTTGGAAGTAAATGTTATATCTTAAATGATCGAGAGAATCTTGGGAAGTTTGATGCAAGAAGTGATGAGGGTATTTTTCTTGGCTACTCTACTACAAGTCGAGCGTATAGAGTGTTTAACAAGAGAACAAAGGTTGTGATGGAATCCATAAATGTCAAGATTGATGATGCCTTACCTAAGGTGGAAATGATTGATGATGTAGAAGGGTCGAGCACCGAAGAGCCTGATGTTGAGGTAGAAGCTTTGGATATAGAAGGTGAAGAACCTATACCAGAAGTAGAATCGACTCCCATCAACCCAAGAATGGAAACGAGATCGATGTCTAGAACTTCAAGTCCTCTTACTCCTCCAGAAGTTCATCCTTCTATCTCTCGTAGTGATGAAGTTTCCACTTCAAAAAGGCCATCTTCAAGAATTATCAAGAATCATCCAGAAAGTAATATCATAGGATCACTTGATGACGGTCTTCGCCTCAGGAAAGGAAATATTCTGCTAGCCAATCATGTAACATATCACTGTTATCTTGCACAGTTTGAACCAAAAAGGGTTGAAGAGGCTCTTCAAGATGAGAATTGGGTTGAGTCAATGCATGAAGAACTGAATCAGTTTGTGAGGAATGATGTGTGGGAACTTGCTCCACGGCCTGAGAACATTCATGTTATAGGCACAAAGTGGATTTTTAAAAACAAAACTGATGAAGATGGAGAGATAATTCGAAACAAGTCTCGGTTAGTGGCTCAAGGATACACACAAGTAGAAGGGGTGGATTTTGATGAATCATTTGCTCCGGTGGCAAGACTCGAATCCATTCGAATCCTCATGTCCATTGCGTGTACTTTGAATTTCAAACTTTATCAAATGGATGTTAAGTGTGCTTTTCTGAATGGATATCTAAATGAAGAGGTTTTTGTTGAGCAACCAAAAGGATTTGAGGATCCTCATTTTCCAGATCATGTATTAAGATTGAAGAAAGCACTTTATGGTTTAAAACAAGCGCCTAGAGCCTGGTACGATCGTCTTACACATTATCTTCTAGACAGAGGTTTCAAGAGAGGGTACGCCGATCGAACTCTGTTTGTCAAAAATGATGAAGATTATCTCCTTGTGGCACAAGTCTATGTTGATGACATAGTGTTTGGAGCAACTATCGAAGATCGTGCTACTGAATTTTCTGAGGAAATGAAGAAGGAGTTTGAAATGAGCATGGTGGGGGAGCTCACATTCTTTTTGGGTCTTCAAGTCAAACAACAGAAGGAGGGTATATTTGTATCTCAAGAGAAGTATGCCAGAAACATTGCCAAGAAGTTTGGCCTAGACTCCAAAAAACATGCCTCCACTCCTATGAGCTCTTCCACTAAACTGAATGTGGATTCATCAGGAGTTGAAGTAAGTCCTACATTGTATAGGAGCATCATAGGAAGTTTGCTCTACCTTACAGCAAGTAGACCAGACATTGCTTTCAGTGTGGGCGTTTGTGCCAGGTATCAAGCTAATCCGAAGGAATCTCATCTGACTGCTGCTAAGCGAATCATTCGATATGTGAACGGTACTGCAAACTATGGTCTGTGGTATTCAAAAGACTCAAATGCGTGTCTTGCTGGGTATTCAGATGCTGACTGGGCTGGCAGTGTAGATGATCGGAAAAGCACTTCAGGCGGCTGTTTTTATCTTGGTAACAATCTTGTTTCGTGGATGAGCAAGAAGCAGAATTCAGTGTCTCTATCTACTGCAGAAGCAGAATACATCGCTGCTGGAAGTTGCTGCACTCAGCTTCTTTGGATGAAGAAATTACTTCATGACTATGGAATTCCTCAAGAAACGATGTGTGTCTTCTGTGACAACACCAGTGCCATCAATCTTTCCAAAAATCTTGTTCAGCATTCAAAATCCAAACACATAGAGATACGTTACCATTTCATTCGGGATTTGGTAGAGGAAAGAGTTGTGTGTCTTGAGTTCATACACACCGACAATCAAAAGGCGGATATCTTCACCAAGCCTCTCGATGGTCCACGGTTTGAATCACTCCGTAAGACCATTGGTGTCGGTACAATTCCTTGACTCTCTTGTGTGTTGTGTGCTTCACATTTTTATAATATGATAAATCTGTCTGTGTTGGGGCACACACCTTTTTTGTTTAGCCTTTTTGTGCATCATGTTTCTTGTTTGTCTGTCCTTTTGTGAATACTGCTGGTTATTTTTATGTTTTATCAATCTTTTTGTTTCTTGTATCAAAAATCCAAAAATCACATAAAAAATTAGAAAATCAAAAAGCTTGATTGACTTTGTTGAGTTTTGTCTCAAAACTTGTTTTGCCTTGTACCTTTGTGCTAATGGCTTTGTGCATTTTCGAGCATTGCTTGTTTTCATGCACTCATATCACTGTGGGAAAAATCTTGAAATCTATGTGATTGTTGTAAATAGATCTTCAAACTTGTCATGAATGATTAGTGAATGGTTTTGTTGATCTTGAGACATGCATAGACTTGTGTCTATATATCCTCCCATTTTTTATTTTTGTTTTGCTAAAAAGAGCTCACAAAATGTAAATCTCCAAATGAAAAGAGATATTGAGCTGCAAAAGCCTGTCGCACATTCTAGTATTTGACTAGGAAAAAGGGTAAGCAACCTTATATTAAAAGTGAATGTTCATTCAAAAAGGCCAAAGGCCTGTTCTTCAAAGAGAAATGTTATATATCCCTCTCACAATGAGAGATGATTGCCTCAAATAGATCAAAAAGATCAAATGTTATGACTGAAAGTGGAGTCAAATGAAAAGCTCCAAGTTATGTTATCAAGTTGTGTGGGAGGTCATATATACATATTTCTATAATTGAGATAGGTCACATGATCTAGTGCTAATTGTGTATGCCTTGGTTGAATTGATCATTGAAGCTTCACATTAGACAAAGGACTATCTCATTGTTGATATCCACACATAACACACAAGTTTATGTTCAATAAATGCCATATTCATTTGTGTGATTGTACTTGATGAAATATGTTTTCACATGCTCAATCTTTGTTAATTCAAGCACAAAAAGATTTTTGAGTGTTTTAGGTGTTTTTGGAAAGTATTTTGTTTGAAAAATCTGAAAATTTCAAAAGTTCAGTTTTGCCCTGTTTTGGCGGCTCAGTCGCGGGTATGTCAAGTCGCGAGACTCAGTCGCATCTTCGCTGGTCATTTTTGGCGTCTTGTTCGCGAGTGGAAGGTCCAGTCGCGAGGTTCACTCAGAGATTTTCGCGGCTCAGCTAGCGACTCACTCGCGGGTAGACCTTCCAGTCGCGAAAAACACTTAGAAAAATTTTTCAACTTTTTGTCCTTCAGTGTTTTGGCGGCTTGATCTGGCGACTTTTTGGCGACTCATTCCAGTCGCGAAAATCGCGTGTTTTGGGTAAACTGGGGCAGTTTTTAAACTTTTTATTTTTCCCTCGATCTTTTGTGACTGTTCATTGTCTTTCTCATCTGCTCTTACACTGTGTCACCGTGCCTCCATTTTCGATCTCCCATACTTGTCTCATTTCAGCTCAAAATCATCGACTAAAAGGTATGGTTTTCTGTCTTGCACTCTATTTTTCTTGTTGTTATGGTTTTCCCTCTGGTTCATTCACAGTTGTTTGTGATTTTGTGATGGGTTTTAGCTCAACTATTTTTCTGTGTTCTAGCTTCGCTTGGATGCTTGTGTTTCTGTGTTTGAGCTTGTTTATGTTGGTGGTTGTGTTCTTCATCATGTGCTTAGCTAGGGTGAGCTAATTTTTGTCTGATTTGCTGTTGATATCATGTTCCACTATGATCCTGTATGGTAATCCATTGATGTTTTGTTGAATGTGGGTCCTTTTCCAGCTGATTATGTGGTCATGTTTGGCCTCCCTCTTCTGTGTAGTTCTATTTGGGCCATGTGTGTCTCTCATTGTTATTGTCTGACCATTTTCATCCAGCTGTTAGGGTTTCTTCATTGTCCCTAAATTTTCACTAACCCACTGCTGATATAGTCTGTTGGATTGTGTTCTGTCATTTCCCTTGTTTTAAATGCAGACTGGTCATGTCTCCATTCAAAAAGGCTGTTGTGAAAGGAGGTTCTTCCAAAGGGAAGGAACCCGTAATTGATGTTGATGAAGACACACCTCTCCCAAAAGTGACTCGCTCTTCATCACAGCGATTCGATCCCAATAAGTTCAGATCATATGCAGCTTATCAGTCATATGAGAATTTTTTTCTTCATGCCACTCCATTACTAGAAAGAGCTGTGGATCTGTCCTCACTTCATAACACTGACATTCCGAAATGGTTTGCTCATAAGGATTGGAATTACCTTCTCTCTGATCCGGATATCGTGTATGAAGAGTTGGTTAAAGAATTTTATGCTAACGCAATTGTGGAAGGAGATGAACTTAAGTGCTGGGTTCGGCAAAGGAGCTTTTCTGTCTCTCCTACATACCTGGCAGAAATTCTTCACATCAACAGACCCATTTTTCGTCATTCACCGGTCTATGATGATCTATGTCCTGATGAGGAACTTCTCAAACAAAGTCTTGGTCAAGACTTGGAGTTCTCACCCAATAGCAAATCTATCAGTGTTTCCTCCCTTTCTCCGAAACTGAGAGTGCTTACAATTGTGATGTTTCACAATTTGTACCCTTTATCAAGTACTGGGTATATGAACCTCGGACGTGCTTTGTTTCTTCATGATCTAATCTCTGATGAAGAAATCGACATTTGTGCTCATATCTTTCATGTTCTGCGCAAAACGGTTCTTCGAAGTGAGTCTCGGATATGCATTCCTTTCTGCAGTCTCATTTCACGGATCTTGAAGCTCAAGGGAATTTATCCAACCGCTGATGAGTCTCCTATCCCCAAACCGAGTCCAATCAACATGCGTACATACAATGCAAGTGTTGGACATAGTCGGAAGAGAGCCAAACCAGAAACTTCTGCATCTCACAGTGACTCTCATTTCATCAATCTCTCCCTCGATGAGAAACTTGATCGCATTGTCTCCTCTGTCCACGAGTTGAATACAAAGATGTCTGGACTCACTGCTTCTCTACACCATCAAAGCAACCGATGGGATATGAAGTTTACTTCTCTTCAAACTCAATTGGATCAAATTCAGAGAAAGCTAGAAGAAGATGACTAGCCTATTCCATGACAAAAAGGGGGAGTGATAGGCATAATCAGAGGGGAAGGATATTACCCTAAGGGGGAGCGTCATTATCTAAGGGGGAGTGTCCTTATTTTTTCAGTTTCATTTTTCTCTTTAAGTTTGATATATTGTGTTTTGTATAACTGTTATTCAGGATGTTTTTGGTTTGTACCCATGTGCTTTTGTAAGCTTTTAGGGTTAATGTTTTATGCATAGTTTGTAGGCTTTATGGTATGTACCTTGCTTAAGTGCAGCCTTTATGCTATGTTGAAATCAGTACTTTAATCTAAATGTTCTGCATTTTGGTTTATGTACTGTCACTCTTGTGCCCTTGTAGGATTGTTCCTAGATGCATATGCCTTGTGTGCTATGCATTGGTTGAGTGTTGAGCATACAAGTGTCTTGCCTTGTGCTTGTTAACTTGTATGTCCTTGTGTTCATTCCAAGTGTGAATGAGCACTGTGATCACTACCTTATGGTGGTCACTTGGTTGATCAAGCCATGGTTTGTATCTTACTCCATCTTTGCTTGATCACATTCTGCCTGTTTCATATGCATTTATAATTTTCAGCTTACAATGATCATGGTGTATTGTTGTGTTTCAGGAGTATTATGTTCATATGATTCAAGTGCTTCACAGCTTCTAGAGTTAGGTGTGAGTGAGTTTTGTTCAACTGTTCCCAACTCACATGTTAAGTCTAGAGTCTGTTTTAGGGTTTTGTCACGGAATAGCCAAAGGGGGAGATTGTAAGGTTGAATTTATTCAACCATCTAATTGGCTTTATTCCGTGCCAAATTTGCTTGTAATTCAGCATTTAGTAACCCTGTATTTAGGTGGGTTTGTTGTAAGGGTAGTGAGTGAGATAGAGTGAAGATTGCTCAAGATTGTGCAAGAAAACAGAGAGTCGCGACTGGGACTCGCGGGTGGACTCGCGGTTGCAAGCCGCTAGAAGATGCACACGTGCCAAGCATGCTGGAAGATGAACAATCATGCTAGCTGGAGCACTACAGGACAAAACAGGACAACTGGCCATACGGTTAACTCGCGACTGGATCTCGCGACTTGGTCAAGCCGCGAGGTCAAGCGGCGAGCCACCCCTGTTTTGCCAAAACCTGACGTTTCACATTCCTCTCCACTCCAGTATAAATACCCCTTTAACCCACGATTGAAAGAGAGCTTCCAGAGAGAATTTTGAGAGAGAAACCCTAAAGAAAAATCAGATTGCTTCACCCACAATCTATACCTTAGAGTCTCTTCAAATTCCCTTACTCTCTTCCTCTCCATTGTCAAATCCTTGAGAGGCATTATACCAAACCTGGTTCTCACCATCATCATCTCTGTGAGACAGTCGTTTGGAGTTCTGGGAAGCAGTTAGGAAGGAGCCAATCTTCATTGGTTGATGCTACGGTCTAGTAGCGGAATCCGGGAAGCTAGAAAAGAAAAAGGTTCGGCGCAACCTCGTTGGAGCAAGAAGCTTGGAGGGCTTAGGTGCACTGGGTAGATGAGGGTCTATTGCTGTCCTTGTATCCCAACTGTATTTTCTAGTGGATTGATTACCGCTTGGAGGGCGGCGGAGAGGTTTTTCGCCGAGGACTTCGGTTTCCTCTTCGATAACACATCGCGTGTTGTCTTTGTGTTTGCATCTTCCTTCCTCTCTATCTTTGCCTTTATATTATCTGCTGTGGATTTTATTCTGTTATGGCTTAGATAGTATTTAACCTATTTCACATTATAGCATATGTTAAGTTTCCGCACACTTGTTGTTTGACATATTGCTTGTGTTGGTTAAGTTAATTTTTGGGGGTCTAAACGTTCAAAGGTGTTTTGTACACGTTTTTGAACTTTCAACAAGCATTAGTGTTTCTACACTAATTGAGCTTTCAATATGCATGCTTAATTATTATTTTCAATATAGATTTTTGTTTATATTTCTTAGATTCTATCTTTAGCTAATTACTTTATATATACACACACATAAACATAAACATAAACTTAGGGGATTCCCTCCATAAAGAGTAATAACCATGGAACATAAGCTTTAAATTCAAATGCTATCCTATTTAACAAAATCAAATATAAGAAAAAAAAATCAAAATTTTAAAGCTTCATAATGAAATTACTCTTAAGTGTTTGGTTAGGGGAATCCACATTACCCTTAACATTTAGATTCCTAGAAATGTGATATCCTTATTTTTGTAAGCTTAATATCAAGTCTTCTTCTTCATCTTTTTGTGTGTGTGTGCATGCGCCCGTCTTCCTACAAATAAATAATTGGAAACAAACTATATATCATCAAAAAAATTCACTAAAACTATGGTTCAACATTTTTTAATGAAATGTATAATACAAAAATAATTATTTAAATTCTTGTTCTTCATGGAAATCACGACATCATATCCTGTTAATAAAAAATTGCTTATTACTTTTAGCATCTAAGTGAATTCCAAATAGGAGATATGAAAAGTGGAGAACAGAAAGACAAATTCTTAAATATAATTTTTAAAAATAGTATCTATAATTTTTTTTTTTTTTAGTTTTATTTCTATTGGTTCAAGAGTAGAGAAGAATGAGTAAAATTGTTATTTTATAAAGGGTATAACTTTTTCGAAGCATAAGATTGTGGATACCCACATTTTGTTTTTGTTTTTTTAATGAAATTCGCATTCTTACAAGAACGAGACTCAGTGAAATTTCAAATACTCATATACATTATATTCTTTTATGTTATTTGTAACCAACCATAAGAATGTTACAAAAACTTTTAATATTCACATGAATTTGTAAACATTGCCCTTAAAATGTCTCAAATAGCTTTACATCAAATAGGACATATCAAGATTCCTTTAATTCGTTTGTCTCTGCTCACTTGGCACACGAAATTTTCGATCTTCCTATCAAGTATCAACTCTACCCTTGTGGCCATGTCCCACGCACATAATAAGCACTTTCTAGAAGACCTTGACTTTTTAGTCATCGATCAAGCATTAGTTATCAAAGGCCTAACGTGATATACTTTCGGCTGTTTTTGTCAATTTTATGACATCTCCTGTTATTTTCTAGAAATTTGCTTGCTTAGGGGAAAATCGTAGCACGGGGCAGTTATAGACCTTACAAAACATGTTCAAAAATTGAATCTTTTCCCACCGTTATTAGCGCAAGTGATCCATGTTATTGGTTTAAATTTGAACTTAACATTAAGATTACTTTTTTGCTTCAATAATAATAATTAGTAACAACTTACCATTTAGAATTTATTGTAAAAATATTATTGGTATATCATTTCTCCATTATTTATTATACAATTGTTTAATGTATGCATAATTAAATGTTATAGGAGCTCAATTTTATGAGCAAATCATATTCCATCAACCAGTGAAATACAAATTTAGTATTCAATTACTATTACTATGTTATCATTGGTCACCGAGCATATGTATAGGGTCAAGAATCTTAGAGCTCAACTGGCCGTACTTTTAAGTATTTCCAACTGAAATATCCAAAAATGAATTCCTCCCCCTTTAAGGCCTTGACACACACACATATATATATATATATATATTCTTTTCTTTTTAAGTATATAAATAGTTCTTCTATTATAACTTTTTGTAATTCTTAATTTTATTCACAAGTAATTATCGTTACTTAAAGTATAACAAATGAGTCTTTTTTTTTTTTTTTGAGAGAGAGAGATCAAATGTGTCCTTAATATTTCAATTTATTTTCCTGCAATATGAGCAGGACACAGATTTGTGTGTGTGTTGATAATAAACAAATTTTATTAATAAAGGAACAGAAACTATATACTAGAAACCAAAATCTTAACTTGCCTAAGAGCTAATACATCACAAAAAACAAAGGGGCAAAATTAATAACAAAACAATTTGAGTACTTATTTTTAAGAGACTAGAAGCCAAAACATGAGTAGCTTAATTTGCCTCTCTAAGAGCTCATTTGAACTGATGAATAGACTGATAAAGAGCTGCCAACTTGGTAGTGTCTAAACATAGAACCTGAATCCTCCACGAAGATGCTATGGATGATCCTTTAATAGCATATGTACAAACCTTTGTATCATTTTCAACAAGAGCTTGGCTAGTATTGTGTGAAGCTAATTTTTGGGTTGCCAAGTTAAATTCTTCGGCGTTAGCTTGAATAGGGATATTGGTTTTTACTCGTTTTAAGCAAGGCTGGCCCAAACATTTCAAAGGCCTAAGGTGAAATCTTTAGATGGGGTCTTTATTTTATCACTTAAGTAATATTTAATTAGCATTTTATATAATAATATTTAAAAAAAAAATCAATTCTTTTTACTTTTTAATATGATTTTCTTTTGAGAAAATGCTAAAGTTATAACAAATTTTACTACAAATTAATGTTGTAACGGATGTGATCAGTGACATGAGGCTTACAAAAATGCCAAAGATATTATAAAATTTACAATATGAGAATTATAAAGATATATTATCAATCACAAAAATTTATTCAAAAATGCATTTAATAATTTGTTGAAGTCCATCTATCATATTCATTATTACATCAAATTAAAAAAGTTATATAGTAAAATTTATAGTATTTTTAACGTTTTCCTATTTGAATTACTTATGATTAGTAACATGTATATTTGTAAGACCTATTTATTTAAATTTGACTTATCTCTTTCTCTAGCATTACTTAGGGTCTATTTGGAAACAACTTATTTAATTGAAATTGAAAACTTTTTGTTGAAAATGTAGAAAAAAAGAAGTTAAGTGCTAGATGAATGCTACAATGGGCACATAAATAGTACAAAAAAGTGTAACAAGCCCATAAATAATATAAAAAAGAAGCTAAAATTTTAAAATAAGCTTAAACTTTAATTAGCTCCCAAACGAACTTAATTCTTTGGGCCTTCTTAATAGTGAAAAAAATGTAAACTAAATTTTTTTAATATCTCCTAAAATAGATATATTTTTTAAACAATTTTTGCCCAACAAATTTGGAGTCTTTCTCTAGTAGGGGCCTAGGCAATAGCCCTAGGCAGGCTTTGGATTTAAGAGAACAAAAACTAATGTCCCTTCAAGCAATAATAGCAATATACAATCTATCGTTACCGTCAGATAACAATTAATGACCATTTCTTTGCATTAAAGTGTGTTTTGATAATGTTTATTTGTTGAAAATTAAAAATTTATTACTGAAAATACTATAATAAAATATTTTAAAAAAACCACAACACACAGTTCACGCGTTTTTTGTGTTGACTGATTCATAAACAGTACCATGAAACCAATCGCAGACTACGGCAATTTCCAAATGCACGCATAGACCAAGTTTGTGCCGTGATGGACTCAAGAAACAAGAAGTTTGACTTTCCAAACCTTTATTGAAAAAGCACTCTAGAGTCAAGCCCATTACTATTCTCTTCTAGCAGTGTGTAAGGGAGTATTTCATTTTTCACAATGGCCTGGCCTTTCATGAAGAACCTATTTTGGGGTTTGCTGGTTTTGGTTCAAATTTGTGGACACAGAGCATGCTTTGTAGAGGAGAGGGTGGGTCTGCTAGAATTTAAGGAGTTCGTCCGATCCAACGGTGATGATGCTGACCATCTTCTTCCTTCATGGGTTGATGACTCAAACAGTGAGTGTTGTGGTTGGGAACGAGTTAGGTGCAATTCCACCACTGGTCATGTGATTGAGCTCTCTCTCCACAATGTTACCCAAATATCTGATTATGTTCTTTATATTGACTGGGATAACCGGGACGAAGTATTTTATTACAAGGATTATGATAAAATCTGGCTCTTGAATATCTCTATATTCCGGGCTTTCAAGGAACTAAGAAGTTTAAATTTATCATTTAATGAGATTGGTGGTTGGATTGAGAATGAAGGTATGTTTGAATCCTGCTTTTTTTTTTTTCCCTCTTTCATTCATGTTCTCTTCGTTTGGTATGGTTAACTGTTAGTTTGTTGAAGATGATCAGAAAAATAATTCAACTTTGAGGTGTGTCGACGATTAATATTTTCTGTGAGATGATAACTTCCATATATACCGGAAAGACTATGGCTCCGTTTGGTATGGCAACCCAAACACATATTTTCAGTTTTAAACAATATTACATGTATTTTTATACATTTTTTTTTTCATTTATACATATTTTTACACATATTTTCAAACTGCAAAACACATGTTTTTAAGTGTATATACCAAACACCTCTTATATTTTCGGATAACAAAGTCACCAACTGCACGCAATAATTGTGTATTTCACTCTAATTTTTTATTTTTTATTTATTTATTTTTTTTTGTGGAGAAGAGTACGGTTTGTGAGCACGGTTTATTTCACACACACTGTTAAGAACCTCTTGTTTTTTGTAAATACTACGTGTGTGATAGTACGCGTGTAGTGTATGATAGTATTTCCTTCCCAATAGACTATAAAGAGTTTAACACTTTCGCATGGTAATAACTTTTCATATTTTTTTCATAACCCTTCAAAAACAGTGATTTAGTACATCTCTTTTTGTTTCAATAAAATAAAAAATTACCCTCTAATAACTAATTCTGTTCACATGCTTGTGTTGAAGTCTGTTTTTCCTTTATTTATTTATTTATTTATTTATTTATTTATTATTATTATTATTATTATTATAAATTTGATAATTACAAAGGAGAAATTTTCTTTATACACCGAATATCTCTTTTAGAAATACAAAAAGATACCGATTGTGCTACTGCAAGCTACCAACATGTGTTTTATAATTCCCATCAAGCCCTTTGTAAACTTTCAGCATACTATAATTCTTAAAACTAATATCCACATCCGTCCTTCAAATCATTGATAAGGGCATTTTCGTCCTACGAGAATTTCATTATTTATTCGTCCTTTAGGCTCCGTCAAGCATGAGTGGCCAGACAGAAATTTCCCCCTCCCTGTTTGGCGAGATTCTCACAATGACTGACGGCCCTGATCCTCGCCATCCCGACGGATGAGTTATGAAACCTACCAACCATGGGCCCGTCGAACTTTAAGCCTTGTTAGAACCCTTAAAGTCCAGATGGATGGATATGCCACTCTCCTTGAAGACTTGGCGAGTAACTCTTACATATGCCTGATGGACGATTCACACATTATCCTTTGCGTGCCAACGAATGGATGACCATACTGAGGATGAGCATGTTGGGTCCCACATTCCTTTGTGTATTCTCCGCGGATGTGTTCCTACATGGAAATAACTTGCTCACCATTACTAAAACCCCTACTACACATTCATATCTCCTTGGAAAGAGAACCCTAAGATCTTGGAGCCTTAACTCCAAATCTCCTTTACAAGGAAAGACTCCTGCATTCAAGGGATCTTGGTTCACTCTTCATTACTATATAAGCATCAGACCTCCTTTGTCCTAAGATACATAGAAAATCCCTATCTCTCTCACTATAGAGTTCTTGGAGATCTCATTCACTAACTTAACCTTTGGAGGGTCTTTGGCGGGCACCTCACTGGTGCTCTCTGTTGGTTCTCGGTTTCTTGTTCTTCAGGTACCCATTGGAGCGATCAAGGACAATTAGCTCACAGATGATTTTTGTGCATCATTACTTGGTGCTATCTGTGGGAATGAGTGATTAGTCATATCTCCGCTTCTAGGACAAAGAGTTGCATGGTCCAGAAGCGATTAATGGCTACCATCAATTAGGAGATAGAGAACCCCCCTAACGCCTTGGAGAGACAAGTGCAAACCCTAGTCGCGGCAGTTGAGCGGCTCATCCAGTGCAACTAGGAGTTGGAGCAACAACATGACGAATGGGACAATGAAGAACAGAATGGTAGTCACCTCCCAATAGGAGATCGACAGGAAAGGGAAGATCAGGAAGAAAGCAACATCCCCAGCAGGTTGGACAAGCAGGAAGATACCGACCGCCCGTCGAAACTGGAGATTAGTGCGATATGCATGACGTAGGACATGCAGATGATGAAAGAGAATATGGACATGATGAGGAATGCCATGAGGGGACGGGTATCCACCAACTTGGACGAGCTAGTTTAGTGGATTGATTCACCCTTCACAGTGCAGGTGACTTCCTTCCCCTTTCCAACCAAGTTCTAGATGTCACAGGTGGAAACGTACAATGGATCACAGGACCCACTTGATCATCTGGAGTCATTCAAAACCCTTGTGCACCTATAAGGGGTCCTGGATGAGATCATGTACAAGGCAGGGCGTTCCCCACCACGCTCAAAGGATCAGCTAGAGTGTGGTTTAGTAAGTTAGCCCCAACACCATCTCTACCTTTAAGGAATTGAGCGGACACTTTATCACCCACTTTATTAGGGGCCAGAGGTATAAGAGGTCCTCGACAAGCCTGTTAAACATCAAGCAACGGGAAGATGAAAGCTTAAGATTTTATGTAACTTGGTTCAACAAGGAGGCCTTTTTGATTGACGAGCAGACGATAAAGTCTTGCTCATTGCATTCACCAATGGACTCCAATCGGGAGAATTCCTTTTTCCATCTACAAGAATGACCCGAAGACGATGGCTGACATGTTGTACAAGGCCACTAAGTACATGAACATTGAGGACGCCATGATAGCCTGAGGGGGCAGGCCAAAGACAAGACGACATCCATCAGGATAGAGGAAGAAAGTTTTCCCAGATGAATGACTGAAGCGATGATAGAAGACCAAGACCTTCGCTTGGGAGGACTGTTAACTTCACCCAATTAAACACTTCGCTTGACCAAGTCCTCATGCAGATAAGGGATGACAAAACACTGACTTAGCCGGGCAAGTTAAAGGGCGATCCAAATAACAGATTTAGGGACAAGTATTGTTGTTTCCATCGGGACCATGGGCACGACATTTCTAAATGTTATAACCTGAAGCAACAAATAGAAGACCTCTTCAAGTAAGGGAAACTGCAACAGATCTTCAGGGGTAGAAAGAATCCGCTGAGAGACCACGAACCCAATCGATGGGCCAAGGAACGGCTGAGGGCTCTGCTTAAAGAGATAAAGGTTATCGTAGAAGGGAGTAAAATGGCTGGTTCCTCCAAGAAAGCAAGAAAGAAATACTTGCGGATGGTGCAAAGTGTCCAAATTTCTGGTCAACTGCCTAAGATGACTAAGGTTGACAACTTAACCATTAGCTTCACGGAAGAGGACACCCGACGACTCCACCACTCCCATGACGATGCTGTAGTCATCAACTTGTCGATTGTTGATTTCAATACCTGACACATCCTAGTGGACAATGGGAGCTCAGCCAACATCCTTTTCTATCTTGCTTTCTAGCAAATGAGGATCAACAAGGAGCGGCTTCTACCCTCGGACACACGGCTAGTAAGATTTGGAGGTACCAAAGTTTTCACTATCGGTACCATTACCTTACTAGTAACCATTGGCATATGCCCTCAACAACTTACTGAGATCAGCTTCTTAGTTGTTGATTGCTCCTCCGCCTACAATGCCATCATTGGGTGACCCACACTTAACGTGTGGAGAGCAACCACATCTACATACCACTTATTAGTGAAGTTCCTGATGAAGTATGGGATAGGAGAAGCACGCGGAGACCAGATGGCAGCTTGCGAATGTTACATAGCCATGTTAAAAATGGACGTTCACCTGCAGGCGTTGAACATCGAGGAATGATGAGTCACAGTAGAACCAACAAAAGACTTGGAAGAGATCTCCCTAGATGACAACTGCCCAGGTTGGATCCCCCGTATCAACACACAGACCGACCCTTCGATTCACAAGGAGCTCATTCTTTTCCTGAAAAATAATTGGGACATCTTTGCTTGGAACCATGAGAACATGTCGGGGATTAATCCAAGTGTCATAGTTCACAAGCTCAATGTGTCTTCATCCTTCCCTCCCATTCGACAAAGGAAGATAGTCTTTTCCCAAGAGAGAGACAAAGCCATAGCAGAACAGGTTTGCAAGTTGTTAGAAACAAATTTCATTAGAGAGGTATATTATGCTAATTGGTTGGCCAATGTAGCAATGGTCAAAAAGGCAAATAGCAAGTGGAGGATGTGTGTGAACTTCATCGACCTAAACAGAGCTTGCCTAAAGGATAGTTACCTACTCCCACATATCGACCTCCTTGTGGACTCGATGGCTAGACATCAGCTACTAAGCTTCATGGACGCATTCTTCAGCTATAACCAAATCAAGCTAGAAGAAACTGACCAAGAAAAGACTTTGTTCACCACGAGTTAAGGACACTTTTGCTATAAGGTCATGCCATTTGGACTTAAGAATGCGGGAGCGACGTATTAAAAACTTGTGAATAGGATGTTCGTCTAACAGATTGGTAAAGAGCAAGACGGAGGATTGTCACTTGGAGGACCTTCGAGACCCTTCGTCTCTATGACATGAAACTTAATCCCAACAAATATGTGTTTGGAATATCGTCAAGAAGGTTTCTGGGCTTCATGGTGTCAAAACGAGGAGTAGAGGCTAATCCCGACAAAATTCGGGCCATATTGGAGATGACGCCTCCAAAGAACATTAAAGAGGTACAAAACTTGAACGGAAGAGTTGTGGCTCTCAACAGATTCTTCTCTAGGGTGATGGACATATGCTTACCATTATTCAAAACGTTGAAGAAGGCCTTTGAGTGGACTGATGAATGCTAGAAGGCCTTCAAGGAGCTGAAGACGTACCTTGCGTCCCCACCGCTACTCAATCCATCTAAACACGGCTAGGTACTCTTCCTTTACTTAGCCGTGTCCCTAATAGCCGTTAGCTCAGCTCTTATTTGGGAAGAGGACCGCGTGCAGTTACCTGTCTACTACACTAGCTGAGCACTTCGAGGGGCAGAAAAGAGATACCCTCATATGGAAAAGTTAGCTTTTGCTCTAATCACGGCCACCTGTAAACTTATGCCATACTTTCAAGCACACCATAATGGTCCAAATGGACAAATCATTGTGAAGGGCAATGAACAATTCGGAGGCAGCCAGACTGTTTATTTTATGGGCGATAGAGTTTGACAAGTTTGACGTATTATACTGCCTAAGAATTGCGATCAAGGCCCAGGCCTTGGTTGACTTTGTCGTCAAATTCACAACAAAAGAGGATGAAGACGAGGGACTGGCACCATGGATAATACGGACGGACGGATCATCTAACCAACACGCAAGAGGAATTGGGGTCGTCCTACAGTCACCAGAGGGGGGTTTGATAGAATGCACAGTTCATCTCCAATTCCTGACGACCAATAATGAAGTTGAGTATGAAGCAGTCCTGACGAGTCTTAACTTGGCCAAAGCAGCAGGGACCTTATCAGTAGTCATACACAGTGACTCTCAAGTTGTCGTCAGACATTTCAACGAAGATTATAAGGCCAAAGGGGAACGGATGAAGGAATACCTAAGCATGGTCAAAGAAAGGGTAAATCAGAAGTTCTTTGCTAGATTTGCGCAGATCTCGAGAGAAAAGAATGAGCAAGCTGACCATCTAGCCAAAGCAGCATCTGCAGAACACATGGTCATCAACAGTTAGCTATTATCTTTCATCCAATACTTACCTGCCATTGACAAGATAGATGTACAGGTGATCCCCATGGGAGTCGACTGGATGGCACCAGTTGTCTCCTACCTCCGAAATGGGACACTTTTGGAAGACCACAACGCTTCTTGAAGGTTAAAGGTTTAGTTATCAAGCTTCACGAGAGTTTCATTATATACCCATCCTTCGGGATCCATTAGGCACAAGTGTCCGGACAAAAATTATAGGCTTTAAGCCTCGTCAGAACCCTTAAAGTCCAAACGAATCCATATGCCACTCTCCCTGAAGACCCAGTGGGTAACTCTCACAAATGCTTGATGGACGATTCACACCTTATCCTTTGCGTGCCAACAAATGGATGACCATACTAACAGATGAGCATGCTAGGTCCCATAATCCTTTGCGTATTCTCCCCACATGTGTCCCTACATGGAAATAACTTGTGCACCATGCCCAAAAACCCTACCAAACGTTCATATCTCCCCTATATGGAAAGAGAACCCTTAGATCTTGGAGCCTTAACTCCAAATCTCTTCTACAAGGAAAGACTCCTGCATTCAAGAGATCTTGGTTCACTCTTCACCACTATATAAGCATTAGATCTCCTTTTCCTTAAGGTACGCAGAAAATTCTTATTTCTTTCACTATAGAGTTCTTGGAGATCTTTCAGTCACTGACTTAATCTTTGGAGGGTTTTTGGCCAGCACCCCACTGGTGCTCTCTGTTGGTTCTCGGTTTCTTGTTCTTCAGATACCCATTGGAGCGATCAAGAACAATTAGCTCACTGACGATTTTTGTGCATCATCAATTATAGTCTACACAATATTTTTTTAAAATAAATTACTTCAAAAATTATATATATAAAAGAGATGTGTATGAAATCTATGTAACATTCTAAATAAGACTTTCGTTACTAGTGGCATACCAATCGTGCAAATCTTCCATCATTAATCACATTAATATTTTCGTGCGTGATTGTTATACTTTTTCCTAAAAGGCAAATAAAACAATGGAGATCAATAAAATTGTTATGGACGAACATGGTGTCGAAATTGTTGTTGTTTGTTTTCCTATAGCTTAATTTCCTGGTTCTCTTACAAACTGTTATATAGATTAACTGATCGATTCTATTATACTTCTGTAATTCCATTTACAAAATAAGAGGCTCTATTTATTTATTTATTTATTTTTTACAATATGTAGTGGAGGAGGATTTGAACTGTGTTCCCTTTATAAAGATTATCGGGAGCTACCTTGTTCTTATCGAGGCTCTAACTTACTAACATTATTATTGTGAAATGAAGAACAGTTATTTTATTTCCTACAATCTTGTAGGTTTCGAAAGTTTGTCGGAACTGAAAATGCTGGAGACGTTAGATCTTGGTTTTAACTTGTTCAACCAGAGTATCTTACAATCATTGAGTGCCCTTACATCCCTTAAGAATCTGATCATCAATAACAATCAATTCAAGGGATCCTTTCCAGTCCAAGGTTTTATGCTTCTTTTCCTATACAGTTAAATGTAATCTAGAAACAGTTTCTATCTCTTCTCATTTTATTTTGATTTATGTGCAGAATTATCAGCCTTGGAAAACTTGGAGTTCTTGAATATAAGATCTAATAAAATCAATGGCTCCCTAAGTATGCAAGGTATATATAGAGGAATACAAATCATTTACACCATTTTTTATGTTTAATTTTATGTTTCACCAATCACAACTTGTCATTTATTTATTATTTTTCATTTTAAACTTTGGCTATTTTATAAGGAAATTAAAGTTAAACAAATATATGACAAGTTTTGATTGGTGAAACATAAAGTAGAACACAAAAAATGCTATAGAGGATAAAGAAGAAGAGAGAGTTTTCCTAATAAAGGTTACTAGTTTATTCAAATTTAAGTTGTGTGATAAATTTAGCATTATGAGTTATTTGTTGTGAAGAATTTTCATGCATTTGCTAAGAGTCTTGTAGCTCAACTAGTATCTTTTAGTGTTTTCAACATAAACATTTAAAGATTAAATCTCTCTGCCATACTCTAACTACCAAATTGTCAACCAAAAAAAAAGAGTCAAGCAGTTGCATTGCTTCGTTCTCCTGTGTGTGTGTGTATATATATATATATATACACTTTTGATTGCTTTGATCCTGTGTATTGATTAGCTTAAGTGGCGAATAGATGGATGGGTTGGGTACGTCAACCTTACGTTTATATCTTGTATAGAAAAAAGATTATAAAATGACTGTTAAAATACAATTTTTTTCATTAAATTTGATTCAGGTACAATTTTCAACATTAAAATTTATTATTATTATTATTATTATTATTTTAAAAATGGTATAAAAAAGTTTGATTTCGCTGCTAAAATTTAAAAAATTACTATTTTTGTTACTCATGAAACAAGTTAATGAAATTTCACTCCAAAACGAAAAAGAAACAAGTTAATGAAATGAAAATGAAATATTGATTCTACTCCTGTTTTGATAAAAGACAAATCAAACGTCAAGAGTATAATAGTAAATTTACTTTATAATTTATACTCTATTAAGTACAATTATTAAACCTAGCCTGGCTCGGTTGGTTAGACCACTGTCTCAGTGAACCGGTGCCTAAGTCGGTTCAGTTGTTTAATTGGATTACTTATGCAATTGAATCGATAAAACCCAATGGTTTTCCTACAATCCGTGTGCAACTAGGAAGGATTATTCTGACCAGGTCAGTTTTGCAACAAAATTGCCTTTATAGGTTCATTGCTATACCATTTTCTGAATTTGAAGTATAATAAAAACATAGAATTTTATAATGAGGTTAATGGTAGACTTTTTAATAAAGATAGATGTACAATATTTAGCTCAAATAATAATCCAATGGATTAAAGCAATCAGTAAGATAAACAATAAGCATAAAATGCGAATTCAGAGTTGAATGAAAAATTGTAACCAAGTTATAAAAGGAAGTCTCTAAGGTACACATGTTTTTTTCATAAATGTTCTCAATTTTTATTAAAGAGATGACATAATAGTAATTTTGTTATAAAAAAAATTCATTTATTTCCTTTGATTTTTCATTCAACTCTCAAACAAAAAATAAAAAATTCACTCCACTCCTTTCATTTCAAACATCCAAGTAAGAGATAAATATTTATTTATTTTTATTCTATTTGTTAGAAGTATGTGGTTAAATAATTAAATTTATCATATCTCAATAAATACTTTTAGAACTATCGGTATTTTAAAACTATTCATTCATATATTTTTTTCCTGTATAAATTCTCAAACATATATTATAATTATAGAAATATAGTATCATTTGTGCTTGTGTTCTCTAATGAATGATTGCCACCCTGGCTTCAAGCACTTTCAGATTCGGAAAGTTTGTCCAAGCTGACGAAGCTGAAGCAGCTAGACCTAAGCCAAAATCGTTTCAATAAAGAGATTATAAGGGATCTGGTTGCACTACCAGTCCTTAAATCCCTGGACTTGAATCATAATAGAATGGAAGGTCGACTGCAAAATACAGGTATATGTGCATACATGTAAAATTGTTCTTGCGCTCAAATCATAATGCTCTGCTTGGCTGGGTTCAAGAGAATATAAAGGTAATAAACAAGTAAAATGTTAGACTGCATGGGGCTTTTGCTAAGTTCCCATGCGTCTCGGGGTACTGGATGTAAACTAGAATCAAGTAGAAGAGGAAGAAGTTTAAAATTCTTAATTCTTTTTCCATAATATGAGAGTGAAGAAGGATTAGGCTTGGGCCTATGCTATTGGGTCAATATATCTCTAACATTCATGATCCAGAAAAGTCATATTATTCTTTTGCTTCATTTTTTTTTTTTTTTTTGAAGCATTTTGCTTCATTAGTTATAGGCTCGTTTTCCATCTTAATTAAATTCCACATATTTCCTTGTCTTGCGTTTTCATAAAAATAGAATAAAGCATCATTGACTCTTTCTTTCATGTGAAAAAAACATGTTACTGAATTTTTTGTCTGTCACATGTTTCACTACTTACGGTGCAGACCTGGTTAATCTACGAGGCTTGGAGGTCTTAATTTTACGTGATAATTTCCTGGACGGTTTTCTGCCTATTCAAGGTAATAAAATTTCTTCACACTTCGTAAGACACTATGCTCTTGAGAATAGAAGGTTGGGCTGTTATCATTAAGTTACATGTTCACAAAATAAATGTAGCATGTTGTGCAATGGCACTTCCAGGATTCATAGATCAAAGATACAATAATAAATTAAGTCAAAAATAAATTAACGAGGACATACAGAAATTTACATTATTTGGTATCCATGGTGGACAAGGAGAACTTCACTACAATAATAACGATAATAATAATAATAATAATAATAACAATAATATATAATAGTAACAGATTACAATAAAGGGACAAAGACTCTCTCAAGAACCTTACATCCAAATCTCTCTCTCTCTCTCTCTCTCACACACGAAGGGAGTAAATTCCATATCGGAGATTATTTCAGTTTGGCCAAAGGAATGATATATATTAGTACTGATCAATATTGGTGAATTGTTTAGAATTTACCGTCATATAAATATATAGCTAAATATTATATCTACTACCTAGCGACAACTCTCTCTCTCTCTCTCTCTCTCTCTCTCTCTCTCTCTCTCTCTCTCTCTCTCTCTCTCTCTCTCTCTCTCTCTCTCTCTCTCTCTCTCTCTCTCTCTCTCTCTCTCTCTCTCTCTCTCTCTCTCTCTCTCTCTCTCTCTCTCTCTCTCTCAAAAACCCCCTTGATATGTTAAAGCCATCATAAATACCAGTTAATATAGATTTGAAAGTTTGAATCCACTAAGAATACGCATACTAACCAATTATCTTAAGTCATGTGAGCCAATAAGATTAGAGTTAATGTCCTATAAATACATAATTGTAATTCAATATTAGATATTATTGAAGAATAAACCAATTGATTGTTGAGTGTATTTCGTCTCTCTCTTGATATTTCTCTGTCGCCAAGATGACTACTTTAAATTAGGTCAATTTCCTTAAAATTCTCATACATTTTTCTACAATTCTTACCCATTCCCATTAGGAACCACTAGGTTCTTAACAATTTGGTCCTAGATACAATCTAAGAGAAGATTTATATGACCTTGGTCCTAATTACATTTTACAAAATGTAAAATTATATGGATAAATACTAATCTAGAACTCTTAATCTATATTTAGTTGCTAAGTTACAAAGTGAGAAAGGGTTAGACACCCCTTACCTAGTGAAACTGGTCTTTTAGGCTTTGGTGATCAATTGTCACATTATTTATAGAAAATCATGTTATCAATCAATTGTAACTTGAAAGTAAACATGACATGTGATCTTTCTTGAAATTAAATAAAAAAAATAAAAAATAAAAAGGAAAAAGAAAAAAAGAAAGGTGTGTCACGGTTGAAACCCTAATTCCAGGATACTCAGTGTATTAATTAAATGATCAAATAGATCACTATATTTTTTGCATTAAATGGCACTGGGTTCGTTTGTAATCCTATGTGATGCACTTCTAGTGCACATGGTGCATCTTATGCAAGTCATATCAACATACGCCAACCTCTTTCTCGACAGGGTAAGCCAAGATTTTGCTCACACTTCGTTTTACTTTCCTACTTAAATCAATTTGGAGGTTTCTTGACACAATTAGTCAAACCCTCCTAAAATTTGATTGAATCTTGTTGCACTCTGCAATTGGCTTCACCCTTTGTATTTCCTATGACATCTTTGTTAGTAATCAGTATAATATTCCATTTATTTTAGCAATCTGCAAATTGAGTTGTTCTTTTGAACCTCTTTTACATTTCTGAACATAATGATGTTTAGAGGGATTTTGAGCCGGGGTAGAGCAAGCCATATCAACATATGCCAAACAAGAATATTAAGGTGATGCTTGGAAAAATCAAAGAAAAAAGTCATGCTATTTTTTTTTTTTTTTTTTTTTGAGATAGTTTCAATCTATAACGTCCATTCTTGATAATAGCTCTTTATCATTAAACTCAGACACCAATCAGTTTTTGGTGTAGGCAAAAATTGAACCCTAGATTTCTTATTCAACCATCAAAGACTTTATTAGTTGAGCAAATTGGGACCCATTTTTTTTTAATACATATAAAAGATGAATGATCTTGCTTAATATATAATTTTTTTTTTTTTTTTTTTACAAGATAGAATTTTTACTCTAACCTAATCTAAGTGCATATGCGTATGAAGCTCCCTTCTTGAGATTTGAACCCTGGTCCTTCACTCACACACTTCACAAGCATTTATATTTATAGAACGACTACCGCACAAAGGGTGCGGTGTAGTCTTGCTTAATATAATTAGGTCATGTGTAAGTCTAACACTTAACAGAGACCAATTAATGCACCATAAGGAAATATATATATATATATATATATATATATTTGACCAAAAGGAGGAAATGAGATAAAGGCATGCCTTATAAAACATTATCTGTAGTAACGAAAAATTTGCTAATTGAGGACTCTTCAAAGAGTATATTTTATATAGGGTAAAACAACATATGTGGCTGATTATTACTTCAGAGAAGTTGAGGATACAGGGTTAAATTGCCTTCTATAGCCTAACAAATCTGTTTTATTTATTTACTTTCTAATAGCAACCATCTATTTTATGTTTTCGGTAATCGTCCTTTATCTTTTGCTCCATAGGTTTGGCAACCTCACGCAGTTTGGAGATTTTAGATTTGAGTGAGAATAGGTTCAGTGGATTTCTTTCTTCTCAAATAGGAGTACTAGCATCTCTCAAGGCTTTATCTTTAGGTGACAATAGACTTAAAGGCTCTTTACCAAGACAAGGTAAGTACTGTTAAATATTAAAATCTGACATGACAGTTTGTGACCGTTAGTGGTAATGATATAATTAATGCTTGCAAAAATTGAAACCAATTAATGAAAGATATTGACATTTGACAATGATAATAATAATGGTGTTGGATATTGATTAAATTTCTTTTTCCAGGTCTGTGTAAACTGAATAAACTTGTAGAGCTTGATCTTGCACGCAATAAGTTTGAAGGGACCCTTCCTCCTTGCCTAAACAATTTGACGTCTCTTCAACTGTTAGACCTCTCTAGAAACAAATTCACTGGAAATATTTCATCATCTTGGATAGCTAGCCTGACTTCCCTTAAGTACATTGATCTTGGTTCCAATAAATTTGATGGTTTATTTTCATTCAGCTCATTTGCTAATCACTCCATGCTTGAACTAGTTCGATTCACATGTGATGGCAACAAATTCCAGATAAATGAAATTTCAGGTTGGGTGCCTTCGTTTCAGTTACAGTTCCTCATCCTATCAGGGTGCCTAAACAAGCTCTCTAGTGAACTTCCAACATTTCTCCTTCACCAGTACAACTTGAAAGTGGTTGATCTGTCTCACAACAAGTTGAAAGGACGGTTCCCTGGTTGGTTGCTTGAAAACAATACAAGGCTAGAATATGTCAATCTGAAGAATAACTCTTTCTTTGGTCAGTTTCATTTGCCACTCCATCTTAATGACAGTCTTTCGTGGGTAGATGCGTCAAAAAATCAACTTGAAGGGCAGCTTCAAGAAGGTATAGGGAAAATCCTATCCAACCTAAAGAATTTAGACTTGTCTGAAAATGCTTTCGAAGGTTATCTCCCATCTTCAATTGGTAACATGAGTCTCTTGGAGAGGCTGGATTTGTCTGTGAATAACTTCTCAGGAGTGGTACCACAAGAATTGTTTGCAGGTTGCTTGAAATTGAGGGCTTTGAAATTATCATATAATAATTTTCAAGGGAATTTAATCTCAACCCAGTTTAACTTAACTTCGTTGATTCTTCTGGAATTAAATGACAATAGGTTCTCTGGAACTTTGTCAAATGTAGTATCCAAATACACTAACCTGCAATATTTGGATGCTGGCAACAACTGTCTGTCTGGTACGATTCCCAGCTGGATATGCAATGAAACGCATGTCTCAACGCTCATCTTGCGGAATAATTTGTTCAGAGGTCATTTTCAATGTGAAGGAAAAACGCCTGAATTTTTGGACCTTTCTCATAATTTTCTGTCAGGATCTTTGCCTTCCTGGTCAGGAGCATCAAGCTTAAAGCATGTACATTTAGAAGGGAACCTCTTTTCAGGATCTATACCAGAAGAATTTTTCAATCTGACAGAGTCTATCCAAATTTTCAATGAGCCGACACCATATCTCATGAAACCGTCTCTCATGACAATGGATATTAGTTATAACAACTTGTCAGGCACCATTCCCCATGCACTCGGAACAGTTTCGAGCTTAAGAATTCTGTTGTTGAAAGGAAACTCCTTAAGTGGCTACATTCCAACTCAGTTGTGTCGATTGAACAAATTAAATTTAATAGATCTTTCCAGTAATTTCTTTTCTGGGTCAATACCTAATTGCCTTCGATACATCACCTTTGGGGGGCATGGGCTCGATGATTTTAGTTTTGAAGATAGAGGTTTTGGTTTTTTGAAGTGGGATTCATCTTACCCATATGGAAGTCTCTTAGCGAAGAATTTTGAATTTCAAAATCAGGAAGCTTTGTATGAGCAAGCTGAAGCAAATTTTGTAACAAAAAACAGGACTTACTCCTACAAAGGTGGCTTTCTTGATTCCATGTCTGGATTGGATCTTTCATGTAACAATCTAACAGGTTTAATCCCAGCAGAATTTGGAATGCTTTCTTCGATCCATGCACTAAATCTATCTTATAATAAGTTGAGAGGTTCCATTCCAACGACATTCTCCAACTTGACTGAAATAGAAAGCTTAGACCTTTCCCACAATAGTTTGAGTGGAGAAATCCCACCCCAGTTAATCGAACTAAATTTTTTGGCGGTCTTCACAGTTGCTTACAATAATTTATCAGGTAGAATTCCAGATGGGAAAGCACAGTTTGGGACATTCGATGCTAACAGCTATATAGGAAATCCATTTCTTTGTGGACCACCATTGAAGAATTGTACCAGCATAGATGATTCACCTTCCACCCCGACACCGGATGCAAGTGATGAGAAATGGTACAAAATTGATCCTCTGGTCTTCTTTGTTAGCTTTTCGGTGTCTTATATCATATTCTGCCTGGGAGTTATTTCTCTTCTCTATATAAATCCTTATTGGCGACAATGGTGCTTCAATTTGATTGAGGATCGCGTTTATTCCTGTTATTATTTTGTGCTAGATACTTTGCGTAAGTTATCTAGTGGTTTGTATAATTAGCTTGATTGGTTTCCAAGACATCTATTTCTGAAATCTCTAATTGTAGAAACCTTTGTATCAGGCTATAGCTATGAATAAATGACAATGATTTCAAATATCAAATTAGGGTATTTGGCAAACTACATAATGTAATAGGGGTAGTTCTGATATAAGATGAACCAAAAACAAAACAAAACTAATTCGAACTGTTTACATCAACTTATCAAGTTTGTTTAGAATCATATCAAAATCAGTTTTTGTTGAAATGCATATGAAAATTTGAAATTTCGTGAAAATATAAATGTGAAACAATAAAAAAAAATTAAAAAAAATTCCAAAAGCTTGATTTTGGAGGGAGTACATAGATACATTTAGTTTCATATTTGTTGAAAAGTTTGACCCTTATGTCAAAGGGAAATTGGAAGAAACCAACTGAATTAATTTCTTCACTAATCCAGCTAAAGATTTATAAGGGAAAACAAAATTGTAGAATTTTGTTGAAGTTAACAGTGTATTATTCTTACACATGCATCAAGGTTATTTATCTCTTAAGGCAGAGAAAGGAAACAATTCGAATGAAAGCTATTTTTTATTTTTTTGGGGAAATTATTGTATACTCCCGGAGTACCATAAATGTGTACTCCCTCCTCTCACATGAATGGTGGGTCACACTAATTAAATTCATGGTGGGACCCACCATTTATATGAGAAAGGGGAGTACGCATTTATGATACTCCGGGAGTACCTAATAATTTTCCATTTTATTGAGGGTGTATGCTCACTTTAAGGCTTTAAGGCTACATGCATTTAAAGCATTGGATAATTTTTTTTAGTGAAACCCACTAAAATACTCGGAAATGAAACCAGCCATTCAAAGAGGTATCATGCCTAGATTGTTTGCCTATATGGGACATTACCAATTTTTACTCAGCTACACAAACAAATGACAAATTCTGTAAGAGAGATAGATTTTTAGCTTTATTTTATTTTTGCATATCCATATATATCTAAAAGTAAAGTGTATAAGACTTTTTTTCTCACGACTGGTGAGCTTTCTCTCCCACGACTGGTGAGGCTTATTCCTTCTCACTATAGGTGAGTAGTTTCTTTTTCTTTTTTGCTTAACTATCTAAGTAATCAGTTTCATTGAACTGGAAAATCAAACTCTCTTCTCTAGTAGCATGGATACGGATTTTATTGAACGGATACAGAATATCGCTCTGACTGAGGAAGAAGGGGAGGTGATTAAGGTTGGAGGAATACACAAAGACAAAATACTTGAGGAATGTTCGCTCAGTCTACTTGGACGTTTTCTCACAACACGCTCTTACAACCAAGGTGTTGCTAAATCCTTAATTAGGTCGGTGTGGAAGATGGGACATGACCTGAAGATTGTGGACGTGGGAGGTGGTCTGTTCCAATTTAAGTTTGCACTAGAAAGCCAGCTAAAGTGGGTTATCCACAACAGCCCGTGGAGTTTTGAAAATCATCCTCTAGTCCTACGGAGATGGGAGAGAGGCATGACGGCCAATACAGTTACATTCATCTCTATCCCACTGTGGGTCCAAGTGTGGGGATTACCATTTTATTTATTTTTTGAGGAAGCTTGTCGAGACATTGGTGGTGGACTGGGGAAAGTGGTGGAGATAGACACAAAGGCTCTTTCATCTGAACAAGCACGTTTTGTTAGGGTGAGGGTCGAAATTCCTCTTGATAAACCACTACGACGGAGTGGAGTAGTAGTAACCCCGAAGGAGATAAGGTTCGGGTCGGGTTCAAGTATGAGCGATTGGTTGGGTTCTGCTATCAGTGCGGGAAAATAGGCCATGAAGCAAAAGAATGCTCCTGCCCAAGGGACCAAAACCAGCGTGGATACCCCTACGGAGAGTGGCTAAAGGCTGGTTTCAAGTGGCCTGCAAAAAACTCAGATAGAAGGGATGAGCAACCATCGCACAGGGATTCTGGTTATGACGGCATTCACGGCACCAGGTCTCCGTCTGGCACCACACAGCCACCTTCGTTTGGCGCTGGCAGTGATCTAGCTGGCACCGAATGTAGTCAAGGAGACGTTACAAATCTGTCCAAACCGTTGGGGGCGGTAATTAGGGAGAAGGATAAACATGTGGGCACACCAGAATTAATGGACACATTAATATCGGGATTTACCTCACCCCAAAAGGAAACTGATCTCTCTAATAATGAGGGAGACGTTAGCATGACAGCAATTACTCCAGAAACTAATCCGGTGAAGACGGTACAGCCATGTATAACAGACAATCTGATTAGTGTCCCTGTGGGTTACGATTCTGAGGTTTTGAAGCAGTGCACAAACACTAAACAACCACGTGAGGCAGCACGTGAGTTACATCAAAAACAAGTAGGGCAAACGTGGAAAAGAATAGTCCGTAACCCTACCTCCTCCACCTCTATTTCTTCTGTGGTTCCAAGTGCCGTGGGATCAAAAAGAACACACAAGGACACTGTATCAGCCAACGATGAGAGCTTGGTGGAAGGAAGTTGCAAGAATAGTAAGCGGGGTAGAATTGTGGGAGACAACCATGATACCATTTTTCCAACGGCGGAGGCTGAGGAGCAGCCCCGCCGAGTCCAATGAATCTCCTAAGCTGGAACTGTCGTGGGCTTGGGAACCAAACGGCAGTTGACGTTCTCTCAAATCTAGTGAGCGAAAAAGCTCCTAGTGTTTTGTTTCTGATGGAGACAAAACAATCTGTGGAAGAGATGAGAAAGGTACAAGCCGATTTACCCTACCGAGGTATGTTGGCTGTCCCAAGTATTCATAGAAGAGGTGGATTGGCTTTGTTATGGAAGGAAGATGTCGAGCTGCATGTACAAACTTACTCACCACATCATATTGATGCGTTGATTAAGGGTGAAAATTCGTTTTGGAGATTTACCGGATTTTATGGGTGGCCTGAAGAACAAAGAAAACAGGAGTCGTGGCAGTTGCTCAAGCATCTTTATGCTAGGAGTTCACATCCGTGGTTATGTTGTGGGGATTTCAACGAAATTTTAAGCATGGAGGAAAAACAAGGCCGACTCCCTAGGCCTCTAAGGCCAATGCTAGACTTTAGGGAGGCACTCTTGTTTTGTGGATTAGCAGATTTGGGTTACCGAGGTAATATCTTCATCTGGGATAATGGAAGGATGGGCGAGAATTTGGTGCAAGAGAGGTTAGATAGGGCGTGTGCAAACATTGAGTGGAAAGCCCTTTTTCCCCATGTCAAGGTTAGCCACCTTCAGGTGTCTTATTCAGATCATGTGCCTATTTTGATAACAACGGCTGAATCACCCAATCTTAGGAGGAATAGGAGGCTGCCAAGGCAATTTGAAGAGAAGTGGGTTGCTCATCCAGATTGCGAGGGGGTGATCCGTGAGGCTTGGGGGCTGCCTGTCCGAAATGGGAGCCCAATGTTTACACTTTTTGGAAAAATCAAGCAATGCCGGCATGCTTTGGTGGATTGGAGCAGAATTACTTTGGGGAATTCTAAAACAAAACTAGAAGAGAAAAAAGCAACACTTGAAGAGCTATCAAGGGAGAACAAGGCCGAACATATGCAAAGAATTAGAACATTGAAATCGAAAATTAACACCATTCTACACCAGGACGAACTTTTTTGGCGACAAAGGTCTAGGTCCATTTGGTTACCTGCAGGAGATAAAAATACTAAATTTTTCCACCAACGGGCTAGCCAGCGGCGCCGTAAAAATCACATATCAGGTATCCAGGATGTAGATGGTAGCTGGAAAACATCTGAGGATCAGATTACACAGGTTGCTGAAAGCTATTTCCAGAATCTCTTCACTTCAGAAAACCCCATGAATATGGAGAGCGTACTGGATGTGGTGGACAAGAGGTTTACATCGGAGATGAACACTTCCCTACTACAGCGGTACACAGCTGAAGAAGTCAGACAAGCCCTTTTCCAAATGCACCCATCAAAATCCCCTGGCCCTGATGGTATGTCCCCTTTTTTCTTTCAAAAATTTTGGAATATTGTGGGGAGTGATGTAACTGAAGCTATTCTTTCAGTATTAAATTCAGGGCATATGTTGCGTAAAATGAATTTCACTCATATAGTTCTTATTCCAAAAAAGAATGACCCTTTGTTGATGGCCGACTATAGGCCCATTAGCTTGACTAATGTTGTATCTAGAATTTTATCTAAGGTGATGGCAAACAGATTAAAGCATGTGCTGCCATATGTTATCTCGGAGGCTCAAAGTGCTTTTGTTCCAAATCGGTTGATCACTGACAACACCACTGTGGCTTATGAATTATTGCACCGGATGAGGAATAAACGGAGAGGCAAGGTGGGACAAATGGCAGTAAAGCTGGATATTAGCAAGGCTTATGACCGGGTGGAATGGGGTTTTTTGCGAAGTATAATGTTAAAGCTTGGCCTAGATCACAGATGGGTAAATATGGCTATGGAGACAGTCACTACAGCATCCTATTCCGTCCTTATCAATGGGGAACCAAAAGGTTTTATTACCCCCACAAGGGGAATAAAACAAGGGGACCCGCTATCACCATATTTGTATCTGTTATGCACCGAAGGGTTGCCAGCTTTATTGAGGAAAGCTGAAGAGAGCCGAGCACTCAAGGGTGTCCTATCTAGCCAACAGGGGGTATGTATATCTCACCTTTTATTTGCCGATGATACTATGTTATTTTGCCAAGCCACGGTTGAAGAATGTCAAAGATTGCTAGATCTTTTGGGCAAATATGAAGCGGCATCCGATCAAGCAATAAATAGGCAAAAAACAACATTATTCTTTAGCAAGAATACAAGGCGAGAGGTGAGAAATGACATCCAGCAGATGTTGGGGGCTAGAATAATGTCAGAATGTGAGAAGTATTTGGGCCTCCCAATGCCTAATGGGAAATCAAAGGTGGGGACCTTCAAGGAGCTCCAAGAGAAAATCACAAAGAGAGTCCTAGGGTGGAAGGAGAAATTTATTTCAAAGGCGGGACGTGAAATTCTCATCAAAACAGTGGCACAAGCTATCCCTACATATTCAATGAGTTTATTCAAGCTTCCTAAATCAATATGCGATAGTATCAACTCTTTGGTGGCTAGATATTGGTGGGGTCAAAACAGGGAGGAGAGGAAAATCCATTGGATAAATTGGGGTAAGTTATGCACATCAAAGAAGAAGGGAGGAATGGGTTTTAGAGACCTCCATGCTTTTAACCTTGCAATGCTCACCAAGCAAGCATGGCGCTTAATCCACAACAATGGATCATTGTTCTATAGGGTTTACAAGGCACGGTATTTTCCAAATACCTCTTTCTTGGAAGCTGAGTTAGGCCATAATCCATCATTTGTGTGGCGATCTTTATTGGCTGCTAGGGACATCATCCATGCTGGGTCACGTTGGACAATTGGAAATGGCAGGAGTATCTCCGTGGCATCTAGCTCTTGGCTACCTCACTCACCTGGTTTCTTGAGTACACCCCCACAAGGAATGAAAGTGGCTGAGTTGATAGATAATGACTCACGGCAGTGGGACAGGGGAAAATTATCAGCTACCTTTGATAGCAGAACCTGTAACACCATCCTAGCACTGCCCCTCAATAACCTAAATTCCCAGGATAAGCTGATTTGGAAAGAAAACAGAGCACAAAAATTCACGGTTTGTTCGGCTTACCAGGTTGCTCTCCGATTACTACATCCTAACCAAGCTGAGCACTCATTAGGACAAGCCCACGGGTCCACCTGGAGGAAGATATGGAAGTTAAATGTGCCACCAAAAGGGAGAACCTCCACAAGAAACGGGTCCGAGTTGACAAAAAATGCGAGCTTTGCTGTCACCATTGCGAGACAATTTGTCATGTGTTGTGGGAATGCCCGTTTGCGAGGAACGTATGGTCTCTGTTCAGAGGTACACTTCATAAATGCAGCAACGAAACAGAGGATTTCTTTCTTCTGTTCAGATTGTTGCAGCGGAAGCTTGATCAACGTGACTTGGAGAGGTGGGCAATAACGACGTGGAGTATCTGGAATGCTAGGAATAGGTTCTATTTTGAGCATGTCCAGGCACATCCAAAAGCTATGTTTGACAGTGCAATGGGTTTACTGGAGGAATACCAACGCCTTAATGCAGCGCAACGGGTCTAGGAAAAACTGATATCCATTTCTGTATGCAAACAGGTTTTTTCTTCTTGGGACATCACCGGTTTTGTTTTTTTACTGATGTTGATGTTCCCCACAAATACTAGATGTGTTTTATCTAGTATATACATGTACCCCCAATTATATTAATAAATCTCTATCGTCTTTTGCTCAAAAAAAAAAAGTAAAGTGTAACATTTATTTTTGCTACGCTTCAGTTGAGCCACATTATTGCCATGTCACAAAGTTTTTTTTTCCTTTTTTTTTGGGTTTCCACTTCACACATTCTCTTTACCCAATCCCATTTTCTCTCTCTCAACTCATCATCTTCCCATCAAACAAACGTCTAAAGTTTATACTATTAATGACTTTCCCATTGAATCCAATCAAAACAAACGGCTTTTCTTCCCATCAAAACATTCAATTGCCTTCCCTTGGATTTAAAACCCACCGATTTAGTTTTTTATATATAGATTTTGAAAGTCTATTTGAGGTCACCAAATCACAACTAGAATTGAAAAGTCTATTTGAGGTCAATTTTTCTTTTTCTTCCATTGAACTTCTTTGCTTTTTTGTTGCAATTTTTATGGTTTACAGTTTGTATTACTTTCTTTCCACCTCATAAGTCACCAAATTACAACTAGAATTGGAAGGTCTATTTGAGGTCAGTTTTTCTTTTTCTTCCCTTCAACTTCTTTGCTTTTTAGTTGCAATTTTTATGGTTTGTAGTTTGTATTGGATTTTCTATTCCGGGGTTGTAAATACCATGTTTCTTTTTTTCCTTTTTCAATTTTCAGTTGATAGTCTATTTCTTTGTATTCATGCACAAAATTTTTCTTTACATAATCGTGTTTTACCCATTAAATTTTTTTGTATCTAAAGAATTGGAATGCATTTTTTTGTTTTTTTGTTTTTTTTTTAGTACATGACCATTTTCCTCCCATTTGTTTATTTTATTTTCTGATTGGCTTTGTAATTTTTTAAAATTAAATACTACATAAATTCTTGCTAATTTTCTTTTAATCTCATCTAAATTTATGCTAATTTTTAACTTCTTAGAATAACTTGGAAGAGGAAACAAAATATTATGATTGATAGGTATGGACTGTATGATCCTCTTTTTCTTTGTATTTGGGATTATAACTTAGCTTTATATGGTTATTGTGCGCACCTTAAGCGAGCTTAAAAGACCTGTCTCGCTCTTGGGCTCACAATATACTTATAATGTGGGCTTTGGATTTCCTCCTTTGGGTGATTCTAACTTAGAGACCTAGCAATGTTTCTATAATCTCTGGACTGCTTTCCTCTCACTCCTTGTAGCTCTTAATCTAGACTCGAGACTCTCCTTTCAGACTTTCAACCACCTTTTCCTCTCCTTGGCCTCGTATGTTTATAGTCCAAAATTAGTGGAAAATCATGATTACTCTCAAGGCTAGTGGGAATGGAGGTCTAATATTGCTATCGCTAAGTGGATGTTTAGTTGGGAGTGTGGTGTGAGTGGCATTGGAACTGGTTCCTACTTTAAGGAAAGGATGATGTTTGGCGGTGGAATTTGCCAAGGAATCGTCGAGCATCCAGGATAGGGCCTTCCCGAGCACTCATGCGCCCAGGAGATGGACCACGTCGGGCAACTTCCCGGCCGCGAACTGACAAGTATCTATTTCAAAGACTGGCCCAACAGGTTTTGGGCCGGACACAATACTGCAGGATTTGCTCCCATGGCCCTAGTGGGTCTTAAGCCCAGTTTCTCCTGTGTCGCATAGTTATTTTCATTATTGTTTTGAAAAATTATGATGTAAAGGTTTGTACTGAATTTTCTTTTTCAGGGTTGTAAATACCATATTTATTTTTTTTATTTTTTTCTTTTGTTTTTGAATTTTCAATTGATAGTCTATTTCTTTGTATTCATGATTATAGTTTTTCTTTACATAATTGCGTTTTACCTATTATCATTTATTTTGTGCCTAAATAATTGGAATGTGTTTTATTGATTTAGTACATGATCATTTGCCTCCCATTTGTTTATTTTATTTTCTAAATTGCTTTGTAATTTTTAAATTAAATACTACATAAATTCTTTGCTAATGTTCTTTTGATCTCATCTAAATCTATGCTAATTTCTAACTTCTTAGAATTCTTAGGATAACTTGGAGGAGGGAACAAAATATTATGATTGATAGGTATGGACGGTATGGTGTTCCCTTTTTCTTTGTATTTGGGATTATAACTTAGCTTTATATAGTTATTTTCATATATTTTTTGACAAAATATGATGTAAATTATATTATCGTAAGTCAGACTCACTAAAGTTTTTTTTTTTAATATATAAAAAATATATATAATCTCTAATTCTTACCATTTATCTTCTCAAAAAAAAAATCTTACAATTTAAAATTTTTAAGGAACTAGCTTTTGGACGCTTACAATGTTTCACTATTGCATTCATTTTATGACTGTGGACATGCATGCAGTATTGATTTATGTTTTTCATGGAAGTACTAATGGTCATTACTTTGGAATTAAAAATTCTCTCAATTGAAGCATATACCTTAGTGTGATCTCATTCTTAAGAAATTCGCCAACTTAATTCAATCATACTAACCAATATATATAAACAAATAGAATGATTTTGTACAGTCCAACACGAATTAAATCATATTATACCTTAGTTAGCTGAATCAAACTTATCTAATTCTTGAGAGGAAAAAAAAAAAACTAAACTTATTTCTTATATCTTATTTTGAGTTCAATTTGGCTATGATATGTTGCACTTCAATCTATCATACTCCTTAATTACACATAAATATGATGGAAATAATATTTAGATAAATACAACAAGAAATCAACTAGGAATTTCTTTTGTACTTTTAAAAAAATTTCTTAAATGCATACTATACAAATTCCACTATTATAGTAATTCTTAAATAATATGTACTTAAATATTCACTATTAGTTCTTTTAGATACATAATCAATTTTTTTTCCCCTAAAGTGGGTATAATTTTCCTCTTAAATTATTCCTAAGAGGCATATATATATATATATATATATATATTTACTAACTAAAAAGCCTTTTTTTTAAATTTTTTTTTTTTTTTAGGGGAGGGGAGTGGAAGTAACATAAAAGGCAAGAGTTAAAACAATTAATTTCTACGTACAATTTCCCTTCTGGTATAATTGGGGGGAAAAGTCGTTCCCTACCTATATATTTCTTCTATCTAATTGAAAAAAAAAAAACCATAAAATTCTCATTTATGAAGGAAAGTCTCAAATTTTTCATAAACTTATATGGTAGCCCAAAAGTCTTTTATTCAAACTTATTATTATGTTACCACATTGGATTTGATGAGTGCTTTTTTATAAGAAAATACACACACACACACACACACACACACACATCATCATCACATTAACTATGCAATTTACCATTTATAAATACATTTTTCAATTACCAAAACATACAAAGTCTCTTCCACTTCCCTAACCTTCCCCTCCCTCAACACTTATGTATTGTGTATACCTTTTCCCCTTCCCATACATAATTTTTATATTTTGATATGTTCTCTTTTAATCTTTCTTAAAACCAATAAGCATGGTATTTTTGATGATTTTTTTTTTAATTATCACTACATGTTTGTTTTTGATATCTACTATCAAAGGTATCTCTCTCTCTCTCTCTCTCTCTCTCTCTCTCTCTCTCTCTCTCTCTCTCTCTCTCTCATTTCGATATCTCTATAATCTTGATCTTCTATTTGTTAAAATTTAGAAATTGTGTTTGTCTTCATCTTAGTAGGTTCTTTTTCATGATCATTGGATTATATGTTGTGAGTTGGCGGCCTAAAGCTGAAGACTTGGGAGAAATCAAACAAGATATAGTTGCTACATGAAAATTATAGAAATCAAGAGTATTAATATATACAAAAACAAATATGGATATATAAACAATTATACTGTGAATACATTTGCTTTCCCTTACCCCTTTTATGTTATTTATTGATTGACTAAGGTCAACTATACATTTAGCTTCCTTAGTTTTTCATATTTTTTAAATTGTATGCAAAGGAAAATTTTTTGTAATAGTTGATTCTCATATATGAGTTTAGTGATTATGAAAATATAAATTGTTATAAATTTGTTTAATAGTTCTTATGTGATAAAATGGAAACAAAGTTTGAATAAATTATTCATTAACTTCTCAAAAAATGCAAAATAATGTTAGTTTTCATATGAAACCTTCAAGATTCATTTTTATATTCTAATAAAAATTATACATTTTCCATTTTTTAATTGTGTTATGTTTTGATGCATATCTCACTATATTTATACAAAAAATCAAGATATAGACTTCTTTACTTGCATAAAATATATTATATATATTACAATGTAATCACATTATTGTGTGATGAGTTTGGGACTATTACTTATAATTCTCAACTACTATTCTCATTCTTTGCCTGTAAAAAAAGATTATGATGTCAAATTTTCCCATGTATTGTAAAAGTTGAAGCGTAACATTTATTATTACTACGCTCCAATTGAGCATCTTCATCCACTCATTTCCTTTTTTCTCTCTTATTTTTCATTTTTTTTCCTTATTAATTCTCAACTTATTGTTATACTTTCTCCAAACTTTCCCCTCCTTTTACCTTTTCATCTCCCCACTACTAATATCAATCTTCCTCAATCTCGTTATCTTCCTCTTTTTTCTTTTCTTTTTTTGCTTTTCTTATTCTCATCTACTTATTATAAATTTGCAATTCTTTCTCCCGTTTTATGCATAGTTTTCCTACACAAAAAAGGTGATCTCTCTCTCTCTCTCTCTCTCTCTCATTTTTTTCTTCATTTTTTGGTAGATTGTTTTTCTTGCATCTCTACTTTAGATTGATTAATATTTGTGTTCTTTAGAACTTTACTTTAGGTTAATGTGATTTAGTTTTTGTGTTTTTAAGTTGTTATCTTTATTCTTTTCTTTTGATTTTATATATGTTATCATATTGCATTATAAAGATAATATGTAAAGATATAATGTTATTCTATTACATAGTATGACATAGATAATTTGGTGTTTACTACTATATTTTTAACTTTCACTCTTTTTCGTTGAGAATTTTATGAGGTACATTATCTTTTAAAATTTTTTCAAATATTGGAGGTATTGAAAATGAGGAAAACTGAACATAAGATAAGAAAAAATGTGAGTTAAAACTAAAATATAGTTAATCCACAGGGATAATTTGAGCAAAAAAAGACTGACTATAGAATTAAAACTCAAAAATAACAGCAGTTGACAACTTACATGGAAAATTTTCAATATATATTATGAACTACAAAATAGAGCAAGCAGACAACTCACATCAAATCTGCATCGTTTGTAGAATCAAAGATTAATTATATGAGTAGTACCCATCTAAAAGGTTGTTTAGTTTGTTCTCTATTATTCGTGTGAGAGTTCCCTACCTATCTCAGCATCTCTCTAGAGCAGCAACTTTCTTCCTCCCAAATGGAGCATCCAGTAATAACAACACCACTCTTTTCACTAATCGTTTGTGCCATCTTTCTTCTGTTCCTTCCCATATCAATCTTAAAATTTTCTTTTGCTACCATGCATACTTCCAAATGAGAATGATAAACTTGCGCTGCTCGAATTCAAGTCCCACATAAATAGCCCTCTCAGTGTCCTGGCAACTTGGAATGAATCTTTCCATTTTTGCCAATGGGTTAAGGTCACTTGTGGCAACAAACACCAAAGAGTCATCGGTTTGGACTTGCAAAACAAAAAGTTGCCAGACACCATATCACCCTACATCTCTTTCCTTCAATCCCTTGACCTTGCAAGTAATTCTTGATTGATTTGGGTTGTAATTTATAAGTTGAATATGGTGGTGTATATCCAAAAGGGCCTAACTATGTTATTTAGGATATTGAATATAGTGTTGTGTGTGATTTATAGAGTTGCAACGGTTGTAGTAATTAAAAATTGGTTTTTCATTGTCTTTTAAGTTAATAAAAACCTTACATCTACTTTTTTTTTTCAAAAAACCTTTATATTTTTTTAACGTGAATCTTTATATATACCTTAATAAGTAAACCTTATACATTTTATTTTCTTAGATGCATAAAAAAAAGACATCTATTCCATAATAATAGTGGCTAATTAGTTTTTTCATGTTCTCATTTATAACGTTTCTTACTATTATCATATTTTACTGCCTGTTGATTTTCATAATAGAAGCATTAAATGAGAGTTAAATTCTTCGAACCTTTCATTAGATTTTAAAAGTCATGGTGTGTGAAGAATATAAGCATTTAAGGACTTTGTTATTATATTTTATTATTTTTAAATAATGTTAAATGAAATGTCAAAAAAATAGATTTTGAAAATTTTCATCTTTATTTCTTATATATTTCTATTATTACTGAAGAACGTTTTCCTTTTAGTTTTGATAATAGATATGATTTTCTATATTAACGTTTGATTAGTTTCAAGTTTAAATTTTGTATGATTTTATTTAATTGTTGATTATATGATTTAATTAAGTGAATTTAACGATTTATTTATTTGCATTGTAAAGTTTATAATAACATTCTTAGGGTCATCTTTAATTAATTTTTTAATCCTTTAGCCGTCGGTCTCTTTGTTTTCCAATTAACGGTTACTAATTAATTTATTTAATTGACATTTGATTTCTTTTACTAATCTCTTTCTCTCCCTCTTTGTTAACATCCTATTGTTTTCCCAAATTTGATGATAATTCTAATGTACTAAATATGTATATTGTAACGTTTATTTTTATTTTTATTTTACTCCATTTTGCTGGCATGAAGTTAGTACATCCATAACTATTAGTTTATTATTTTATGATATGTTTGGTTTGATATTATTATTATTATTATTATAATAAATTTAGTGTTTCTAAAATAGCATGTGTTTTGTATTCTCTTTTTCTATTAATGCATTGTAACGTTTTATGGGAATACTTTATAAGAAAATTGTTTATTCTTTTGTTTTGTTTTTTTTTTTTTTTTTTTAATTGAGTGTTTCTAAATTGATATTTGTTTTATATTTCATTTTTCCATTGATGCATTGTAACATTTCATGGGAAGACTTTATAAGAACAATTTTTATTTATTGAATAAAATATTATACGTATAATTTTTAAAAGAAATGAGACAAAATATAAATAATTATGATATGGAGGATGTTGCTAAATTTAAATGTTGAATAAAATAATAAAAATGAAATGTATAGCAATAAACACCATATTATTTTAGTTATGCTAGGTAATAAAATAATATTATATTTTTATATACTATCTTTATAATGCAATAATATAACATTTAACAACCAATGAGAATAAAAAAGATAACAACATAAGATATAAAACTAAATCGTATCAAGCTCGATTACCTGTCAATTCCAATTTTAGCAAACTAATTGACTTCTAGTAGTCTAAAACTGATTTCTGCGATGCATTTGGTGGAGCTTTCAATACTGCATCAGTATGTTTTGATGGTCAATCTGTTACACTAAAATTAATATATATATATATACACCAAAAATTGAAGGAAAAAAAATTATATATATATATATATATATATATATAGAGAGAGAGAGAGAGAGAGAGATGGGCTTTTGTGTGTGGAAAAATAGAAATTATGCATGGAATAAGAGGAAGAATGACAATTTTATAGCATGAGGATAAGAATAAAAAGAGTAAAAAATAAAGGAAGATAAAAAGACAGAATAATATTAATATTGAGAGTAGTGGGGATATGAAAAGTTGAAATGGAATGAGAAAGGTTGAAGAAAGTTAAGGTAGAGAGTAGTGGGGATATGAAAAGTTAAAATGGAATTGAAAATTTAATAATAAATAATTGATAATGATATTTTGATTGTAATATAATAGAGTTTTTAATTCACTTTAAATGTTAAAAAATTGTTTAAAAAAATTGGAAAAAAATTGATAATGATATGGCTGCTGACGTTTCCCACCAGTTGGTTATTTTAAGATGACATATTTTCTTAAAATATTAATATCTAATTATCTAAAGATGACTTTATACATTCTGAAATAATAATTAAATACATGTAACTTACCAACTATAATAATGCTATTATAACTATCATTGAAAACATGTAATCATAAAATATGTTATTTATCTTCTTTTTTTTTTTTTTTAGTAGGAATTCTGCAATAGACATATCATCCTTTTTTTTTTTTTTTTTTTTTTTTTTTTTTTTTTTTGGGTTAACTCTCCTCATAAGCATTTTATCAAACATGTGACATAGAGCTACAAATTGTGGGATTATCCTCAATATACCACTTTGCTGGCATCAATCCATATTAAAACTCCAATATATTTTGTTAAGTTCTAAGCACTTAGGAACTAATGTATTAGAACTCTAATTTGTATTGTTGGCAAACTGTGATCAAAACAAGCTGTTAGTCTTGTTTTAGACTTGCTCAAAGTATGCGTTTGATGAAAAGTTGGAATCGAGCTACTGCAAAATTCATTGTGTAATTCAGTCTGGCTTAATCAATCGAGAATTAGGCAAGGTTTTGAAACCCAGACTGTTCATTGAACTATAAAAGGGAGAGGTTCAAGGTTTTTGAGGTCGAACCAAGGTTGAGCCGGGGTCAAACCGTGATGACATCATAATTAATTTAATAATTATTATTTTTTATATAAAAATATTAAATTAACTAAAATAATCCAATTAAATATAAATATCTATATTTCAAATATATATTTTCATATCATAACTTTTACAAGACAAATAAGAAATATCAAATCCTAAACAAATTTAAATATAATATCTATTTATTTATATATTGATTAGTTAAAGTTGTAATAATAATAATAATAATAATAATTATTATTATTATTATTATTATTATTATTATTATTATATAAGAATTAGAAAGACACTCAAATAAAATAAAATAAATTATTTAATAATTTTAAATTGAAATAATTATTATATACTTAATTGTAAATATTAATTAAAATTAGATCAATTATAGTTCCATAACATTTTATACAAATTTTGCCATAATTTGCTACGTGACAAGATGTGAGTGGTAGAGATATAAACCCATAATTTTTTTTTTTCATTACTCACACTTTGCCATGTTTCAAATTATAGAAAAAAATTGTATAAAATATAGTGATACTACATTACTATCAGAGAAACAATATGTCCACAACATTTTCACAATATTTTTACAACAAATCTTAAGTGGCAGGTTATTACTAGTTGTTATTATTAGGGGAAAAAAAAAAAAATCTTAATGTTAAGTTCAAATTTGAATCAATAATAACTAACTACTTATGATTTGTTGTAAAATTATTGTGGACCTAGCACCTCTCTTACTCTCAAAAATACTTAAAATATTTAATGCACCTATCAATGCATGTTACATCACGTTGGGCAGCTGAAAAAAAATATCTAAATCTAATGGCTAAAATATTTTGCCTTTATTAAAAAAGTAAAACCTTTCATCATTTCCAAGTTAGCCACGTGAGGTACAGGGACTTAGGAGTTCAAAAGCAGTAAAAGAGTAACAAAAGTCTAAAGAAAGAAAGAGAAACACATACCTAGGCGAAAAAGAGGAAAGTACAGAGCTTCATGTAGTTTGTGTTTACTGTTTATTTGTTGAGCAAGTGTGGAGTTTGTTTTGGTGCAAACCCTGCTTCGTTGTGCTCTTCTCTTTTTTTTTTTTTTTTTTTTTGAGGAACTTGTCTTCTTCTTCTTCTTCTTCTTCGGGTTTTTTTTTTTCCTTACAAATCCCTTTGTTCAAGTCCGTTCTTTGTTCTTCTTCGTGTTCTTTCATTTCTTTTAGATCTGATCATAACTTCATACCGGTGTATTGGCCAAAATTCACCGGAAAAGCTGAAACAAAACGAAACCATTCGAACCTTAAAAACCAGTCACAGTTCTCAAAACCGTATGGTCCGACCACGGTTTGCACAAGTCCCTGCTTTTTTTCCATAGAGCGGTTCTTGAAGCTAAAAAGACCATAAAACTGAGAGGGTCGTGGTTTTTTTGGTCGGACCATACAGTCCAGTCCGGGTTTCAAAACCTTGGAATTAAGCTCAACCGATCGAAAGTCAAGCAGAATGTTTTTTCTGCAGAATTTCCAACTCAGCCCTAAGCCCATATGACGTGTAAGGTTTTATGTTTTGCCCTAGGTATAAAAGGGAAACCCTAGCCACGTTTTTTAGGTTGCTCAATTTTGCTATGTGTGTGAATCTCTTGTGAGATCTAAGAGGTAGTTGCCTTCTGTTAGGTTCTAAGACTTTATGTTTAAATGTATTAGAACTTCAATTAGTATTATGTTGGCAAACCATGATCAAAACATGGAGTCTAGGTTTAGGCTTGCTCAAAGTATGTTTATTTGTAAAATTGGAATTGAGTGATTGCAGAATTTATTAGACTAAATCTGCAAGGCTCAATCGATTGAAAATTAGATTCGATCGATCGAGCCACGTGCAGATTTATTTTTCTGCAGAATTTTAGTTCAGCCCAAACTCTACTTAAACGTATTAGGGTTCAAGTAAAACTCTCCTATATATAAGGGAAACCCTAGAACGTTTTTTTGAAGTAGTTTTAGAGAGATTAGAGTGCCTCTTGTGCCTCTTTTTGTATTTAGGGTTTTGTACTCAAAGACTCTCTAAAGGTTGCTTACATATGCTCTAAGGGCATAGGTTAGTGAAACCCATATATATATATATATATATGATTCTTTCGTTAATTTTTCCACATATTACAATGTAAATAACATTATGGTAAGTTAGACATTCTAAAGATTTATTTATTATTTTAAGATCTAATCTCTAATTCTTAAAAAAATCTATAATTCTTACCATTTATAATTTTTAAGGAAATACTTCTGGGACATTTACAATGTTTATCTATTGCATCCATTTTATGACTATGGACATGCACACTATTACTTTATGTTTTCCATGGTAATACTTATCTCCATCACTTTGGAATTAAAAATTCTCTCAATATAACACACACACACACAAACATACATACATACATATATATATATATATATATATTTATTAAAAAAGAAAATGAAGATTTTGTGCAGTCCAAGATAAATTAAATCAATTACTTCACCTTAGTTAGATTAAACTTATATCATTCTCAAGGGAATAAAAAGGAAAATTATTAGATACTTCCAGAGTATCATAAATGGGTACTCCCTCCTGTCACATGAATGGTGGGTCCTACCATGAATTTAATTAGTGAGATCCACCATTCATGTGAGAGAAGGAAGTATGCATTTATGGTACTCCGGGAGTACACAATAATTTTCCAGAAAAAAAGAGCTTAAAATTAATTATCTCTTATAATTTTCAAATCGTTTACATGTGCCTACATAAACTTTTGGTAAATTAATTAATTTATTTATCAATTTATTTATTTTGGTAAAATAATTTTTTTTTTAAATTGACTTTGGGTCAAATAATTCCAATGTCAATGATTGCAAATGGGGATTTAATAATAATATCATATCATTTTACATATATTGGCTCTTTAAAATTTTAAGTTGCTGGTTGTCTATGTTTTATAAATGATAGATTCATAATTAGAGAATTAATTGACTTATATCTTAAAATTTATTTTGACTGTTTTGTTAGATACATATCATATGATTATAAAATTTCATTATGTTTTTTTTTTTTTTTTGGTAATATAAAATTTTATTCTTACAGTTTCATTCCATACAACGAAAAGGGCAATTATTATTCAAAACGTAATAATGTTTTTTTATTAATATAACACGAAATTATATATATATATATATATATATATATTATATATTATTATATTTAGGCTAATATGTAAAACTGACCTTTTAAGTTTCTTCAGATTTTGTTTCAGTCTCCTAACTTTATTTTTGTTAATTTCAGTCCTCTAAGTTTCAGATTTATTCAATTAAGGTCTTTCTATCAATTTTAGATTTATTGCAATGAAAAATATTTGTAACAAAGTTATCATTGTAATTGCAATAACCTTATATCAATTATTTTACAATCTATTGTAATGAAAAACATAAAATAATTCGTATTAAAAAAATAAAATAATTATCTATTACAATAAATATATTGTTGCAATAATTTGATCTTAATTATTTTTCTCTTTTATTTACAATCTATTACAATAAAATGTGTGCAAGAAATCATTGTCCTAAATTGTTTTACAATTTATTGCAATGAAAAATATTTATAACAAAGTTATCATTGCAATTGCAATAACCTTATATGAATTATTTTACAATCTATTATAATGAAAAACATAAAATAATTATCTATTACAATAAATATATTGTTGCAATAATTTGATCTGAATTATTTTTCTCATTTATTTACAAATATTTGTTAGGAACCCCATACCTGCAAGAGGATCACGGCCACATGCAGAGAAATAAAGCCTGGCATCAATTGATTGGGGAACATAGCTGTGAAGACAATCACCATCAAAATCCCCACAAAGAGGGGAGCAACAAAGTGGGTTTATAGAAGGTGCTGATCAGGTTATCAGTTGGAGCTTAACAGATAATGCTAGAAGGGAGTGCAGATGAATGGACAAAGACCTATTAATCAACACAATATCTCCATCACTCAAAGGTCTATAAATTATGTCCCCCATTCAAAGTTTGTTATGCACACCTTTTCTGCGAGCATAAACTTCTCCCTTCTCAAAGAGATGTAGTCTAGCCCAATCACTCACATTATGAAAGTTCCACTTGTTCAAACACTTACTAATTTGCAACCTTTTTGCATGTGGCCGTGATTCTCTGGCCAATTTGGTTTTTCTGAGAAAACTGAGGTGGGGGAGGAGGATGAGAGAGAGGAGAGAGGCGGATTCAAGGTGAGAGAGGGGCTTAACTGTCTGGTATAGATGAAAGAGAGAAGCTATTAACGTTAGGTTAACAAGTCTTCTCTTAAATCATTAAATTATTGTAAAACTATTGATCATAATATATATTAAATCTACAAGAGTTCTTGCTAAAAAACAAACTAAGGTACAACTTATTTAAATTATTAAATTATTGTAAAACTATTGATCATAATATATATTAAATTCCTCATATATAGATTGATATTGAAGAAGGAATCCCACATGATTTGAAGAAAATTTTAGGAAAAAAAAATGCATTTTCCTACTTCATTTGAATGAATTTAATCAAAAGGGTGGTTTTGAAAATTACACAGTTGCTAAGATTTGATGCACCTTCAAATGATAAAAAGGTATGGAATAAAAAAAATACATATACATAGACCAATATACTATATTAATTCTTTTGCTACGCTATTCCTAAACTTACAAATATATAAATATATATATATATTTATATATATATATATATATTTATATATATATATATATATTTATTTATATATATATATATATATATATGTAGAGCTACGTTTTGCAGCCCAAGCCCAAGATGTATGAGATCTTAGACCAACGAGCCCAGTACAATAAATTTGTAGAGAGTGGGTCGAAGAGCTAGGCTTTAGTGTATAGACAACAGTTAACATGGTGTTTATCACAGTTAAGCGATGATGAACTGGGTTTATCAAAGAGGGTTGGTTCTCGGCACGGTCCGAGGAGCTTTTTCTGGTGCCTCTTGAGTGATAGGGGGTTTAGCCCCCCTTTTCTGCCTCCCTTCACCCTCTTTTATAGTGGTTTCCTTCCTCCTGAATTGGGTTCCTAGTGCTAATACTTGTCCCATTAGCCCCTTCCCCCAAGTTATTAGGAGTGGTTGTAAAGGCAGAAAAGCATGGCTATGTTAGGTACAAGGCATTGAATGCAATAATGGAAACTTTTCCCTTAGACATTTCTATTTTCTCCGTTGTCCTTTTCTGTTTTAGTACTTTTCCTATTCTATGGAGTGACCCGGAGTGCCTCTCTTAGTGATAAGTCGTTCCCTTTGTCCTCGGCCATACCTGACCGAGGAGGGATTTTTCCCATGGCTGAGGAGGGGTTCTTCCTTGGACTAGGCCCTTGGCCCAATATAAATATTAACATGGGCTTCCAAGTCTTTTACTCCCCACAATAGCCCCTCGAGATTCTTCTTTTCTTCCCCATGTAAGGAAAGGAGGATCTCGATGTGATGATTGCCCTTTCGCGCCCATTTTGCACTATTCCTGGTTGTGAGACATTCTTTTAGTTTATCCAAGCCGCATTCTTGCCGTTTCGGTACACGGGACGCACTTTCATTGAGGTCTTTTTACAAGGTGACGCAAATCTAACGGCTAAAGACTGCTTTGAAAATTGAGCGAGATTTATCTCGCTTGTAATTCTTTCTTAGAGATTTGGGCGAATTGATTGCCACTAGGTCTACCTCCTATATAAGACACATGGAGGGGGGTCGTTCTTCTTTATTCGTAGATCCTTGAGTTCTGTAGGAGTTTCAGGCTCTTAACTCTTCAAATGTTCCCAAGGGCCCCACCAAGGTAGTGATTGAAATTTAGGGAGTGAAATGGTCAAGGATAAGGGTGAGGGTGAAGGAATCAAGCCCTCTTCAGAAGCCACAAGCGTCACCGAGATTCAGAATGACACAATTAAGGCAAGGGAGGCAGAGGCCAAAGATATTTCCCCCCTTCGACTAAACAAGAAAGAAGTTTCTCTTCCTTCAGCCAAAATCCAAAGCAGGTGTAAGTCGCATCAGATTTTTGGTGTGACAAAATTTGGATTTCATCTGGCACCGTGTGTCGTGTGTGCGGATTTGGAAATCTCATCGCTTGTATCATCCATACTTGCTTGATTACTGCTAGAGAAATACTTGCTCGATTGTTGCTAGAGCAAGTATGTGGATTTGGCGTTTCTGCTTCTTCTTCTCTCCCATCATCGGTGCCATCCATACTTGCTCGATTGCTGCTAGAGCAAGATTGTGGATCTGGTGTTTTCGCTTCTTCTTCTCTCCCATCGCCGGTACCATCCATACTTGCTCGATTGCTACTAGAACAAGATTGAGGGTTTATCGTTCCTGTGGACTGCTTTTTATAGTTAGCTTTTGAAGTAGGCTTATCTAAGCCCTTTTATGTACAATGTACTTCTTCCTTATCTAATAAAAAGATGACTTTATTTTACTTTGCAAACCTTTCCTTTTCTACAATAATTATTCTACGAATGACTGTGTTAGTATCTTTTCTTTCGAATAGCATTTAGAATTGATGCCGCTGATGGTAAAGAGTTGTCACCCCAAATTTGTCAAAACTGACAGGCACATGACCGCTAACTTTAAATAAGTTAACTATATAGGACTAATTAGGAAAACAACCGCATGCTCTACATTGCGAATAGTGCAACCGCCCAAGGACATGTAATTTAAAGTAAACAATTAGAGGGGATCACCGGGTACTAAGGTTCTTTTCAACGTTTGCGATGATGTTTATAACTTTAACTTGCTTTAGGCGTTTGGTCCGAGGACCGAGGCATGATTGAATTTAGCTTAAACGCTTAGAAAGTTGCCAGTGCGTGTTAGTTTCCACAAAGCAGGAGGTCTAAGGACCACGCAAGACCTTAGTTCTGTCTAGTACTTAGGTTTTTCTTTAAAGTAACCAGTTTCCCCATAGGTTTGAGTCCGAGGACCATGCAAGACCTTGGTTCTGTCTAGCACTTAGATTCTTTTCTGAAGTAACTAGTTTGCCCATAGGTTTGAGCTCGAGGACCATGCAAGACCTTGATTCTGTCTAGTACTTAGGTTTTTCTTTGAAGTAACTAGTTTCCCCATAGGTTTGAGTTCGAGGACCATGCAAGACCTTGGTTCTATCTAGCACTTAGGTTCTTCCCTGAAGTAACTATTTTCCCCATAGGTTTGAATCCGAGGACCATGCAAGACCTTAGTTCTATCTAGTACTTAGGTTGTTCTTTGAAGTAACTAGTTTTCCCATAAGTTTGAGTCTGAGGATCATGCAAGACCTTAGTTCTGTCTAGCACTTAGATTCTTCATGAAGTAACTAGTTTCCCTATAGGTTGGAGTCCGAGGACCATGCAAGACCTTGGTTCTATCTAGCACTTAGATTCTTCATGAAGTAACTCATTTCCTCATAGGTTTGAGTCCAAGGACCATGCAAGACCTTGGTTCTGTCTAATACTTATATTCTTCTCTGAAGTAACTAGTTTTCCCATAGGTTTGAGTCCGAGAACCATGCAAGACCTTGGTTCTGTCTAGTACTTAAGTTTTTCTTTGAAGTAACTAGTTTCCCCATAGGTTTGAATCCGAGGACCATGCAAGACCTTGGTTCTGTCTAGCACTTAAATTCTTCTCTGAAGTAACTAGTTTTCCCATAGGTTTGAGTTCGAGGACCATGCAAGACCTTGGTTCTGTCTAGCACTTAAATTCTTCTCTGAAGTAATTAGTTTCCCCATAGGTTTGAGTCCGAGGACCATGCAAGACCTTGGTTCTGTCTAGTACTTAGGTTTTTCTTTGAAGTAACTAATTTTGCCATAGGTTTGAGTTCGATGATCATGCAAGACCTTAGTTCTGTCTAGTACTTAGATTCTTCATGAAGTAACTAGTTTCCCCATAGGTTTGAGTTCAAGGACCATGCAAGATCTTGATTCTGTCTAGCACTTAGTCATTTAGAAAGTTGTCAGTGTGCGTTAATTTCCCCAAAATTGGAGGTCCGAGGACCTGACATAGCTAAGGTTCTGTTTAACCGCTTCAAAAGATTCTAGTGTATGTTAATTTCCCCAAAGCAAGAGGTCCAAGGACTTGACATAACTAACGTTCTGTTTAATCGCTTCGGAAGATTCTGGTGCGTGTTAATTTCCCCAGAGCAAGATGTCCGAGGACCCGACATAGCTAAGGTTCTGTTTAGCCGTTTCAAAAGATTCTGCTTTGGCCCTCGGCTTCTTTCTCCAAAGGGAATTCAGCGAACCGGACTACTAGACCCGTGAGAACTAGCCCCTTGACAAGTGCACGGGGCACATACTTGACGTTAGAAGCCCCTAGAACTGCGCTACGTTTAGCAATCCTTTCCGCGTAATCAGTACTTCAAAGTGTAGACCTAAGCGAAAGCTGAGTTATGACAGCGACGGTGTGTTCTTGGAAATAATTGGGGAACATTCGTGTAGCTTGCACCACCGCCAAAATGGTCTTCTCGAGGGACTCTTGCTGATAGAAGCTTGATCCCACCATGATTAGCCGTTGCATTCACTAACACACAAGCTCTTCCCACAGACGGCGCCAATTGTAGGAAGCTGCAAAGATGTATGGGATCTTGGACCAGCAAGCCCGGTACAATAAATTTGTAGAGAGTGGGTCGAAGAGCTAGGTTTTAGTATATGGACAACAGTTAACATGGTGTTTATCACAGTCAAGCGAGGATGAACTGGGTTTATCAAAAAGAGTTGGTCCTTGGCATGGTCCGAGGAGTTTTTTCTAGTGCCTCTTGAGTGATAGGAGGTTCAACCTCCCTTTTCTGCCTCCCTTCACCCTCTTTTATAGTAGTTTCATTCCTCCTAAATTGGGTTCCTAGTACTAATACTTGTCTCATCAGTCCATTCCCCCAAGTTGTTGGGAGTGGTTGTAAAGGCAGAAAAGTATGGCTATGTCAGGTACAAGGCACTGAATGCAATAATGGCAGCGGAGTGGTTGTAAAAGCAGAAAAGCATGGCTATGTCAGGTACAAGGCACTGAATGCAATAATGACAACTTTTCCCTTAGACATTTCTATTTTCTCAATTATCCTTTTTTGTTTTAATACTTTTCCTGTTCCATGGAGTGACCTGAAGTGTCTCTCTCAGTGATAAGTTGTTCCCTTTGTCCTCAGCCATACCTGGTCGAGGAGGGATTTTTCCTATGGCCGAGGAGGGGTTCTTCCTTGGACTGGGCCCTTGGCCCAATGTAGATATTGACCGGGCTTCCTGGTCTTTTACTCCCCACAATATATATATATATATATATATATATATTTATATATATTTACAAAAAACTGTCACATCACTGAAATTTAATATAAGTGCAAATGCCTACGAAAAATCTTAGCGACAACAAATCCACAAGTCCAAACTTTGTAAGATCCAATCAAGAATCTTCCAGTGCCAATTCTTTAGTGATTAACAGAAATGATGCAACAAAATAAAAAAGTGATGAAAGTTCAAAAATTGAACAAATAGGGATAGACAAAACTTCAAACGTTGAAGATGAAGAAATAGATGATGATAACATACCCCTCAACAAGCTTTACAAGCATTGCAATATTACAATAACAAAGCATTGAAGAAAAAAAAAAAGATTTCGTAATGAAGCTCTTTATTACATCACATAATAAAAATCAATAATATGGAATGAATTAATATGCTTTTATCAACTTTTATTAAACAATTTTACTCCAAAGTTGTTTTTTTTTTAATTGCTCGTTACTTGAACAGAATAATTATAATGGATATATGTGTGCAATTTATAATTGTTGCTTCTTATGATGAACTAATTATTAACAAAGTCTTATAACAAATATGCTAAAATATATGTACATTGTTCTCCTAAAAATATTTACATAAAACATTAGAACATTATCTGTACATCGCACGGGTAAATTACTAGTTGTTTCAAATGCTGTATTTCTTTGTCATTATTTTTTCAGGAATAATATTTTTATACTTAACATTTTGCCTAACATTCTCTAATTACCCTCCAACCTTGTCTTCAACTTCATATAATTCTCCTCAATCCAATGTGCCCATAGTGTTCAAAATGGTTGTTTACAAAGCATATTTTAGTGTACAACAAAAACAAAGGCTATGCATCACTGCTCTTTGATGACAGAAAGTGTCGTTGACAAGCTCCATCTCATTAAGGAGAAGGATGAAATGATTCTAAATGAGAACTTATAATCAATTAAATATATGACTGCTACCAAAACAAAAAATGAGAAATTAATTTACAAAAGATTGTGGAAGGGAGAAAATCGTAGATAGTAGCTAAAATATGTCAGCAGTATTATGTAAAACAAGGAAGATAGAAGATAAGGTACAAAGGATTTTACTTCGAAGTCATGTTTTTCCGAATTCAAGGAAATAGGTGCAAAAGATTTTCCAATTACATGTCCGCTGGATTTTTAAAGGAACTGCATTTGAAGTTTGGAAAGGGAATTACAGTTCCCACAAATATAGAGGTAAAGAAAATTTGTTATGTTACTTTTTTTCTTTTCTATCTCATATATTGTCTGTATTGAATTGTGCTTAAGAACAGCCAATGCCATTGCCTGTTGTACCTTAATAGATAAATCACTTTTGTTGTATATTGCAGATATTAGCATTTATTAAAACTTTTACTCACTGCAATACATTCTAGAGTCCATAATTCGCAGAAATCTATAAAAACAGCAAAACATTGTCACCATCCCAGAATTTAGAGAATAAAAGGACTGGGAAAAAGAAAAAAGAAAAGGTGAAGGGTTATGGAAGCTTATTGCCACAGGTATATCAGAGGGAAAGATCAGCCAAGTCAAAAGTTCTACTAACAGCTTTGTACCAAGACTCAAGTTTCTTCTTCCTCAACTCCTCATCTAATTCAGGATTGAAAATGGTAGCACGTTCAGCCTTTTCAGCAAAGATCTCATCTTCTGTCCACACCCCAACTGCTAATCCAGCAGCATAAGCTGCTCCTAGAGCAGTCGTTTCTATGTCAGCCGGCCTCACCACTGGACTTCCCAACAAGTCCGCCTACAAAACAGTAACAAGGGCAAGCTCTACAGCTAAGAAACCCAATAAGGACAATGAAAAGGAGCTTCCAAAAATTAGATTACGTCACAAAGTTTGAGGAAGGGCTACCTACAACAAAGAAAGTATACTTACCTATGGAAGAGTTTTTCACAAAATTAACACAAGATCACTGACAATATTTGAAATAAATAAAGATTGAAAATAGCTATTAAAAATTAACACAGGATAACTTATTGCCTTGGTGAAACTTCAACAGAAAAAAAAAAATGTTCTTTTGTTTAAAAATTTATGATAAATTAAACAATAAAAATAAAAATCCAGTTTATGTGACAAAAAACATCCAGTCAATGTACAAGTGTAAAAGTAACCAAAAACTTAGAAGACTTGATAAAGTAGATATTATAAATCGAAGGATGATGGTCATATGAACAGCTGGTAGATTATTCATCTACTAGTTTACAGATAAAGAACAATTTTTTTGGTGAAAACAAAAGCTTTCCAAAGTCACTTCCTTTACATCTTCATAAGAGGTTCCATAAGTGGAAGTGAAATGCAGATCCAGGAAACGGCTCTAAGAAACTAACATCATTTTTTAGCAAAAATGGTTACAAACAATTTTCTCGATACTATTTGAAGCATGTTGCAGTATTTTCCAAGCAATGTCTGATAGAAATGAATGTGTATCACAATAACCATAATCATGATACACTCTTCATGATTTCACTTTCAATTCCATATATTGTTTCCATTATTTGTGTTTCCCGTCAACACCCATAGGTCCAAAGACATACAGTTGCACGAAAAAGTTTGTTTGCTGAACCTTAACGATAATATGTCAAAACTGACCAACTAGAGAAAACTCATATATAACTATTTAGAGATACTTCTGATATTACACCACTAAGAAACCTGCATTCTGGCATGAGAATAACATAGCCAATAGAACTTTCAGCGATAGAAAAATTGTTAAAGCCATAAAAATGGTGTCAAATAATATTTTCTAAGGGAGAAACACTAAGTAGAGGAGAACTCGGAAAAGATTTTAAGAAGCATGTCAATAGAAAAGGTTCACAAAAAAGAAACAGCTAGATTGACAATGTTGAAAGTAAGCTAATAGAGGCAAAATTATAACAAAAGAAACGTAGAATCCCAAACCTGTATCTGCATCAAAAGATTGTTAACAGTAGCACCACCATCCACCCTAAGCACAAATTCCCCCTTGTCATTCTTAACCTCACCCTTCTCCCCTGCATCTTTGTGCATTGAATCCAACACATCTTTGACTTGGAAACACATGCTCTCGAGCACAGCTCGAGCAATGTGAGCCTTGCTTGTAAACCTTGTGATTCCAATACAAACTCCACGGGCATCATCACGCCACCAAGGAGCAAATAATCCATTAAACGCGGGCACGAAATAAACCCCACCTGTGGACTCAACCTCAGATGCCAATGCCTCAATCTCACCAGCACTTTGAATAATCCCAAGACTGTCTCTGAGCCACTGAACTGCAGCTCCAGCAATGGCAATTGATCCCTCCAGAGCATAATTTGTTGGAGCTTCAGCGCCAAGCTTGAATGCTAAAGTGGTCAGAAGCCCATGCGTTGACTGAGTTATCTCTTCACCCGTGTTGAGAAGTATGAAAGCACCTGTTCCGTAAGTGCTTTTAGCTTCGCCTCTCTGGCAAGCCTGCCCCAGCATTGCTGCATGTTGGTCACCCAAACATCCTGAAATTGGGACACCAGCAACTGCCCATCCACTGCAGATTTGTCCAATAACCTCAGAATTACTGACAATTCTGGGCAGAATTTCAGCCGGAATCCTGAGAGTTTTTAATGTGGGTTGATCCCAATCAAGTGTTTTAAGATTCATAAGCATTGTTCTTGATGCATTTGAGACATCAGTGACATGTAGTCCTCCATTCAACCCACCAGTTAAATTCCAGATTAACCAAGTGTCTATAGTTCCAAATAGAGCATCCCCTGCTTTCACCGCTTCCTTAACAGCATCAACATTTTCCATCAACCAGAGAAGCTTTGTTGCACTGAAATAGGTGCTGATGGGCAGACCACATGTCTCCACAAAATGAGTTCTTCCACCTGGCAAATCCTTCTCCAATTTTCTGTCATAAATAAAAACATTGAAATTGAAACACTGGTATTCCCAGAGAAAAGAATATATATATTATATGCACTGATGTGAAAAAAACATTGAAACCCCATACACAATCAAAAACTATAAGAGATGGGTATAAATCAAATTTTATAAATAACCACAAGCCATTTCTTGCTTTGATGAATGTAACTGAAACCAATTTATCATAAAAGTAAATCCAATTAATGATCAGAAATTTCAAGAAATGTGCCTCAAACAAAATTGAAAATTCAAAAGTAGCTGACATCCAATTAATAATCAAGCAATTGAAGTATAGTGTATCCTTCAAAAACCAAAAACAAGAAACACCTAGTACAGAAATTTTTTTTTATTATCCAATAAATGAGAACTGATCAAAAATCCATAAACAAAAACTACCTAATTGAGCATCAAAGTATGCAAGGCCTGAGTACTAAAACCAATACCAAATAATAAAAGAAATGAAATGAGACCTGCAAATAGAACTGGTACGAACATCCATCCAAACAATGGCGTTATGGAGGGGATAACCAGTGGATTTGCTCCAAAGCATAGTTGTCTCTCTCTGGTTAGTCAACCCAATAGCTTTCAGCCCTTTGTCCACGTTGTGGCCATCCGCAGTGGCCTTGTCCATTGCCTTTGCAATACAAGTCCTCACACTCTCCAAAAGCTCCACTGGATCATGCTCCACCCATCTGTATATGTAAAATACATTCAAATTAATAAAAGATACAACCTTTTCGTTTACACTTACAGAGAAAACCGAAAAGGGTGTGCATGAAATTTGATATTTATGATAGATATATTGATATTTACCCAGCATCTGGATAGAACTGAGTGAACTCGACCTGGTGAGAACCAACTATGTGAGCTGAGTGGTCATAGATTAAGAATCTGGTGCTGCTGGTTCCTTGGTCGATTGAACCAATATACACAGGCTCTTCCCCTGACATGTTTGCTTCTTTTTGTGTTGTGTTGATTAGTATAATGAAAGACAGAACAGAAAGAAAAAGAAAAAAAAAAAAAAAAAAACAAGAAATATAGAGTAAAACTGAGAAAACAATGTTACGTGGTTGTTATGTTATGTTTGAGATCTAAGTGGGAACGGTAAGGTAGGAGAGAAGTTTAAAAAGTCAACAGGTGAGAGAGAGAGAGAGAGACACGAGGTTCGTTTGTGGGTGTCAGGAAATTTTTCCCTGAAAGGTTGACAATGTCTATCCGTCTCATAATTGGCATATATTGCTAGTGCATAATCCATCACTGGGGAAATGATTAGAATAAAATATTAATTAGTTTTTGGTTTTAAAAAAAAGTTATATTTATTTTATTTTTACAATATTTTACAATAAATTATATAAAAAGTGTTATTATTAGTTTTAATTTGAATTTAATACTTTTTTTTTTTTTTTTTGGTGTATATAACACTTTGTCTAACATGATTTATTATGAAAGTTTTGTAAAAATATTGTTTACATAAAATTTTTTTAATTTAGATAAAAGTTGAACTTAAAATCTCTTATTTGGGCTATAAAAGATTTCTCTAGTCTGGAACAACTTAAAATCTCTTCTTCTTCCTTTTTTTTTTTTTTTTTTTTTTTTTATTCATAATTGTTTTGTTTTGTGTGTTAGTTCGCCAGTTCAGGATTTAGTTTTTGTACATGTAACAATGTGGGTGGAAGTGCATGACATTCCAACCAAGTATTTAAGTCGCGAAGTAGCTGAGAAGCTCTGTGAAGCAACAGGGAAAGTCAGCACAACTAGAGCCAACTTTAGCGGAGGTAGACCAAGGCAACGTAATGCGGATTAGAGTTACAGTTAACACAACCCTTCCTCTCTGCAGGGGACGAGTCTTTACACTTGAAGATGGGTCGAAGGGCTGGGCATCTTTTAAATATGAGCGCCTTCCGAATGTATGCTACTGGTGTGGACGGTTGGATCATTTTGACAGGGATTGTGATCGGTGGATACAGAGTAGTGGCACTCTAACCAAACAGGATCAAGAGTATGGGTCCTGGATACGAGCATCTTCATTACCGGTATTCAACAACTCGCTGGTAGTGGTGCCAGGTTACTATGAAGCGAGAAAAAAGGACATTGAGAATAGAGGAAACCGAAGGAAGAGCAACAACACGGCAGTGGAGAAGGTGGCAGAGGGAGGCGGTCCGGTGGAAGTCAGGTCTGGTATAATTAATGATCCAATAATTAGAGAGGAAGACGTTATGGACGTTACAAAACAAAGGGGTACAACGGATGAAAATTTGGAACCGGTACAGATGGTAAAGGGTGCCGAGAATCAAGGGGATTATTTTGAGAAGAAAATAAAGGAAATTGATTTGGAGTTAATGAAATTTGAATTAAAGAAGGACTCAGGCAGCGGAGGTGCAGTAAATACGGAATCTGTTGTTGACTTGGAGAATGAAACCGAAAATATTGGAGTTGAGCAAAATCTTTCCAGACGCGGAGTGGAGGCGTGTGAACAATTTAATGAAATTGATAACCACGTGCAAAAGGGTGTAGGAAACCCTAGAGTGCAAGTGACTCACGTGCTAGGTAAAACATAAATGCCATTGGCAAGCAACAGCCCCACGTGGAAAAGAATAGAGAGAAAAGAAGCAAGTACTACCCGTGTAGCTAGTCCTTTGAAATCTTTGAAGCGGGTAGGTGATGAATTCCTTGAATCCGAGTTACCTAGGAAGAAAATACAGGTTTCTCGGGATGATCAAGAACCAACAATTGAAGTGGCGAGGGCTGAAAATCAGTCCCGCCAAGAGCCATGAATATCCTATGTTGGAACTATCGTGGGCTTGGGAACCCACAGACAGAGCAAGAGCTTGGTGATGTGATCCGGGCACAAGATCCCTTAGTCGTGTTCCTAGCCGAAACATGGCTTGACAAAGCTAGGCTGGAGGAAATAAAGGTACGGCTCAAATTTGATGGTTTGATTGAAGTTTCGAGAGTAGGCAGAGGAGGTGGGGTGGCTATCTTATGGAAGAAGGAGTGTGATTTCTCTATTGATACCTACTCCCCTAACCATATGGATGGAATAGTGAATAAGGGGAAGGAAGATGAATGGAGATTTACCGGCTTTTATGGAGAGCCAGACACAAAAAACCGTCGTGAATCCTGGGCTAAGCTGAGAAGATTAAGAAGTAAGTACACTCTCCCTTAGTTGTGTGCGGGAGATTTTAATGAAATCACGAGAATAGATGGGAGGCAGGTTCAGACCAAGAAGCCAAATGGAAGCTTTTAGGGATGTGCTTGATGAATGTGAATTTAAATATTTGGGTTTTGTGGAAGGGAAGTACACATGGTATAGAGGATCAGGAAGGGGTAACACTATTTGGGAAAGACTTGATTGGGCAGTTGCTACAACGGACTGGCTAGATATGTTTCCGGCAACAAAGGTGTTACATTTGGAATGTGGGTCCTCTAACCATAAGCCCTTGATCATTAGGCTAAAAGGAATTCAGATAAAGCAACAAAGACCATGGAGGTTTGAGCAAATGTGGCTTGAGGATACAAGTTGTAGTGAAGTTGTGGATTTGGCTTGGAGAAGACATTTTTCAGGTAACCCGGTTGTTCAAGTGGAGTGAAAAATAAAGGAGTGTCAAGAAAAACTGAAGCAGTGGAGCCGTGTGTCCTTTGGGAGTATTACTCGGTCCATGAAGAAAAAAAACAACAATTGAGGCAAGCGGAACAAAGGGTCATTAGAGGGGGGACAATGGATGCAGTTAATCAGTCGAAGTAGGACATAAATGGGTTATTAATCAAGGAGGAGAAGATGTGGAAGCAAAGATCAAGAGCTTTGTGGCTTAAGGAGGGGGACCAGAACACAAAATTTTTTCACAATCGGGCTTCTCATAGATATAAGAGGAATAGGATTGAGGAGTTGAAAAATGAAGCAGGGGTGGTATGCAAAAACGAAGAGGAGATTTCAGATATTTTGGTTGACTACTACCACCAATTATTTACAACGGCCTCACCAACACACATGGAGGAAGTTCTAAGGGTAGTTCCTTCTACCATCACAGAGGAACAAAATGCCATGCTAGCTGCTGAATATGTTAAGGCTGAAATTGATGAGGCACTTCAACAGATGGAACCACTAAAGGCACCAGGACCCGATGGCTTACCTCTTTTGTTTTATCAAAAGTTCTAGAATTCTATTGGAGATGATGTCTCAGTAGCTATTCTAAAGTGCCTAAACTCAGGTTTTATTCCTCCATCTATTAATCACACTTTCATTACTTTAATCCCCAAAGTAAAAAGCCCTACTGTTGTTTCTGAATTTCGTCCCATATCCCTTTGCAATGTCATATATAAGTTAGCTTCAAAGGTTATTGTAAATAGACTTAAAAAAGTCCTGCCACATCTGATCTCTGAGTCACAAAGTGCATTCCAATCAAATAAGGCTATTTCAGATAATATTTTGGTGGCCTTTGAGTTGTTACACCATATGAAGACACAGAAGTCGAAGAAAGCAGATTTCATGACCTTAAAGCTAGACATGAGTAAAGCATATGATAGAGTGGAGTGGAAATTTTTGATTGAAATTATGAAAAAAATGGGTTTTTGTGATGCTTGGGTGAACCTCATTTATGAATGTATCAGCACAGTGTCTTATTCAATCTTAGTTAATGGGGAACCCAAAGGCGAAATCTCTCCAACTTGGGGAATTTGTCAGGGGGACCCATTATCACATACCTTTTTTTGTTGTGCTCGGAGGGGTTGAATAGATTGATCCAACATGCTGCAAGGGATAATGTTATTCGGGATTTCTCCTTATGTAAAAATGGCCCAAAAATTACTAACCTATTTTTTGCAGATGATACTTTGTTGTTTTGCCGAGCAAGGATGGAGGAGTTGCAAGCCATTCAACACATCCTATCACTATATGAAGGGGCATCCGGTCAAGAAATAAACCGGGAGAAGACAACCCTTTTCTTTAGCAAAGCAGTGCCTGAAGAAATGAAGAGAGACATCATAAGCTTCCTAGGAGTTCCAGAAATCAAGGAATATGAAAAATACCTTGGTTTGCCCGCTGTGGTTGGTAGAAATAAAAGGGCAAGTCTCACTTATATCAAAGAGAGGGTGTGGGCAAAGCTTCAAGGTTGGAAGGAAAAGCTCCTATCTCAAGCGGGGAGAGAGATCTTGCTCAAGGCGGTGGTGCAAGCTATCCCCACATTTGCAATGAGTTGTTTCAAGTTGCCGGTGGGTTTGTGCAGGGAGATTGAAATGCAAATCAGAAAATTTTGGTGGGGTGAACGTGGTAGTCAAAGAAAAATTCATTGGAAGAGTTGGGAGGTGTTATGCAAACCGAAAGAGGAGGGGGGTATGAGGTTCAAAGATTTGGTGAGATTCAATGAGGCTATGCTTGCTAAACAGATTTAGAGACTACAAACGGATAGAAATTCACTTCTATTTAAGGTTTTCAGCACAAAATACTTTCCCACGGGTTCGGTAATGGAGGCAAAAAGCAAGAAAGGCTCCTATGCTTGGCAAAGTATCCTTAAAGCAAGGCATGTCATTGAGAAGGGGATGTTATGGAGGGTTGGTGATGGATCACAGATTAGGGTGTTTGAGGATAGATGGATTCCGGGCTGCCTTCCAACCAAAGCAATACCACGCATGCTAGAATGTAAGGATGATTCCACGGTTAGCTCACTAATAGAGCAGACAACTATGGAATGGAATGGCCAGTTGATTGACCAGAAAATTTCTCCATATCTGGCTCAAAGAATTAAGGCTATCCCACTGTGCAGAACGCCACAGGAAGATTGCACCGTTTGGCCACGAAGCCAGGATGGAAATTACTCGGTAAAGACTGGGTATCAACTATTAGACGAGTTGGAAAACAGGGATGTTGCGTCGGGGTCAAACACTGATGATTCAAGGAAATTTTGGAAGTGGATGTGGAGTTTGAAAATCCCAAACAAGATAAAACACTTTGGTTGGCGAGCATGCACCGAATCACTCCCAACGTTGGCAAATTTGCATCGGCGGAAGGTGGTGCAGTCACCGTTATGCAGCAACTGTAACAGAGCAAAGGAAACGGTCCAACTTGCACTTTGGGACTGTGATCAGGTGCTGGGTTGCTGGGGGTACGGGTTCAAGAAACTTAGAAACCCAGAACAGAGTATGGGCTCGTTTGCAGACTTGGTGTTCTCGGCAAGGCAGTAGGACGTAAATATGGAGTTGTTTATGGTGGTTGCTTGGATGATATGGACCAGGCGTAACAAGAAGCACTTCAACGAGCAGCACCAACCCCCTGAGAAGATCCCTAAAGCGGCAGCAGCATTGCTAGCTGAGTTCCATGGAAATTCTGTTGGTAGGTCCGACAGAAAACTGACCCACACACAACGTTGGGTACCACCAGATGAAGGAATGTATAAGGTGAATTATGACAGGGCTTGTTTTGTGGATGAAGAGAAAGCAGGCATTGGTGTTGTGGTGCGGAATGATCGGGGTCAAGCCATGGGATCTCTAGCAGAGAAAATTGAAATGCCATCGACTGTGGAAGTCTTAGAGGCAATGGCAGCAAGGAGAGTGATGATATTCATGGAGGAGTTGGGTTTGAGACATGTAGTATTTGAGGGAGACTCCGAGATTGTGGTAAAAGCACTAGTAGGCCTTTGCCTAGACCGGTCTAGTATCGGTCATATTATAAAAGATTGTAAGTCCTTAAGGGGTGTGTTCCAAACTTGTTCTTTCTCTCATGTTAGGTGGCAGGGCAACGGTGTTGCACATGCTTTAGCTAGGAGAGCTAGAATGTCGTTTCCTTTGTTTGTTTGGATGGAATATGTTCCAGCCGACATTACCTATCTAGTTTATGTTGATGTAACTTCATAATTTTTCCATACATGAATAAAGTGGCTCCTTTTCTTCTCAAAAAAAAAAAAGCCACCAAATTATTTACTCCATTTTCTATATTAATATTTGAAAGAAAAATAAAAGTCAATTCCTTCTAAAATAAAAAAAAAAAAAAAAATTCGAAAATAAGGTTTTTAATTAACATTATTTTGTAGCCCAAATCTACTAGTGTATATGCACAATATAATTTAAAAAAATTACAATTACACACATATATTGATATAAATTATTCTCTCTCTCTCTCTTTTATTTTAATTATTTTAATTTCTTTTAGATATACTCATAATATTCCTCCAAATATTGTACTGCCTTTTGAACAAGAGCCAACCCGGATTTGTGTTGCCCACCCATTCTAACCTAATTTCGATTTCCCCATAACGCCCAAGCACAGGTCGCTACTTTGGCTGCCTTTTCCGGTGTACTGTCCTCCTCCATAAGCAAGCCCCACATTATTTCCTTGAAGCTACAATCTTGGTCCAATTCAAAAGGTAGAGCTAACTTAGAACTCTCCGACATCTCACGAGCAAACTTGCACGTCCAAAAACAATGGTTCGAATTTTCCGATGCCAACTTACAACCATCACATACATCTTCCATTAACACCCGTCACTGATTGTTTTTAATTGTACATATGCATATGTACGGGTTATACACTAATTTTTATAAAGATAATAATCAATAAAGATTTTCTCCATAATTTTTTACTTGAAAATAATTATCTCTATTATTATTATTTTAATAAAAATTATTATCCATTAATTCTAAATAGAAAAAAAAATTCTTTATTTTATGGCCCAAATTGCAAATTTTAATTCACCCATGTAACGTTAATTTAAATAATGCAGTTGCATCTGACATGACATATTGTAATCGGTTTAATTAAAATTTTTTTTGACTCCTACTATTGCAATTTATTTTTTTCAAAATCCAAATTCATGAGCCAAATTTAATTTTATTTACCGTGTTTAATCATTAATTTTTTTTTTTTTTTTTTTTGCTGAATAATCATTAATGTAATTTAATTAGGAGTTGTTTGCCTTTCCATATAGGTTACGAAATTATTTCCTTTCCCTATGCTAATTATTGAATAACATTGGAACTTGGAAACCTCTTGCATATATATAAAAGTAAAGAAAAGTCACTTTATAAACTAGGTTTTGCTTGTTGGCAGACATCTGCGACTATTACTTCACTCCTAACCCATCAAAACCCTGAATCGCCGCCGCAACCATCACAACTCAACTCAACAAAGCAAAGCCGCCGCCACCGAGATATAATTATTCATCTTTGAGAAGATGGTGTTTGAAAGGAAGCAGAAGAGAAGAAATCTAGATGGTGTTGATGCTCTGGATCGTATATCCCAATTGCCAGAACATATTATACACCACATCCTCTTCCTCATGCCCCATAAAGATGCTGCTCGTACCACTGTTTTGTCCAAGTCATGGAAACAAGTGTGGAACTCACTGCCCAGGTATGATTTCACATTCTGTGATGGAACGTATTATGATAATAGCCCAGCTCACTTTGAGAAGAAAATCGAGAAATTTGTTAGGTCTGTTAATGAAGATTTGTTACCACTCCGTGAGCACAAGACAACAATCCAAATTGTCCAACAGTTTAGGTTGAGGATGACCCTTTGTCATCACAAATATGCCTCTCGTATTGATAACTGGATTAAATTGGCTAATAGAAATCTCATGGAATCGCTATACCTTGAGTTGACCAGCATGAACAAAGTGGGAAGGTATGTTTTGCCTAAGACAACCTTTTTTGTTGAATCTTTAGCCGAATTAACGTTGAAGGGTTGTAAAGTGTTGGGAAACTATTTTGGTGACGATATGATTAAGTCTATTTATTTGCGAAAGCTGACTCTAGAGAGAGTTGACGTTAATTATTTGACAATAACAAAGATCCTACGTTGCTGCCCTTTGCTTGAGGAATTCACTCAATCGAATTGTTGCGTGAAAGCGAAACGTGTTCACATAAATTATGCTCCCAAGCTTAAGAAGGCTAAATTATATGGAGTCAAAAAGATTAAGATTGAAGCTCCTAATCTTGAAGAACTATACTGTAGGGGTGATCCTGGACGATTGGACTCAGATTCGTTTGCTTGCAACAATGTAAAGAAACTGAAAATATCAATGTTCGAAACTTCTAAATTGTTTGAGGACCTTAATTCTAAGTTTCCCCTACTTGAGACCTTGGACTTGCAATTCTACGACTCCAAACTTAAAATTTCCAGTGATAGACTTAAGAGTTTAAGTTTGTTATGTCCTAATAAACAGTTGCCGATGCTTCAGGTTGATTGTGCAAATCTTCATTACTTTGAATATAATTGCAGTGCAATACCGTCCTCATTTTCCATCACTTCTTGTTTTCTATTAAAAATTGAAAATACACTTCGGCTAGACAGTCATCTAGACACTTTCAGGTTTATAACACTCAGACAATATCTTCGAAATTTTATGGAGCACCAAACTTTGACGTTGTGGTTTATCCCCAATTGCACGGTAAGCCCAAAAATATATTGAAGTCTAATTTCTTATTTTGTTTTTCCATTTTCAATATTCATATAGTGATGATATTATGTGCATAGTCTATTCCATGATTCCAGTGCCAGTTCTTTTTTCTTTTTTCCATTTTGACGTTCATACAGTGATGATATTAAGCACATAGTCTAATTCCATGATTCCAATAAACCAGTTCTATTTTCTTACTTTATATACGGGTATTTTTTTAGTGAGTGTTTACAGGTTAATTACATACTTTTCTTCCTTGATCAATTAATAGAAACCTGTTTCCTATCTTGACTTACAAAATAAAACAAGCAAACCCTTAATCTCATGTCTATGAATTGTGATAGAAATACTAAAAGAATAGTATTGTATTATACAAGTAATAAAATATATATGAGTGTATTTATATAAAAGGTAGAGTATGCAATACTAATAATTATACTATATAAGTAAATAAAGTGGATTTAAAGCTCATAGTCTATTATACGTTAGCAAATTGAAATTGTGTACATATGTTGGAATGGTTTGAATTGTCGAATTGGTGGCTTGATATTAGCCAACAATCATCAGAACATTGCATGAACCCATGGTCGAAATATTTGACTTCTATGTTGATAGAAATCTTACACTATTCTCTCATGTTCTGGAACATTTTAGATGCATCCATGCTTCACCTTTTAGCCGAAAATACATGCAACCAAATTCATGCATAGCCTAAATGTATGACTCCATAGGCCATAAATGGATGCATGCATATGCGTGAAAGTATGACTTGATTAACAAAGTCAAAGATATACAATTCCTTGTATGTAAGCTTGTGTGAAGATTTACAGCACTCATGCATTAAATGTGTCATGGATTGCTTAGCCACTATTGTTGACTTCCTTAACAATAGAAATCTCGTGGACGTAGGCATATTATCAAACCACATAAATTTCTTGTGTCATATTATCTTCTCTCTCTCTTCTTTAACCTTGTGTAAACAAATTTATTTCACCAAATTTTCACAACAACATATCATATACATGTGCTTGTCTATTTTTTTGCCTTTTTCCTCAACCAATTTTTTTTTCTTTAAATGTTTCTATCACTCTATTAGTCTTTAAAAATACAGGTTGTGCCTTCTTATTCAAGTTTGTGATACAGCATTTATACAAAATTAATTTCGTGAATAAGTTCAAGATGCTAAAGTTTACGTTTTTGCTTTCTTACTCAGATTTCCTTTTCTCCCGAGGAGTTAAGTAAAGATCTACCAATTCCTCCAATTGCAACTGTTGAGCACTTGGAGTTGGGAAATGTTCCTATAATGCAAGACTATACAGCTCTTTTAGATGGCTTATTATGGAGTTGTCATCCAAAAGTCCTGTTGATACGTGCAGATTCAGAAAGCAAGGAATTCGTAAATGTGAGTAAAATTTAATTCTTAGCGAGGAGAAAAGGGCTTTAAATGTATAATTGAGAAATTTTTTACTCGGGACCGTGTAACTGTTTTGCTTAGTGTTATTTCTGTTTTTCTCATCATTTTATGTATTGTGCGTTGTAGTTCTTATCTGAGACACTAGTTATCAAAGAAGAAGAGCCAAAATGCTGCGGTGATAGTCACATGAAGTGTTGGAGGCATTACTTAAAGGCTGTCAAGTCAGAACCATATTTGGATGGGATGGAGTATGTGAAGGTTTGTCATTGTGATGCTTTATCTGATTCAATTTCAGCACTTGAAATATGCCACTGAATATTGTTTAATTTTAGAATGGATATTGTTGACACAGGAGTGCACATGGGACAAGTAAAAAAGACCATTCTATAGAAGCCTACAAAGATCACTAACATCGATCTAAATCCAAAGAAGTTGGAGTCAGCATTTTTTGGGTCATTTTCAAAGTTAGTTCTCAAACAGTGTGTGGAGGATTTTATGGCTGTTTTACTACGGTCAGCATAATGTACACAGGAACTGTGTATCTATTTGGTTTCCCAAAGTGTATTTTTTCAATTCCAAAGTTTGTTAATTTTCTTGTTCCAAGTTGGGGGATCAGGCTTAGGTCTAACATCCAGTAGTACTAGACCCATTAAGATAATGACAAGTATTTATTTTTGAACACGCGTCATTATCTGACTGGATCTAGTACACTAGATGTACTGGACCTAAAACAAGTCCCTAAGTTTGTAACCTTGTGTATGGATGAAAAGTAGAGAAAATGAATATTCAGTGTTATTTTTAGTATTTGGTTTGTGAGAAGAAGGATGTCTTCTTGTCGAACTCCTAAGTCCTATCCTTCGGTGGATTCCGATAGGTGGCAGTTTCTTTCTTTGTATCTCTTAATTGGATTTCTTAAAGTGGTAAAAGTTTTTATCCATTACTTTGTATCCCTTGGTGGATTCTTTTATGTGGTGAACTTATCTGTACATTGTCAGCGTGTACTTCGTCTTTCCCTTTTACTCTTCAAAACAAATCTAGCATCAATTGCTAGCCTGTCCAGTGACTTGTTCAACTCTTTCAATTGGGGTTGAATCCTCTACAGTTGTAAGGAAGAAAAAAGAAAAGTTTGCGCTGTAAGTTAATGATCAATCTGCATTTGTTTTTGTATATAATATTTTTTAAGAAATTAATCTTTAGAAAATATTATTTGAAATTGAGGTGTTTCATTTTTGTTTACAAAAATCATTAGTATTTTATGTAAACACAGGACGACACAAGGACGAGTGAGATAATTATTATGACACAAAAGGAATGGAGGGAAAGATTAGAGTACAAAGCTATATTGTAGAAAATTTATTTTGCTTTGAAAAGGTGGAAATATATATTTTTTAATCTCTTTTTGGTTTTTTCCATTCCAAATTATTAATTCTCTTACCAAATATTTCCACAATACTAAAAACTGGAAAATTAAAAATTAAAAAAAAAATAAAAAAAAAAAACAAACAAACAAACATCTAAACAAACTTTCAAATTTTATTTATCAAATTTAAAATTAAATGATGAACGTAAACTTTGCTGTTATGTCTTTTTTCTCTGTAATGTGAAAATCCAAAAGAAAGACCTTATTTTTAATATTAAGTGATGCATTTGTCATGTTGCAATATCAAGTGATATATAGAGAGCATCCTATCAAAAAAAAAAAAAACAAGTGACAGAGAACACATGAGAGTCTCCTCTTCAATGTATTCTATCTTTTATGCTGTCAGCATTAAGAATAAAAATTTTCAGCTTGTTGATGCAAAATTTAATTTGTTCAGCAGTTTTACACGGCTAGATGATGGTGGAATATATCACGTTTTTCACATAATTCAAACACAAGAGTTACTAAATTTGTGTTTGGCCTAGTTGCTCTAATGAGAAATTGTTGTTGGTTAGTTTCTTAAAGTACTTTAAGTCGGTTTGTGTTGGGAAACACATGGAAAAATATAGTTTGTATCTCATACAAAAACACGTAATGGAATATAAACGGATTTACTTCATTCATGTGAGATAACATGCAACATCTGAATTTTAGAAACAAAAAATTAATAAGAAGGCGTACCTTGGTACAATGAAATTCAAAACAAATGAAGATTGAACTTGGGAAAACTTTCAATCTTCACTTCGATTCCACAATGTGTCCAAGATGTGTGATGTCTCAATCAGTTCTATACGTATTTGTTCAAGAGAAATAACCAAGTGTCTCTTTAGAAAAGACTCTGAATCTTTCTCTTTTTAATCATATGTATTTTTTTGTACTTGGCTATTACTTTATTTAATAATTTTTATTAAATAAATAACTGATTATCTAATTGAGTTAGCCTTTTGGGCCAGTCCAATTGGGTTTTATTGTGTGGCTTGGAGTGAGACCAAAATTGACAAATAAAACTATAACTCCAATGAGCTTTGGACTTATCTATCAACTCTTGACAAGCCCAAAGTTATCATTAATTATATTTAATACCACTATATAAATATAATGGCACTCTTGGCTTTATTAATAAATTATATCCCAAAACTTTATTAAAAAATTTAATCATTTCATAAAAATATTCGTAGTAATACAAAGTCATAATATGTAATTGTCACTTTGAAAATTACTGCCTCTTGATCCTTAAGTACTCGATTTAATTATTTAAGTTATTAATATATATTTTATGAAATCTAATTTTATAAAATATAAACTTTAGTGACTCTTTATTAAAGTGGTTAGGCCTAACACTCTAAATAACCAAACTCATTAAACTTATCTCAAGGAAATATTTTATCTCTCTATAAAGAGACTATGCATTTCATCTTAAAAATATGTGTTCCTTCAACATTATGTGTGGTTGCCCAACATACTAAGGTTTTGAACGCTTGTTTAGATCTCACTTCTAATATATGAAAGCAACCTACATTTCATGATTGGATTTACTATTCCCTCAAGATTGAGAGTTTATGTAAATGAAAGTTGTGAGATTTATTATTGATTTGACAGTCGTTAATAAAATAATAAATCTCATAACGGTCCAATTCAATATTTTTTATACACTTAAAACATATTAGCATATCAATTAGAAGTCTTCAGTTTTATTATTAAAACAAATCATCTTAATTGACATGTTATAGTCTTTGCAGATGAAATGCCCAATTTCATCACTGACTACAAACTAAAATTTTGAGTTTGTAAAGAACTTGTGATTTATATTTTCTATGACTAAATTACATAAATCACATACTATGCATCTCAAAGACTATATAATAATGTCCAAATATTCATGCTACCATTATTTTAGATAATAATAAAACAAATTTATTACATAGAATATAATGTCATACATAGCATACAATAAGATTTTAGGGCATTAATCTTGACAGTTTGAAGTTGGATAGGACCATTACCATATAACAACGTTGACAAACACATAGCAGGATTATTAATTCTAGTCTTCTATATATTTTTTTTCCTAATAATAAATGGGGATTATTATTTCTAGTTGATGCTGAAAAATACACAAGTTATGAAACTTTGTATGTATTAAAAAAAAAAAAGTTATGAAATTCCTGATTTTTTTTTTTAAAATCAAATATTTTAAAGTGGTGAGTTCTAATTAGTTCGACTAATAAAGTCTCTGATAGTTGAATAAGAAATTTGAGATTCAATCTTCGCCTACACCAAAAACCAATTGATATTTTGATCTGACAATAAAGAGCTATCATTAGGAGCAAATGCTATAGATTAAAACTCTCTCAAAATATTTTGAAATGAACTTATGTCCTTGAGAAATTAATTAAATATTGTGGGTGAGCATTGTATCTACAAATATTTTTGCTTGATAAGTTTGAAGCCCAAAAGTCATTTGAATACCTTTGGTGCATACCACCAGACTGAACTTTGAATTATGTACTGAAAATCTACGATTTATCATTTTGGTTAAAACGACAGCGTAAAATGCATGATATCATTCTTACTAGAAATAGTTCAGACTGAATAAACTTTTTATGACATTGGCTATGTACATTATTTTTTCATATACAATTGAACTTGTTGAAGTGAAAAAATATACCGCCATCAAGCCAGCCCATCAAACTACACTTGCTGATTTATTTATTTATTCTATTTTTCCCAACTAGCTTAACGGCCAAAACTTGTTGAAAAATTTGTTCAAGGAAAAAAAAAAAGTAGATCAAGCATGAAACCTAAGCCACCCCCTTCTTGAAAAGCAAGCTATTCTAGAGAGAAAAGTCTAGATTCAATGTATATCAGAATTGCATTATTGATTCACTAACTAATAAGATTACAAGCAATGAGATATTTATACATGAGAATTTCCCTAACAAACTCTAACTAACTCAACGGGATATACTCTTGGAATAACAGAATTTCTAATCACTAATCACCACAGGACACGTGGCATCTTAACCATACCAAAATTGGCACTAATCATCCCTTACCAAACTACATGTCGTGTGACTCAACTTCCATAGAAAAGCTGCAGGTCGTTTGCTCTATTGCTGCACCACCAGAATGCTTTCTGCAAAACCAACACCAACTGCACTAAGCTTGCTGTGGCTTTACATCCCCCCTCAAGCTAAGGGGAGGAACTCCCATTAGATTGGTGGGCAAAGCATGAAATCGAGGTGTAGGAAGAGCCTTATTTGTAAACGAGTTAGCCAATTGATCATGAGTAGACATGAACTTAACTAGCATGTCCCTATTAATAACCTTTTCACGAATAAAATGATAATCAACTTCTATGTGTTTTGATCGAGCATGAAAAACAGGATTAGAGGCCAAAGAGAGGGCAGTAACATTATCACACCATAAATTGGGGGATGATGTAAATAAACCCCTAAATCCTTCAAAAGCATTCTCAACCAATAGAGCTCAACTGCAGTAATAGCAAGAGCTCTATACTCAGCCTTTGTAGAACTTCTAGAAACAGTTGGTTGCTTTTTGGCTGACCATGTAATTGGAGAATTGCCTAAGAAAAACAACCATCACTGTAATAGAGCTCCTGTCAATAGGGTCCCCTACCCAATCAATTCTAAAGGAAAAGTGGAATCTGATACAATGAAGCATTATCAACACTTGGGCTGAAGTCCCTAGACATTGAAGCACCACTACCACTACCACTAGAACTCGAAGCTCCATTTTGACCCACTCTCTCCACATACAACCTCTTCAATGCATCCCGAACCTTAGAGCTCATCACATCCCCCTTGTCCTTTCCATACCACTCCCTAAACCAAAACTTTACATACTTCAATCTATACCTTGGGTCTCGAACAACAGTAAAAAAAGCATCAAATTGATATTATCTATACTTCCCCAATACTTATCATATATTTTTTTCATCTCTATCACCATGCTCCTCAAAAGTGGATCCCCATCAACACTACACAATTGTTGTAATTGATCTTCAATGCTAATTAGCTCATGGAAGTATGTATTAAAAGTGACAAACAAGGACCCAAAAAATCTAAGTGCCACCTCATAAAATATGCTAAGAAATTTCATAAAGGTCTTGACGTTTTCCCAATCAAGACAATTAGGAGGACCAATGGGCTTTTTCCCATTCCCATCCACTTCACAAAAATAAAGTTTGTAATGTCCATCCTTCTCTTCCAACCTATCAAATGCTCTCACAAATTTCAAAGCATAATTTAACATGAGATAAGTGGAATTCCACCTTGTTGGCACATCAAGGGACAACAAACATTTGGCTTTGATTTTCTCATTTTCAACACATTCTCGAAACTTCTTAATCCTTGCGGGAGATGCTCTCACATATCTCACTTACCACCCAATATGCTACTATTTCTTTCTTTTGTTTTCTTGTGCATATAATCAGTTTAGAGCCAGCATTGTCCGTGGTAATTGTATACAACCAGTCTATACCCCACTTCAACAAACATGACTCAACCGCTCTACTTATGGTGTCCCCTTTGTGATTAGCTATAGGGCAAAAGTTCAAGATTTTCTTTTGGTAAGTCCAATCCCCATCAATGAAGTATGCAGTGACTACCATGTAGTTCAAGTTTTGTATGGATGTCCAAGTATATGTTGTCATACAAACCCGTTGCCCAACAAAAGCCCTTCTCAAAATATCCACCTCACTAGAATAAATCTTCATACAAGCCCTTGCAATGGTAGTGCGATGGGGAATAGGAAACCTAGGCTCAACTATTTCCATAAATTCTTGAAAGCCTTGACGCTCCACAAATTTAAAAGGCAACTAACTCATCAATAACAATCATCCTTGCCAATGCCAAACTTATCCTCTCTTCACCATAGTTTGCAACCACTAACACATTTGAACCACTTTCCCCTTCTCTCTCGACTTGGAAAGACAAAGTTTTTTGCTTATCATCACGGGAAAAAGGCCACTTCTTACACACCTTTATGTGTTGCAACATGCCCAAAGTATCATTTTTCTTACCATGACATTTATATTGATTTTTACAATATTTGCATTCAGACCTAGGATTATTGGGAACAGAAACAGCCAACTTAATGAAGTGCTGCCATACTATAGACGGGTCCTTACCACCTTATTTAGGTGATAGTGGGGGAAATGATGCACTAAGTCCAATTGGTGCTATAGGTTCAGGTGGGTTAGGTTTAGCACTACCAAGACTAGGAGGAGGTGGGTTAGGGTCCCCAGGGGCACCAAATCCAGGTGGAGTATCGACATTCATCTAATAAAAAAATTTCCAACCAACAAAAAAACAAAGTTTCCACAACAATATCAAATTATAATTTTTCCAGCAAATACAATATCAAATAGCTCACTCTCAATCAATGAATGTCACAACTAGATCCAATAATAGCAATAACTAATCAATTTAGTTACAACAAGGCAACAATAACAGACTAACAATCATTAGTCATTACTCAACAATTCATGTCACTAATATTAACAACAATTCAGAACTAGAGAATTAGCTTTTATTTTATATTTATATTGAATAAATATAAAATAAAAGCTCATTTTATATATATAAACTTAAAGTAGTTGTTACTAAGTACTAAATATTTAAAATCAAAATGTTGAATATAGTGAGTAATTAGTGATTACCTCTCAGTGAAGGATTGAAAGCGTGAACTCTTTCAATCTCTGTCTCCCTCAAAAATTAAAATGCTAAAGAAAAAAAAAGGTTAGCACTAGTACTTAGTAGATTGTGACACACCGAGTCACAAATTAGCTAGCTCATGCAATGCAACTATGCAAGTTACTTATAAAGAATTAAGTGTGACTAAAGTAACAATGTAACAGTAACACTCCAAAGTTCAAAGACTCTAAACAAGTGCCAAAAAATAAGTGGGACTAAAGAAAGTTACTTAAGACATATTAAAGTAAGTTACTTACAACCCTAAGACATATTAATTTATTAAAGCAGTCGATTCAATCGTTTGACCCTAAGACAGTAAGACATATTAGAGTATTAAACTATTAATTTTTTATTTCATTATTTTTTAGGGGGCTAAGTATTAGACTATATAATAATAATATATATATCTCACTTTCATATGATATGATATTTTTTTGGGAGGGTATACACTATACACAATACAGTATATTTTAGTGGAGAAATGTATATTTAAATGGGCTAGATGAGAGATATCTGATAAGGTCCAAATCAATTGTGGGCTTAGCATGTATCTTAGTACCGAAACAAGTTTACTTCACTAATCAAACAAAGAGAAAAGAAAGTAGAAACTAGAAATAAAATGGTGAATCATGACTGGTGGCAAAGTAAAACTCCACTGTATTCATCAATTTCGGTCAACATGCAACGTGAATGGATACATGTAATCAACCAACAACTAAAATGTTAATTTTCTTTGCCATCGTGATCTACATTGTATGCCTAGCTAATGAGATTGCCGTGACTGGTGGCTTACCGTTGCTGGTGGCTTGCCGTTGGTTTGCCGTGACTGGTGAGCAAGCGCCTGCTGCTGGCTGCTGCAGAGGCCAGCCGTGACTGGAGGCATCACACAGTCACTGCTCAGAGGCAAGGCACAGTCAGGACTCAGGCGAGAGGCGAGAACAAGAGAGAGAGTTAAAGGGTTATGGTCACAAAAGAATGAATTTATACTAGGGCAGAATCTGAAAACCTAGCATAAAACGGCATTGTTTTGTCTCTCTTTTTTTTTTTTTTAATAACACCCAGATACAACGACGTTTTATTAAAAAAAAATGAGAGACAAAACAATGCCGTTTTATTAAAATGAGAACCTGTGAACGAACGACGCCGTATCTACTATCTAAACTAAACAGACTAAACTTGGGAGAACAGAGAACTCAAAAGAACTTTAGAAGCCGAGAAGTGGAGAACGATATACATACAGGTATCGGTTCGGTTTAGCATGTATCGGTTTTGAATTTCCAGCTCCGATGACCACATCGCACCGGCATCGGGATTCCCTTCGCAACGATCATTGGCATCAGTTGCAGTGGCAGTGTAGGACGATTGGCACCAATCGGTTGGATCGGTACCAATGACTTTCTGCTCACCCCTACCATAGATGGCCTAGGAGATTGTTTAAGACCATAGATGGCCTTATGCAACCTGCACACTTTTCCAGACTCCCCGTTAGCAATAAACCTAGGTGGTTGCTCTATATACACCTTTTCCTTCAAATCTCTATTCAAGAAGGCATTTTTAACATCTAACTGAAATAATGGCCAACACAAATTTGCAGCCAAGGAGATCAAAATCCGGGTAAAAACAAATTTAGCAACAGGTGAAAATGTCTCAACATAGTCAACACCGTATGTCTAGGTATACCATTTGGCAACCAAGCAAGCCTTCAAACACTCAATAGAACCATCAAGCAAATACTTCACAATATATACCCAATGACAACCAACAATAGTTTTCCCTGGAGGAAGAGAAACTAAAGACCAAGTAGCATTTTCAGAGAGGGCAGACATTTCTTGCTCTATAGCAGACTTCCAACCAGAGATGGACATAACCTCCTAGACAAACTTAAGAACAATAGTAGAATTCAAGGATGTGGTAAAAGCATGGAGAGATGAAGACAAATGACCATAAGAGACAAACTGAGAGATAGAATGAAAGGTACAAGAATGCTTACCTTTGCGCAAAGCAATTGGAAGAGAGGCGAGATCAGGAAGCGGATCTCTAGGTGGGGAAGAAGTCTCTATTAGAGATTTCTGCCAACGATAATACACCTGGAGTGGTTTCTGAGGAGATTCAGTATGAGACACAGGTGGCAAGAGAGGAAGACAAGGAGGAGAATTGTCACTAGCAACCAAAGGAGAGGAATAGAATTGAGATTCATCACCTGTTACATCAGCACTAATGAAATGATGATGATGAGTAGGAGAGTAACATCGGTATCCCTTTTGACTATGAGAATACCCAAGAAAACACATTTAATGGATCTAGGATCAAGTTTGTCACCTAAGATATGAACATAGCACACACAACCAAAGATCTTAGGAGGTAGATGAAACAAATGTGCATTAGGAGAGAGCACAATATAAGGGATTTGACCACCTAGAATAATGGAAGGTATATGATTAATCAGGTGATAGGCAATGAGAACAACATCACTCCAATATGATTTGGGAACACGCATATGAAACATTAAGGCACAAGTGACCTCCAACAAATGACGCATTTTACGTTCTACAACACCATTTTGTTGTGGAGTATGGGGGCATGAAGATTGATGAATTATATCATGATCTTCAAAAAAATTGAGACAAAGATGTATGAAAATATTCACGAGTATTATTAGACCAAAAAAGATGAAGTGAAACATTAAATTGAGTCTTTATTTCCACATAAAATTATTTGAAAATTGAGTACAATTCAGACATTTTTTTTTCATAAGATAAAGATAGGTAACTCTAGAATAATCATCAACAAAAGTGACAAAATATCTAAATCCCAACAATGAGGGAGTGTTTATTGGACCCCAAATATCATAATGAACTAAATGAAAAGGACTATTAACACGACTCTCACACCTAGAGGCAAAAGGCACCCTATGGTGTTTACCCAATTGACATGCTTCACATTGTAAGGACTCAATTTGACGACACGACGGGACTAACGACTTCAAATTTTGGAGAGATGGATGACCAAGGCGACAATGATGCTAAAGAGGCGAGATAGACAAATGAGAAGCCACTAAATTGGAAGAACCACACCAATCCAGATAATAAAATCCACCAATTTCATGCAATTCAAAAGTTTAGTAAGCTTACTAATGGACAAAAGATTAAAAGGAAAATCAAGAATATATAAGATAGAAGAGAGAGAAAGATTAGGACTGAGATTGGCAGTGCCTAAACTAGAAATTGTAGTGGTTGAGCCATCTGCCAATATAACATTGGGAAGACTACTAGAGTGCTTAAGGTCAGAGAGTAAGCCTGAGATACCTGTCATATGATCAGTAGCACCTGAGTCAATGACCCAAAGGTCCTGAGTGGCAAGACAAGCAATGGAAGTACCTTGGTGAGCCAATGTAGTAGTAGAACCAGACCCAACGGAGTTAGACTGCAAAGATAGGAGGTCATTGTACTCTTCCTCAAGTATAGAGACTACTCTGGATGTTGGTGGAAGTGACTGTGAAGGCAGTTCTTCAACTTGAAAACTATATTGGTGAGCCGAGGGTTTTCCATACAACTCCCAATAGAATTCTACTGTATGATTCTCACCATGACAATAAGTGCACTTACAAAGCCCACGTCCTCTACCACAACCCCCTTGTTCACTACCACAACCCCCTGGTCACAACCTCCACGACCACCTCTATTACTCCCCATATAAGTGGCAAAGGAAGATTTATCACCAGAAGGTAGTGCATCAGTGTTGGGGGAAGGGGTGATACTAGAGTTAGATAATGTTGCCTGTCTAAGTCTGCCAAAAACTTCACTCAATGAAGGGAGGTTAGGACTAGCTAAAATTTGTGACTTCACTGGATTCAAACTTTTAGGTAATCCAAAGAGAAAGCTAGCAACATGCATAGAATCTCGTTGTTTCTTCATTGATTTAATATCAGAGGAGATGGGCTGATAAATATTGAGTTCTTCGCATACACCCTTAAACTTGTTATAATAGTCTTCCAAAGACAAATCACTCAGACTCAAATAGAAATAATTTTGATGAAGATCATAAATCCATTTCAAATTGTTAACACCAAAATAAAGTTCCTTGGCCTATTCCCAAACAAATTTAGCAGTTGGTAAGAAAACCAAACTACAACTAATCTTAGACTCCATGCTATTCCACAAGCAACTTTTAATTTGTGCATCTTCAACTCTCCAATCAGCAAATTTAGAGCCCGTAGATATAGGGGGTTCACTATTCATGTAATCAAACTTCTTTCTACCAAGAAGAAACACTTCAACTACCTGGGCCCACTAAGCATAATTACTTCCATTAAGACAAATGGAAGTAATAGATAACATATAAGGAGATAAGAAATAATTAGGGGATTGAACACTATCTTTGGTCTCCATAATAGCAATCTGAAGAACAAACTAACACTAAATAAATATGCTAGTGAACCCGGGGGGGAAAAAAAAGAAAAAAAGAACCACACTTACAAATTCAACACCAATATGCTACAACCAGTCGTCAAATCCAATAGCAACACACACAATTCCAATCAAGGCAGCAATCAATCCATACCAATAGTAACATGCCCAATCCACCACTAAACAATAACCAACAAAATTCAAATCCAACAAATCAACCCAAAGCTGCCTAAACAGAGAATCAGAATGTAGGGAAGAAAAATAATAAAATCAAACCAAATCAATCAATGGTCGAAACCCTATTTCAAAAAATCTAGTAGTGGTGCTAGGGCACAGAAGCGACAACGCGAGGGTCGGCGAGTGGGCTAGGGTGGGCCACTGGAGGAAGGTGAGTAAAACCATGCCTCTCTCGTGTTCAGGCGACGTCAATCTGGTGTCGCGAGACCCAAGAGAGATCATCGGTGCTGGTAACTCCTCCAGGCACTAAATCAAAGTCGTCGAAGCTAAGGATCATATGATGGTGTCAGAGCGTAGCTTAGGTTCATTAGGGCTATGGATCGACTATTATGGTGGCCGACAAAGGTGATAGCCATAGGTGGTGGTCGGAGTGTTAACAGTAGTGGGTTGGACACTTTGATATAATGTTTAATTATTTAACCACACAATTCTAACAAATATATTAAAATAAATGCAATAGAAATATAATTTTTCAAGACTAAAATTGATAAAAAAAAAATCTAACTAAAATTGATTATATCATATACAAGCAAATTTAGTAGAGTAATCATATTGTCAATTGAAATGTAAATGTTAGAAAACTTGAATTTGAAAACATGATTAGTTTACATGAAAATTGAATTATTTTAATTATATAAATTAAAAATTAGATAAATAACATTTCACTTAAAAACTCTACAAAAAAAACAAGGGCTATAATGGTGTGCTTTTTTAGTGGTTTACAAAAAAAAAAAAAAAAAAAAAAAAAAAAAAAAAAAAAAAAAAAAAAAAAAAAAACCTTGCAATAGTGTGTAGATGACAATTTAAGTGTAGAGTAAAATAAGAATTTCAATATTTGTTAAAACTTATTTTAAGTTAAAAAAAAAAAAAAGGTGAGATGTAAATAGCTTTCCTTTTAGGAGAGATAAGTCATAAGTGAGATGATAACAGAAAATCTCAAGAGTGGAATTTCAAGGTAAAGGAGTAAAGAGTCGTAGCTCAAGAAGTAAATCCTTTATAAAAAATAAATTAAATTAAATTAAATAACGTGTATACCTAGGGTTTTTCCCTACTAACAAAGAAATTGGGGAAGCGTTAGCGCCGCACTGATAATACGGTTACGAGTATATAACTCAAAGAGAGGCTCCAACTGTTGCATATCAAATCTATACAAGCAAATAAAATAAAAAATAAAAAATAAAAAATAAAAATAAAAAAGAGATGGATATTGAAAAATGTGTGATTGAAAGGAAGCAAGAGAGAAGAAAACTAGATTATTGTGCTCCGCTGTTGCATGTTGATGCTTTGGATCGAATATCCCAATTGCCAAAACATATTATACACCACATCCTCTTCTTCATGCCCCATAAAGATGCTGTTTGTACCACTTTTTTGTCCAAGTCATGGAAACAAGCATGGAACTCACTCCCCATGTATGATTTCTCATTCTATGATAGAATTCATAGAAAGGATTATTGTAATAACCCAAGAAAAAGCACTAACCACATCTGCGCTATACCTCAAAAAGACTAGTCACAATTAAGGCTCCTTGTAGTTGTTAATAAAGCTCAGATCTACCCAATAAATACCCGATATGGGACTCATCACACACCCACACAATCAATCAAATTGAGACATCACAATCTCCCCCACTTAAATCCCTAACATCCTCATTATGGCCCACTTTGTGGGGTAGTGTCTTCGAGCCCACACAAGGTTACCAGGCCAGCTTTGATACCATATATAATGATCCAAGGAAAAGTGCTAGCCGCATCTGAGCAATACCTCAAAATGACAAGTCACAATTAAGGCTCTTTGTAGTTGTTAATAAAGCCCAGATCTACCTAGTAAATACCCGATGTGGGACTCATCACACATCCACACACATCACACAATCAATCAAATTGAGGCATCACAATAAAAATTTGGACCATTTTTCCGATTTATGAGTGTCATCCTTGAGCAGGGGCCATGCGTGTCATATTGTGATATCCCAATTTGATTGATTGTGTGATGTGTGTAGGTGTGTAATGAGTCCCACATCGATTATTTACTAGGTAGATCTAGGCTTTATTAACAACTACAAGGAGCCTCAATTGTGACTAATCCTTTTGAAGTATAGCGCAGATGTGGCTAGCGCTTTTCCTTAGGTCATTACATATGGTATCAGAGCCAGCCTAATAACCCCGTGTGAGCTCGGAGACACTATCCCACAAAGTGGGCCCTAACGAGGACGTTAGGGATTTAAGTGGGGGAAATTGTGATACCCCAATTTGATTGATTATGTGATGTATGTGAGTGTATGATGAATCCCACATCAGGTATTTGCTGGGTAGATCTGGGCTTTATTAACAACTACAAGAAGTCTCAATTGTGACTTATTAACAACTATAAGAAACCTCAATTGTGACTAGTCCTTTTGAGGTATAGCGCAAATGTGACTAGCACTTTTCCTTAGGTTGTTACAATAATCTTTTCTATGAATTCTATCATAGAATGAGAAATCATACCTGGGGAGTGAGTTCCATGCTTGTTTGGTATCAAATCATGAATAACATAGTTTACACTAATTTACTTTACAAGCATCACTATTTTATCATAGAAGTGGGTAGGAAAAGTTATATTCGTAGTAATAATATCAAACCCACACAATTTGATTGTCCTTTTGAACCTAAATCTAATTAACAAAACTTAGTTTTCCATACACGTGATAAGATTTCAAAGAACAAAACTATGATAGGGTTGCTTTACATTTCTATTTAAACTTCTAACTCAGATTTCAAACTTCTAACTCTACTAATAGCGTATCTATTGGGAAATTGCCTCAAATCCTAATTGTGACTTAGAAAGGTAACAGGGGTTCCTTTGTGAAGAAGGAAAATTTTGTTTGGTTATTTTTTTGGATTATATTTGTGTGGAAGACTATTACTTGAAATGGAAGGAAAGCCTATTGCTTATTAAATAATTAATTTATTCCTTGTCCATTAAGGAATAGGAATTAAGTATTATAAATAGACAATGTTACAAAGAATTTGATTGTTTTGGCCCCGAAGCCTTCCCTTGTGGTGAGAGGAGAAAGAATCATAGAATTAAGTGTGAAAGCAAGAAAGAAAAAGAAAGATTTTAGCTTGTGAAGTAAGGCAAGGAAAAGGACAACAAATTTGAATTTTTTTTTTATAAAGGTTTTTTTGAGAGCGCACAAATCAATGAGAATTTGTAAAGCAAAAAGAAAGAGAGCTCGCAGTGAGCATTGTGGTGAAGAAAGAAAGGCATTGTCGCAATGTGAGTGAAGTGAGAAGAAAATAATGTGTATAAGAGCAAAGAAAACAGTGAAATTTTCTTTAGCCGTGAGACAAACAAAAGAGAACATAAAATTTGGGGGTTTTCTCTAAGGGGGAGGTTTTTTGGGTGCTACAATCACAGAGTTGTTGTATTCAAAGTGAGTGAAGATTTCTTGTAAATTCACATAAATTCTTAAAGAGAGATATTATTGTATATAGTGTGGATATCGAATAAGGCATAAACTTTAAATAAATAAAACAAGTATTTTAATTAATTTGATACTAGTGCTTTTTTTTTTCTTTTTCTTTTTCTTTTTTGGTTTCTTCTTAACCTCACTAAGCAGCTACAGAAATCTCCAAGCAAAATTTGATACTCCCAACTCATTAAAACTTCAAATACATTGACTGATTACAGTGCGAAAGAGAGAGCTCCAAAATTGCACCCTTATGATTTGTTATCATAACCCAGAACCACCCCACGTCTAGTAAGATAGCCACCAACTATCCGCGAGTCAGATCAGGCTTCATGCCTAAGATTGCTTGCTCATTTGGGACATTACCAACTTACCAGCTACACAAACATAGGTCAAGTGAAATAGTTGGATTTGTTTTTCTTTGCTAGGTAGAGAAGTAGTTGGACTAATTGCTTCTAAATCTAGGCTTCCTTTCTCGTTATTTTTCCAAGCAATTTTCATTTTCCAACAGAAACAGAGGTGGAGTATTGCACTGCTGGGATGAATAGATTTAAGATGAGAAATTATAATCAATTTAATATTCAACTGATACAAATATTTATACGAAATTAATTGGTAAAATATAGTGCAAGAATATTTGTATTCACAAAGAGTGAGCATATGATATTTTGTGGTAAACGTCAACTAGCAAATATTATTTTGTATACAAATCTGAGGAAAATTTTGTCTAAACAGAATTTTTTTTTTTTTTTTTTTCAATAGTTTCTCACTAATAAATCCTAGATAACATCTAAAAACATCAAAAAAATAATTGTTATGTGAAAAAAAGAGGAAGACAGAACATAAAGTATACAGGATTTTACTTTATAGTCATGTTTTTCCAAATTGGAGTATAAGTTCAAATAATTCGCAATCAGGGACAATGGAATTTTTTAAAGACACTGCAATTTAAAGTTTGGGGATGCTTTTTACAAATTTTAAACGGGGGATTACTATTTCCTCGTCTATAACGTTAAAGAAATTTGTTGTGTTCCATTGCTATATTTGAAATCTCATTTTCTTTATTGGATTATGTGTTTGTGTAAGACTGTTTATGTAATTGTGTCTAAGAACAACCAGTGTCATTGTAAACATTCAAAACAAAATTATTGAGAACCAGGGCAGGCATTGTTAGTGACCAAGATACTCATTGATTAAACCATGAAGATTAATGCATTGTTGATAAATAAATCACTTTTGTAGTAAAGTGCAGAATATGAACAGCAAGATGAAGTTACAATGGTCAGATATCAGCCTTTATTAAATCATCATTCGCTGCAATACATTCTGGTGTTTATCGTTCACAGAAATCTATAGAAACAGTAAACCATTGTCACCACTATCCCAGAATTTTAAGAATAAAAAAAAAAAGATGTGGAGTACTGGAACCAAGTTGACACAAGTATATCAAAGGGAAAGATCAGCCAAGTCAAAAGTTCTGGAAACAGCTTTGCACCAAGAATCGAGCTTTTTCTTCCTTGACTTCTCGTCTAATATAGGATTGAAAATGGTAGCACTTTCAACCTTTTCAGCAAAAATATCATCTTCTGTCCAAACCCCAACTGCTAATCCAGCAGCATAAGCTGCTCCAAGAGCAGTTGTTTCTATGTCAGCCGGCCTCACCACTGGGCTTCCCAACAAGTCCGCCTACAAAACAGTAAGAAATGCAAGCTCTGCAGCTAAGAAACCGAAGGAGGACAATGAAAAGGAACTCGCATAAACTAGATTACATCACTAACTTTTGAGAAAGCATACCACCAACACAGAATAGGATACTTAGCCATGAAAGATCTTCACAAAATTAACACAAGATCGCTGACAATATTCATAATAAATTAATATTGACCATAGCTATAAACATATCGAAAGGGAAAGGATTTTTTGTATGGGCAAAAGCTTTCCAAAGTCAATTCATTTACATCTTCAAAAAAGGTTACATTTGTGGAAGTGAAAAGCAGATTCAGGATACGGCTCTAACAAACTCAACTAGCATCATTTTGCAGCAAAATAAAAGGTTACAAACAAGTTCCTTGATTCTATGGGGAAGCATATTGCAGTATTTTCCAAGCAATGTCTGATAGAAATGAATTATGTGAATCACATTAATAAGAATCATGATACACGCTTCAAGATTTCACTTTCAAATTTACATATTCTTTCTGTTTCCTATCAAGACACATACAACCAAAGACATACAGTAGCACCAAAAAGTTGGTTTGGTAAACATTCACCATAATATGTCATAAAATGAAAAACTCAAGAAAATGCATATATAAATCTTTATAGCCACTTCTGTGATATTAGACCACTATGAGGTCCTCATTCTGGCATGAGACAAGATAGCCAACAGAACTTTCAAGGAAAGTAAATTTGTTAAAGACATAGAAAGGAAGTCGAATCATATTTTTTAAGGAAGAAACACAAAGTAAAGAAGAATCAGCAAATATTTTTTAGAGGGGCGTAAAGAAGAAAAAAGGTTTACAAAAAACAACAGCTGCATTGGTAATTTTGAACAATAAACTAACAGAGGAAAAAGTATAACAAAGGAAACGTAAAATCCCAAACCTGTATCTGCATCAAAAGATTGTTAACAGTAGCACCACCATCCACCCTAAGCACAAATTCCCCACTGTCATTCTTAACCTCTCCCTTCTCTCCTGCATCCTTGTGCATTGAATCCAACACATCTTTGACTTGGAAACACATGCTCTCAAGCACAGCTCGAGCAATGTGAGCCTTGCCTGTAAACCTTGTGATTCCAATACAAACTCCACGAGCATCATCACGCCACCAAGGAGCAAATAGTCCATTAAACGCAGGCACAAAATAAACCCCACCTGTGGACTCAACCTCTGATGCCAATCCCTCGATCTCACTTGCAGTTTTAATAACTCCAAGACTGTCTCTAAGCCACTGAACTGCAGCTCCAGCAATAGCAATTGATCCCTCCAGAGCATAATTTGTAGGAGCTTTAGGGCCAAGCTTGAATGCTAAAGTGGTCAGAAGCCCATGCTTCGACTGAGTTATCTCTTCACCCGTGTTGAGAAGTATGAAAGCACCAGTTCCATAAGTGCTCTTAGCCTCACCTCTCCGGCAAGCCTGCCCCAGCATTGCTGCATGTTGGTCACCCAAACATCCAGAAATTGGAACATCAGAAATTGTCCATCCACTGCAGATTTTTCCAATAACCTCAGAATTGCTGACAATTTTGGGCAGAATTCCAGGCGCAATCCCTAGAGTTTTTAATGTGGGTTGATCCCAATCAAGTGTTTTAAGATTCATGAGCATTGTTCTTGATGCATTAGAGACATCAGTGACATGTAGTCCTCCATTCAATCCACCAGTTAAATTCCAAATTAACCAAGAATCTATAGTTCCAAATAGAGCATCCCCTGCTTTCACTGCCTCCTTAACCTTATCAACATTTTCCATCAACCATAGAAGCTTTGTTGCACTGAAATAGGGGTTGATGGGCAGACCACATGTCTCCACAAAATGAGTTCTTCCACCTGGCAAATCCTTCTCCAATTTTCTGTGATAAATAAAAATATTGAAATTGAAACACTGGTATTCCCCAATAAAAAAATTTACTGATGTGATAAAAATATGGAAACCCCATACACAATCAGAAACTACAACAGATGGGTATAAATCAAATTCATAGATAACAGCAACCAATTTCTTGTTTTGATGAATGAAACTGAAACCCAATCCATAATAACAATTAATACAATCCACGAAGAAATTTCAAGAAATTTGCCTTCAATGAAAAGATTAGAAATTCATAAATAGGTGACATAACCCAAAAATTATGCATCCTTCAAAAACCAAAAACAACAAACACCTAGCACAAATGAGAACCGATCAAAATCCAAAAACAAAAACTACCCAATTGAGAATCAAAGTATCCAAGACCTGGGAACTAAAAACCAATACCAATCGGATAAAGAAAAGAAATGAGACCTGCAAATAGCACTGGTACGAACATCCATCCAAACAATGGCGTTGTGGAGAGGACGACCAGTGGTTTTGCTCCAAAGCATAGTAGTCTCTCTCTGGTTAGTCAACCCAACTGCCTTCAGCCCTTTGTGCACGTCGTGGCCATCCTTTGTTGCCTTTTCCACTGCCTTTGCAATACAAGTCCTCACACTCTCCAGAATCTCCATTGGATCATGCTCCACCCATCTGTAATTGTAAAAAAGCAAACTTTTTCTTTGACACACTCAGAGAAAACTGAAAAGGGTGTGGATGATATTTGATTATTAATATTATTTACCCGGCTTCTGGGTACAACTGAGTGAACTCAACCTGGTGAGACCCAACTATGCGAGCTGAGTGATCATAGATTAAGAATCTGGTGCTGCTGGTTCCTTGGTCAATTGAGCCAACATACACTTGTGGTGACTTCGAATCCTTGCCCTTTGCTCCACTCATCTTGCTTCTTCTTTTTTTATTTTTGTGTTGTGGATACTCAGAACTGAAAAATAGACCAAAACTGAGAAAACAATGTTGTATGTTTAAATGTTTGAGATTGAAAATGTCAATGAGACTGGAGTTTATATAGTCAACATGTGGGTTGGGAGATAAATACGTTTCTGTTTGGAATTTCTAATCTGACTGGAGTTTATATAGACAACATGTGGGTTGGGAGATAAATACGTTTCTGTCTGGAATTTCTAATCTGACTGGCAGACGATGTCTATCCACCCAATTAACCGTTATTAGAATTTGAAAGGGTCCAGTTTACTGTTTTCTTAGAGTTTTTTCTTTAAAAAAAATGTATATTGTATTATTAGATAATTTATTAATAGATATTTTAAAAAAAAAAATTTATTAGAATGTGAAAGCGTTTAGTTTATTATATTTTTAGGACATTTATTAATAGGTCATTTAAAAAAAATTATTAGAATATGAAAGGGTCCAATTTACTATATTCTATTAAAAAAATTATTAATTGACCATTTTAGAAAAAAAATTAAAAAATATAAAAATTTGTAAAAAAACGTTAGTTTTTATTTTTCAATTAGAAATAGTAGTTCCTATCTGTTAACTTTTTCCCAAATAGAAATAGTAACAATTTATAAATTGGATTGGATAATCTCAGCTTTTCTAAAAAAAAAAAATTCACTATCTAATTTGTTAGTTTCTTAACATTTTTTCATACATATTTTAGATTTCTTTTCTTTTTATTTTATTATAAATCAATAATTGGGTGAGAGGATTTGTAATCTAAATGTTTTTGTTAGAAACATCAAATACCACTTCAATTCTTATAAATTAAAATTTTTATAAAAAAAATCACTTCAGTTACAAAAATTTTGAAATACATATTTGGAATATCTAAATATTTTATTTGATAATAAAATATTTTATTAATTGTGCTAATTTAAACCAGTTAATTCTGAATGCCTTGTTGAAAATACAAAAAATGAACTCTTAAAATATAATATAAAAAAATAGAATATTCAGATCTCTAATTCCATAATATATAAATATAATAATAAATAAATAAAACTTTATCAGAAGGCAGTAAAGTTTGATAGTTATTTCCAAGAAAATTGTAGATAGGCGTAACAAGTTTTGTCCTTTTCGAGAAGTCTTATCTATCTATATATCCATTTTGAAGAGGCGGCTGAGATAAAAGTAAAACAATCAAAATCCGAACCCCAATGTTGCTATCAATTAATAAACTCACTCGTTGCCGTAAAAGTTGCTGCACTTGCAGCAAACCTACCGCATCCGTGTGCTTATTTAGTAAGACAAACCAATGACTGAGTAACACGTTTACGATTCTCTCAAAAAAAAAAAAAGAGTAACACGTTTACGAAATAAATAGCTACATATTCAGCAAAGAAACATAAATATATAGTCACATCAAGTTATCAACTTAATAAATAGTCACATCAAGTTATCAACATTATTGTCAAATTGGCTCTAAATTAACTTATTTTTAGCAAATTTTATTCTATTCTACTTTACTCTACTCTCTTCCACTCTCCTCTCTCTTCCCTTAATCCAAATTACCTAAGTGTATTCAATATTCATACATGCTCAAGGTCATATTTATTATGTCTCAAAATTTTCATTTTATGGCCTGCAATATTCCTTTCTTCCTCTTTTTTTTATCGCCCATTATTAATTTAATAATTCATTATGTGTCTTGGGTTTTAACTTTTACCTTCAAAAAAAAAAAAAAAAAAGTAATTGCTAGTACACTTGGAAATTGGAATATAGAGAAAATGCAATGAGGCATAAAATTAGCTTCTTTATTCCTAGTTACCTCAGTTGGTATCTTCTTCATATATATATACCATAAAGGGGGAAGGGGACACACTGCTGAAGGGAAGAGACAGAAGCACAGTAATATTGTACTGAAAATAATGTTAGTAACTTGAAAATAAACAATTTGAAAGTAAGAACAATAATAAAGCGGTAGAACCAGCCAAGCAGTATATATCAAAATAATTCAAAGTAAATGAAAACAATAGTTCAAAGTAAATGAAAGCAATTTAGAACCGTCCGGTATGGTGGTAATCCGTCCAAGGTGGCGGTAGCAACAAGTAGAATAATGAACATAAAACTGAAAATACTTGTTATTAAAAGTAGAATAAACACTTACAGTAGTAGTGAATTCAAGATCTCAACAGTTACAAAGCTTGAACTAGTCCTAGTTACAAAGCTTGAACTAGTCCTAGTTACAAGGTTTGTACAATTACAAGGCTTGTAGTGAACAAGGGTAAACAAGGTAGTAGTAGTAGTAGAAACAAGGAATTCTCTTTCTAAGAAGGCTTCCTAAGAGAAGGAGTTCTAAGGAGAGAATTCTAAACTAAAACTTGACTTGTTCTCCGCCAAACTTAAGGGACAACCCCCCTTAAATAGGCAAAATTTCGGAGTGAACAGTGTCAGTGAACAGTAATCTGTGAACAGTGAAAATAATAGTGTTTTTTCCACTTTTTGACTTAAAAACTTCTGAACTTTTTTGTCCTCTTCTTGGCTCCAACATTGTCAGGAGAAGCATGGCAATAGTAACATCATGCAAGGAATGTACGTAGATTCTCTTTTCTTTTTTAAAAACTTCAATATGACCTTTTGTTGGCTTTATTGAAATCTTTGTCAGAAGCATCACTTTATATCATTATTCCATGGCTTGTGGCTTTTCAAACGCATTTTGAACATAGTAACAATTTTGGCCGTTGTGCAAGCTAAACAAATAGGGGAATCAAAATCTTCCGTAGAATCCAAAGCATCATGAATTAGTTCCGAATTTTCAGCAACATATTTGTGAAGGACAATAAAATATTTTGGCTTTTGTGCAAGCCAAACAAATAAAGTAGCATCAGTCTTGTAACAGTAGTGACCTCAGGAATATACTCATCAATCAATAGAAGTAGCATCGGATGGGTAGTCATCATAAGGTTCCTATGGAGGATCATCATTACATTCATGCTTATGATAGAGAACATATTGGTTACAAAATCCACAGTATAGAAGTGGCTCAAACTCTAGAGTTTTTCCTGGAGTGAGAAAACTTCTTGGATTACAGTGATCTGCTATCCGCAAATGAGGAATGGCATTAGCATAAGGTCTAGGACCAAAAATAGAAATTCTATCTGAATTCCCCATGAAATGATAATTCTTCCATAAATTCTGAACAACCTCACGAATTTGATTGTTAAAATAATTACTCCAGCAATCCGCGAGAGCCCAAGGATTTTTGAAGGATAAATAAGAGTCTCCTTCATACCATTGCCCTTGGTGCGTGTATCCATTAATGAGAATGAGATGTTTTGAGGGCTAGACATTCATCTAGTTATCTCTTTCCCATTGAGGCAAAGTGCTCCAGCATCTTATCCAAACAAAGGGACTTTCAAATTTTTTAATAGCAGTCTGAATGATTTGTGGGAGCTAGCTGGTTTGGTCATAGCTTGTTAGTTTTATGAGCCTAATAAAGCCATACTCAAACATTTGGGAGAGCCAGTTAGGACTCCTCTTAACATCATCTGAACCATCATCATAATTGACTAGAAGGCCGAGAAACGGGTGTTTCTTTTCATACACTCTGAAACTACTCCCAAAGTTATCTTTCCAATCAACTTGTTGAAGAATGTCACTAAAATCATCTGAATTAGCAGGATCAGGAATAGCAGTTGTAACAAGTATCTTGAAATGTTCGAACCATAAGTCAGAAGACTTAAACATAGCCTTGCTTTCCAGAATACAAGATTGTATGTCTGTTGGCAAGTTGGCAATAGCACTTCTTAACAAAGATTGGGTCTTAAGACTCAATCTTATGTAATCAGTGCCCATAATAGTCTTTTTATCCATTGAATGGATGTCCTCTTTGTCAAAGAGTTGACTAGTATTGGGTTTGTAGGGACACGATACGCAACGAACCACAACAGTGTTGGGTTTGCACGTAAAAAGACCCAGACAATATCATTTGTAGAAAGTGGGTTTGAAAGGCTAGGCCTTGGTTACCCAGCGGTGGGTTTTTGTGGTGTTCATATGTGTTTAAGGTGTCTTCACCCTTGGAGTCTTTCTCCTGGAGGTGGACTGGGAGGCCCTTCCTTTTTGGCCAGTTTTTCCAGCCCCCACTCCAGATTACTTATTTTTTCTTTTATACTAGCCTGCGTTCACTTTCCTTCGTCCACGTGTAGGGTCGACCTTTCCAAGACTGATACTTGTCCCGTCAGTCCAAGACCAAAGTCGTTAGGAGTGGTTGATAAAGCCAAAGAATACGGCTCTGTTAGGTGCAGAGCTGTGTCTGGGGAAGATAGTAAGGGCAGCCTTTCCTAGATATTTTAGATTTTCTTTCAAATTTGTCCCTATACCGTTTTTGCCTCTTTTCTCGGTGAAGCTTTGGGTCAGCCGAGGACTGGACTGTCCTCGGCTGCTTCTCCGGGCCAATTTGTGATTTACATTGTTGAGTTTGAACTATAACCTTCTTCGGCTTGGGCCTTAGGGCTCCCCATGAATAAGTGGGCCTGGCCCATAAATTATTGGGCCCCACAATAGCCCCTCAAAACCATGCTGTCCGACCTCCTGGTTGGAGAGGGGGGTTTTGATAATTCCGAGCCTTTATTACGGCTCATTTAATTCAACCTTTCACTGGCGTTGGCAATTCTCCACCTACCCAGGAAATGCTCCGGTCTACGAGATGTTCTTCTTGATTTATTCTCGATACATTCATGCCGTTTGGTTATCCGAAGCATGTCTTTAATGGTTTCCCTTCACGAGACCTCTCAGATTCAATGGTTACTGATGGTGTGGGGGAGCGGAACGGGCACATTCTTGTTTGCAGATTTCCTTGGAGATCTGAACACATTTAGTACCATCCCCTTCGTCCCTTATATAAAAAGGGAGGACGAGAGTTGTTTCTCCCATATATGAATCCCTTAATCCCCCAGAAATCTGAAATCCTTAGATTCCTCCCAGAGTTTACTTTTACCTTCTGATTATACCTCAACCCGTAATACGTTCACCACAGTCATAGGCAATGAAGAAACCACTCCCCTCCCAAAAATACCATGTTCTAATAAAGCTCGAAATGGCTCGATCAGGGCAAGGATGGTGGAGACTCAAGATTTGCCTCACCTTCCTTTCAGCCAAAATCCGAAGCAGGGACTCGTCACGTCACACTTTCGGCGTGACTGAGCCGAGGACACCCATGATCAGTACCACCCGCTCCCTTATGAGCGTATCTAACATGGCACCAGTGTGTTAGGAGTCAGGACTGGGGCAGGGACTAAGTGCCTCTGCTTCTTCCTCTCTTCGTTCACTGGCGCCTCCTTTTGCCTCTCTTTCTTCTTCTTTCCACCACCAGATCCATCCTGGTGCTTTTCCTTCTCCCTCTTTTGCTCCTTTTTCTTTCTTTTCATCTCTTCCCTCTTCTTCACCTCCTTCTTTTTACTCATCTCCTCCATCTTCCTCATTCATCTCCTCCATCTTCTTCTTCCTTCTCCTTCATCTTCTTCTTCCCTCTCCTTCATCTTTTTCTAAAGAAGGTTCTTCTCTCAACATGGGCGATACTGAGGCAGAGATTGGAGAGACTTTGAAGACGAGTTTAAAAGACACCTGACTGTTTACTTATCTGTATTGCTGATGTTTTTTTTTTTATATTGTTTCAGCAGTTCACCTCTTGTATAGGCTTGTTTAAGCCCCTCTTTGTACGTTGTAATACATCTTCATATTAATAAAAATTGTTGTTATTTTACTTCGCATGTTCTGTCTCTATGTTTTTACAAATTTGCAAGCGCTGCTCGGCACAATAATATAGCATTTGAATCAATGACAACTAAGGTCAAAATACTTGCTAATAAAAAGATGTCACCATAACTTTAATAGAATTGTTTGACACAACAATGCCTACCTGTGAAGAACGATACTTACCCAAGACAATGCCGAGATGAGAACGGGATGCTCTATGCGGTGTAGGAAGTAATCATCCGAAGATATATCACCTGCAAAAATGAACAGCCCCCTTAGGCTACTGAATAGTGGGGCGTCCCGTCATCATCCTAACACTCTTATTGGCCTTAACCTTTTACAGTATTTGAGCCGAGGACTTTCCCCATCCGAGTAGTTGGCTTCCCCATAGGCTTGAGTCCGAGGACTTCGCAACGCCTTGGCTCTGTCCAAAACCTAGTTTTGTCATCCAGGTAGTTGGTTTCCCCATAGGCTTGAGTCCGAGGATCATGCAAGGTTTTGGTTCTGTCCAAAACTTGTATTTTCTTTGTAAGTAGTTGGTTTCCCTAGAGGCTTGAGTCCGAGGACCATAGTTCAGTTTCTCCCTTCCCTCAGGTATTTCATGAGATGCCGAGCAGGAGGTTGTCCTCGGCAACGGCTGTTCCTCGGCGTGGGCCGTAGTCCCTGGACCCCCATGCAGAGCAGGCCTGGGCCACGAATTCACTAGGCCCACAAATTAAGAGGTATTTCTGTAGTCTTTGGCCACGCGGTACTCTTTAGCGTCCCAGTGTTCGAAGTGCGCCTTCACGAGGCTCCTTTAATCCCATGGTTACAGGTGGCGTTGGAAATTGAGCCGGAGCCATTTTGTCTGTAGCGTTCCTTGGGACGCTGCGTGAATTAAATGCCACCACCTTATCTTTTAAATAAATAGGAGAGAAAGTTGCTTTACCTACGCACAAATCCTTCAGTTTCCTCCCAAATCACAACTCCCATATCCGGTGCTATCCTCCCTTAGTATAACATGTTTGAGGCGAGGGTTGGGGAGAAGGAACTCTCTCCGCCACAGAGGCGCCGTGTCCTCCTGAGACTCAAAATAGTGAGGTACGGGCAAAGGAGGCATAAATTCAAGAGAATATTCCGTTTCGACAGAGGGGAAAGGGTGTTTCTCCCTCTTTTAGTCAAAATCCGAAGCAGGTTCTGTTCATGCCAGAATTTTGGTGTGTCAGAAGAAAGATTCTCCGCCATCATCGCCTCTGCCTTGTTGCAGGCAAATTTTTGGTGAAGGCTCCTCAACTTCCGACTCCCTGCACCTTTCCTTCAGCGGTGTGAGGCTCAAGTTGGGTTTCATGCACCTTTTCTTCAGCTACGCTAGCCTGAAGCTGGGCTCTCTCTGCACCTTTTCTTCGATGGTGCAGGCCCCAAGTTGGGTTCTTTTACTGCCCGAGTTATGGGCATGTAAAAGCATTGAGGAAGAACAAGGTCTTGAAGCAGTAGCCAACCTCTCCTCTGTGCCACCTCCTCGACTTTATCTTATTCTCTTGTATCTTTCTTTTTGATTATGTGGTTAGCTTTAGAAGCCAACCTCTCGTCTGTACTCCCTCCTCGGTTTTGTCTTATTCTCTTGTATCTTTCTTTTCGATTATGTAGTTAGCTTTAGAAGCCAACCTCTCTTCTATGCTGCCTCCTCGGCTTTGTCTTATTCTCTTGTATCTTTCTTTTCGATTTTGTAGTGAGTTTTGACATAAGCTGATTCCAGCTTTTCATTGTACGCTGTACTATTTCTTTGTTTTAGTAAAAAGGGAAATTTATTTACTTGTTTTGAATACTATTCTTTTTGCAACACTACTTTGTGAATGGGTGTGCTCCATGTGTGTGCTTCTTCAATGATACTTAGAGCAGGAAACCTTGAAACATAATCCAACTAATTCTGATTTACCAACACTACCAGGCATTATGACGATAATTCATAGCAAGTTAAACTTAGGAAAACTAACCGAGGTAACAGTTGAATATTCTGTGATAAGTGCGAGAATACCGTCCGAGAATGATAATCTCTAAATAATCCATCCGAGGAGTTGACTGAGCAGTAGGGAACTCCGATTGTGTTTCAGGCGACATATTGCTCTATATTGCATTGATCCTTTTGGTGCTGAAGATCCGAAAGCAGACTTGAGAATCCTCGCAATTTAGGAATTAACCCGATTGTTAGTGGAGAGTTTTCCTCGGATAGATCCTAAGGTCTATGTAATGTAGTTTTTCCTTATAAGTAGTTGGTTTCCCCAGAGGCTTGGGTCCGAGGACCATGCAAGGCCTTGGTTCTGTCCAAAACTTGTATTTTCTTCGTAAGTAGTTGGTTTCCCCAGAGGCTTGGGTCCGAGGACCATGCAAGGCCTTGGTTCTGTCCAAAACTTGTATTTTCTTTGTAAGTAGTTGGTTTCCCCAGAGGCTTGGGTCCGAGGACCATACAAGGCCTTAGTTCTGTCCAAAACTTGTATTTTCTTTGTAAGTAGTTGGTTTCCCCAGAGGCTTGGGTCCGAGGACCATGCAAGGCCTTGGTTCTGTCCAAAACTTGTATTTTCTTCGTAAGTAGTTGGTTTCCCCAGAGGCTTGGGTCCGAGGACCATGCAAGGCCTTGGTTCTGTCCAAAACTTGTATTTTCTTTCGTTTATTTTTTATTTTCTAAAGGTTAGCTCCTCGAATAGGGTGGAGGAAGTCAGCTTGACATTTGAAGCCCCTAGACTTGCCCATGCCGTTGGCATTGTGAGGCGTAGCCCCTAGTGGGAACTTATGTTGGAACAAAAGCAATGTGTCGCCGGTCATAAAGGCATACCCATGGACTCTTGCTCGACAAAAGCCTAACTCCACCGTCGCCTGAGCCAACGCGCAAGCCTGCCCACAGACGGCGCCAATTGTAGGGACACGATACGCAACGAACCACAACAATGTTGGGTTCGCACGTAAAAAGGCCCAGACAATATCATTTGTAGAGAGTGGGTTTGAAAGGCTAGGCCTTGGTTACCCAGCGGTGGGTTTTTGTGGTGTTCATATGTGTTTAAGCTGTCTTCACCCTTGGAGTCTTTCTCCTGGAGGTGGACTGGGAGGCCCTTCCTTTTTGGCCAGTTTTTCCAGCCCCCACTCCAGATTACTTATTTTTTCTTTTATACTAGCCTGCGTTCACTTTCCTTCGTCCACGTGTAGGGTCGACCTTTTCAAGACTGATACTTGTCCCGTCAGTCCAAGACCAAGGTCGTTGGGAGTGGTTGATAAAGCCAAATAATACGGCTCTGTTAGGTGCAGAGTTGTGTCTGGGGAAGGTAGTAAGGGCAGCCTTTCCTAGATATTTTAGATTTTCTTTCAAGTTTGTCCCTATACCGTTTTTGCCCCTCTTCTTGGTGGAGCTTTGGGTCAGCCGAGGACTGGACTGTCCTCGGCTGCTTCTCCGGGCCAATTTGTGCTTTACATTGTTGAGTTTGGACTATAACCTTCTTCGGCTTGGGCCTTAGGGCTCCCCATGAATAAGTGGGCCTGGCCCATAAATTATTGGGCCCCACAGGGTTCATTTGTAATATTTGGGCGGTTAACAAGATGGCTTTCAAAAGCCTCATTTTTTGAAACAATGTCATTCTTTGAAGCAAAGTTATTTTCTAAAATAAGGTTATTTTCTTAAAAAAGATCATTTTCTAAAATAGGGTTAACTTGGTGGCTCACATAAGCCTCATTTTGAGCAATAAGGTTAACAAGATGGATTTCAAGGTTTCTGAGGGTTTTTTGGAAAAGATCATGGTGGTTTCTAATAAAAGCAAATTGAAGGCTATCAAGGATGAATTTAATAGAATTTGGTAATTCTGAACAGGTTCCATTGTGGAATTCTAAATTTCTTGACAAAACTTCTTGTAAAGCAATTAACATGTCACCATTGGAATATGTCACCATTGCCGGGACATCTCCTTGAAGGGATGTTGATCCACTGGGTTTTACCCCAGAAGACGCCTTCATACATTTTAAAAGGTTGTCCTGCTGGGAACCCTTTGTTTTGAGAATAGTCCTATATAGGAACTTTTCTCTTGTTTTTCTTCTCCATAATAATCCACTTACTAGTGGTATAAATATGAATATTATTATTATTATTATCCCACTTATTAGTGGTATTTATCCACGCATCATTGTCCGATTCCTACAAAGAATCATTGATAATGTTAGGATAATGGATAGTATTTAACATTTTGGTACTATGAAAATTACCTTTAAAATCATCAATGATATATTGGTAAGAACTCATCACTAGTTCTTGAATAAGTTCATTCATGGGGGAATCTTTCTTATAAGACAAATTATCAATATCAATTTCAAACTTTGAAGCAAATTTGAATTTTACTTTCTGTCCAAATGGATCAGTAGTAATTCCATCATGTTCAACAAGAAAGGGATACAAAGCATTAATAAATGGCAGACCAAGAATCACTTTATCAGTCATATTTTTGACAAGAACAGAAGGAATCTTGAAACAAACATTATCATGGCACACATGAGCATTATTCAATTCATACTTAATTTTCATTTGAGAACCATTAGCAGAAACCAAACTTTCAGTGGATTTTTCAAAATATTTTGAAGGAATCAATCCTTCTTGGATACAGTTCATATCCGCACCAGAATCAATCATAGCAATAACAGTGAAATGATAATCAAGAGAAACAACAATTTTAACTTTTTAAAACCATTTTGGAGGAAGTATTTTATTAACAAAAGCAAGTTGAGGATCAATAAAAGTATCAGGAATACCTTTATCAGAAAGAGAGCCTGTTGACTGGATTCAGCTCCATCGTTGTGCTCATCTTGTTCATTATCGGATTTATTAAGATCTTTATCAATTTTTAACATTATCAATTCTTGTTTGAGATTATTGTTATCATTTTCCATGCTTTTGAATTCATGTTTTAATTCATTTATCTCTTGTTTAACAATATTAATTTCATGTTGGAGATCATTAACAGTTAATTCTTTAGATTTCTTTTTATTAAATCTTTCCAAAGTTTCTCCAAAGCTTATGGTTGATTTTGGTTTTTTACCAATTTCATATCTTATCAAATTTTTCTTAAATTTATCCAAATATTCTTTTTGCAATTCAGGATTTTGAATTTGATTTATTAGTTGAATTATTAATTTTTCATCTTCTTCAGTTTTTGTGAGAGTATTAATAGTTTTAATAATATTGCAACAAGAATCTCTACAACCAATTTTAATATTAGGCGAATCAGAAGAATCATCAACAGATTGATAGCAAGAATCAGATGAAGAAGAAAAATCATCTTCCAAAGAATCAAACGAGTTGTTTGATTCAAGGATTCTGAATAATTCTTCTTGCACATTATCATCAATATTTAACATGTTGAACTTATTTTTTAACTTACCAGGTTTTTCTTTACAGTCTTTACTGAAGTGTCCAGGTTTACCACAGTTAAAGCATTTACCTTTACCTGATCTTTGTTTAACATATTTTTTAGAAACATTTTTCTTCTTAGCATAGAAATCATTAGGTTTAACAAAGTTATTTCTGTATTTTTTATATTTTTTATGGTTTTTATCATGTTTTTTACTCTTTTGCCTAGAAGGAGCAATAGGAGGCAAACCATATTGTTCACAGAAATTTCCCATTTCATATTTAGCTTTTCTTTTATTCTTTAATTGGTGTTTTAACATTTTTTCATCATTACACATATTGATACCAAGTTTTTTAATAGTGCTGAAAATATCACCATAGGTTAAATTATCATAATCAATAGAATCATTTTTACCCATTAATTCTTGTTTTACCTTATGAGAAAAGATAGGAGGCATACCGTCAATAAACTTTTCTTTCCAATAAGGCTTATGACAATCTTTCCGGAGCATCACTCTGGAAGTAAAAACATCTTGGTACCATCTGTAATCAGACATAGTTAGACAACTCAAATTATTCAAATAATCAGAAACACGAGATGAAATACTGGATGGAGTACCAACAAAATGCTTGAGAATAGTATAGATCAAGGTATTAACACCATCAGGAATACCACGACCAATACTTTCATCAAAAATAGACAAACATTCATCATTCTTTTTAACAGCGTGTTTAATAGACTCTCTGGATTCTTCAGTGATGTATGAATCCCACCATCCACAAAGAGTACCAAAAAAACCAGTAACAAGTAAGTTAACAATTTCAGGTTGATCAAGATCATGGTTATTTTGATAAGCAATACCAACCATAGACATATGACTCATTTTATTAATGATTTCTTGTTTAGACAAACCATCAATATTCCATTCATAAAGCTTATCAACAGAAACAGAAAACTGTGTTTGAAGAAATCCACTCTTTTCTGGCCGGTGATAGTGTTGTTGTGTCTTTGTTCCTTGTCTGTGTCTACCCGAAACTTTGGTACTCCGTTGTTGTGTTCCCTTCTTACCGTCGTTGGCACCACCCTAGTCGTAAAGTGAATTCCTAGAACCTAACTGTAAGGCCCATTTGAGCCAAGAGAGGGCGTGTAGGGCATGAGAGGTATAAGGTTGGTTAGGGTATGTGTTACGAAATGCAACGATTGTGAGAAAAACATGATAACTGAGTGTTGAACCTAGGATAGTATGGATAGGTTCTGGAGATCCAACTCCTCCATCAGCTCCAAGACTAGTTGTCCTCCTGATATTGTAAATGAAGAAGATCACACTATTGATGATAATGAGTTGATCCCTGATTTTCGTAATTGGAATATTCCTAAAGTTGATACTAAAACTGTTTATAAAACTAGTTTTGTTGAAAGTACTTTTCATTTTGCTTACAAAGCCAAAATTGTTGAATAGATTTTCTCTATTTCTAAAGTTCATGAAAAATGTTGTTTGTTCACTAAAAGGAATATTAATGACTTCCTTGCTGCTAAAAAATTCAGTTATTTGCATATTGGTATGGTTCAAGTTGCTATTAAACCACTTACCCGAAAGGGTATTAATGCTTCTGTTCTCATGTGTTTAAGAGATGCTAGATTTAAGATTTTTAAAGATAGCATTCTTGGTATGATTACTGCTTCTATGTATGATGGTCCTGTTTATTTCAACTATTATCCTGATCTTACTCTTGCTTTGGATGATCCTAATATTGTTAAAGCTTTGACATTGAATATTGCTTCATCTGGTTATCACATGGAAGAAGGAAGTAAGCCTTTTGCTCTGATTTATCGCATTTATTATAGACTAATGGGTACTCAAATGAACCCATGTGCTAAGATTCCTAGAGAACCTTCTGGTAAAACCATGTTAATTCAATGTTCAACTCCTGATGCTAAAATTCAAGTTCCAAAAATGATTCAATGGCAAGATGTTAAACTTCCTAATGATTTGTTGTTGGAACAAGAATCCCCTCCTGCTAAACCTGTTTTTGATGAACTTGATCTCACTCATATTCAACAATATCTTGATGGTACTGTTAAAATAAGTTTTCAAAACAATCCACCTTTGAGGATCAACGAAGGAAGACATTCCTTTACTGGATCTGAAAGTATTTCAAAAAGAGATCAAGAGATCAATGATTTGTTGAAAAAGAATTTTGAAAAACCCTCTGATTTAAAGTTAAAAGGTATTTCAAGTGATAAATCTCAAATTAGCTCTTTTTACTACTCTACTAAACCTGAAACTTCCTCTCCATTTAGTAGAATTGCTAATGAAGATGAAGAAGACTCTGTTTCTGTTACTCCATCTGACTTTGATTCTCCCCCTATTGAAAATCCTCCTGTTTATCAAAATCAATTAAAAGTTTTGACTATTTTGGATGAATGCTTTGAAGTTGATTTGGTTTCTTTGTATGATGAATTTATGCTTGCAAAAAACAGAACCAAAAGAAAATATTTCCAAAATAATTTTGCTCAGTCTGAAAAAGACCATGTTAAAAGAAAATGGTTGGAAAAGATGAATCAATTGAAAAAACACATTTTGTTTTTTGATTTTCTTGAAAACCATTATGTTTCAAAAGATGAGGTTTCAAAACAACATTTAAATGTGATAAAGAAATCAAATTTTGTTAAAATAGATAAAACCATTATTAGGTCTAGTCATCCTCCTCTTGACTCAATTTTGATAACTACTAAGAAAGATGAAATGACAAAAGAGGAAGTGAAGGCCTCTCCTTTCAAAATTGCTGATGATCAAACTCCTATTGTTAGTCTTATTGAACAAAACAATTTTACTAATCAATCTCTGCATATTATCGGTCAACAACTTGACCATATTGAAGAAAAAATTGTTGAAAAACCTGTTTCTGAAAAATTTGTTTCTGTCAAAACTGAGAAACCTTTGATTGATTTACCCAGTCCAAGAGAAAAAATTATGTTTAAAACTTCTCAGTCCAAGACTCTTGAAATTGATGAAAAAATGCTTTCTGATTTAAAAGTTAAAACTGAGGGTACTTCTACAAGTATTTCAGTTGCTCGAACTATTTCCAAAAAAGAAATTGTTTCTAAAGAAAATACAGATTCTGATACTGTTTCTTCTATTTTTGCAAAAAGAATCTTTGATGATGATTTCCCAGAAATTAAAAGATTTGTTGGACACTCCAAACCCATGTCTTTTACTAAAAATTGGTATATATATATATATATATATTGAGAAAACACTGAAGGACGTTTTTATTGTTAAACTAAATTATTACAAACGTGCTGAGTTCAAAGGACTAAGTTGACAAACTGTGACCTTGTGTAACCAACATTAGGAATATTAGTATATTTTGAGTGTGTTTGAAGTCAAGTTCAAGTACAAGACAAGCTAAGGCTTAAGTAACAAAAGATCCAATGTCTTTGAAATTTCAACTCCAACTCAATTTCACCTCGACCCATTGAGATACACTAATCCCGACCCATCAAAGCCTAAATCTTGACCTGTTGAGATTCATGTGGTTTCAATTTTTTAGCTCTATTTTCATTTAACCATTTGATCTAGAGTTTTATGGTTTGCAAGTCAAGTATAAAAGCAATATTAGGGTAAATTTTTCAAGACTTTTGGAGGGTCATGTATACAAGCATTGGAGATTTTCCAACTACCTTGAAGCATCAACCGGAGTTCCAATTCAAATTCTAAAGTTGCAATGATTAAACAGAAATTGCTACAACCCAATCACATTAAAATTGCCATTTCAAATCTTCAAGTGTGTACTTAAAGTCGTGAGCAGGAGGTTACATTCAACAAAGTCTAGAATAGAAGAGTCCATAGGATACAAAGTAACGTGGAGTCACATTAATAAGTACTACATAAGGTAATAGTAGATTTGGGATTAAATCTATTGTAAAACTTCCTCTCTAGTTTAATGGATTTTGTTTTACCTTAAGGTTGATTGGTTAAAAATAGTTTTTAATGTGGGACATGTAGTTCCATTAACTTTCCCTAGGCTACTACATCGTTGTCTCTACATATTTTACTTAATTTTTTTGATGGTGTATTTTACATGGTGTGGTATGGTGTTTGAGTTAATCAATTGCAAACAAACACAAAATTGGAACCTTCAAATAAATTCATAGAATTCTTTGTATTTGCTATATGTAGAATTCTGGCTTAGTTCTTTTTTTTTTTTTTTTTTTTTTTTTTTTTTGAGAAACATTTCTGGCTTAGTTATGCACGGGAAACGCTTTGGCTATAACTCTTTAATAAATTCATTCCAGGGGGCGGGGGGGGGGGGTGATGTTGGCAGATATTTGTCTTGAAAATTAAAAAGTGATTACTGTGCCCTTCCAAGCCTACTGCCTACTTCAATTCATTCTTCTTCCTTGGTTTCTCTCCGTTTTCTAACATGTGGTCCAAAGGTAAGTAGCAAACTTCCAATTAAACTTGAATTTATGTTTTTTATAGTTGAAATAAAAATTAATACCAGTTTCCAAAACAAAATTTGACATATAAAGATGTTTATATAGTAAAGAAATTTTTATATTTGGATTACAATGAATGGACAATGGTTAGTCAAAAATATTGCCTTTTTTAAAAAGAAAGAAAGTAACATTAGCATTTTTTTTCAAGATGCATGCCTCTCATTCATAGATTATTCAAGAATGATTTGCAAAGGTACTTATCCAATTGAGCCGGCATCATTCTCATTTGTTTTTCTTCTCAATAGAGAATGAGTCTTCTTTGACTTTTCGATACGTGGTGAGCTCTTATTTTCATGGCTCCATATATTCTAAATCAACTACAATTGTTGTTTATTATAGGGTCGTAGAAGTCCATGAAACACAGATAGTTATGATTAGAGAAGCTTTGGGTTAGGGATTTCAGCTTTCCCTCATGTAAACAAATCTGTTTTGATGGATGAATGGGAACCAACTTATGCAGGCATTTAAGAGGATGGTTTTTTTTTTTTTTTTAAGATTTTCCTAACATTATCCAAGGTTAGACTCGAGCATTTAATACTGAAAAGTTTGAATGAAAGCATACCGACCATTGAAATTATGGATACAGATGATTAACAACTGTACCAAATTATTGCCAAAAGAAAAAATAAATAAATAAATATATATATAAATATATATATATATATATATATTCCCAAATTCCCTCCAGCAATATTGTTTCATTATCTTAGGTGATGGCAGGTTGCCAACTTTCATTGTTTGTGAGTATGGGTCATGTGTGTACGCGAACAAGTGTTTCGCCTCCATCTAATCTGATTTTTCTTGTAGGGTACCACAATTTTAACCAAGACCCTCAATTTGATCTCTCAAAAAAAAAAAAAAAGATCGGTTCAAGAACTTTCTTGGAAATATTTCACAAAATAATTTACTCTTCTAATTCTATGAACAATAACAACAAACAACTTATGTTCAATGCATAAATACTTATAAACAATTAAATATACTCACAAACACAAGCGGCTTATTCTAGGGCAAAAATTAAAATGAGACCTTTTATATACGTAATTTTTTTTTTTCCAAAAAAAAGCTCTATCTATATAATTATAATAACTAAATTTAAAATAAAAAATAAATAAATAAATTGAAGCATAGAGCAAAAGAACCTAATTTATAAAATGTACTATTGTAGCCCTATTTAACTATGAAAGTATCTTATAGTCTCAACCTACATAAATAAAAACAATAAAAGTGTATTCATCACATCACTTAATAGATTAAATTTTATAATATAATACTACTAAAAGGAACAACACTATTAAAAATCTAAATAATAAAAAATTATAATGAAATTATATTTTTCTTAAGTTAATTTGATTAGAAATTTATTTAGTAGTAATTAATTATATAATATATTTATCTGAGACACGATTATTTGTTGTTGTCAACAACTAGTATAAACAAAGTAAGTGGGTAATGGATATCATATTATTTAAATTAAATTAAATATATAAAATAAAAAGAGACAAAGAGATAATAAAACGCCAACCACATCCTATCAAAAATAAAAATAAAAATAAAAACGCCAACCACATATTTCACTTGAACCTTAAAAAAAATAAAAAAAAATAAAATCAAAATTAAGTGCCGGTGCGTACCACATATTTGTGTACCACATATTTCGGACTCCATTGCCAGATAAACTCATAAAGTAAAGTTGAACACGCCATCAATAAAGTCATAGAAACACCAAAACCAATAATGGCAACGCAACACAAGCAGAAACAGTCAAACAAGTTAAAAGTAGTGTAGCAAATGTGAGAGAATTTTTGAAGGCAAACCTCAAACCTAAAGGGAATGGCTAGAATGGAGAGTTTGACGCAAAGCAGATTCATCAAATACAAAGAAAGATTAAAAGAAAAGACAATTTTTCTAGCGATATTGACCAAAAAAATAAATTAAATAAATGAGGTTTAATTTTTTTTTTTTTAGGGGTTTTATGTTTTGATCTATTTTGTTGAGTGGGAAAGAAAGGCGAAGAGATTTAAGTTTATGGGACGCAAAGAGAATTAATAAATTCTTTTTTTTTAATCTTTTTTTATTTATGTTAATCTTTCTAGGATAATTTATTACTCCCAAATTGGAACGTTCTTTCCCAATTTTCTTATCTTTAATTTTTTTTTTTATTGGCTATAATTTGGGGTCTAATTAATACATTTTACAAAATAAACTATTTTTAATCAAAGAACTAACCTAATTGGTTAAAATTTTAGGGCCTAAACTGGACGCCAAACTTGCCCAAGGCAAAAGCCAGCCCTATTCACAAACGGGATGAATGCAGAATAATAAATGTAAATATGATCGAAGCTACTGTTTGGACATTATCTTCTTAAGATAAATTTCACCCATCACACTATTTCATCAATGATATATACTTTGAGACTCTTATGAACATTTGTCTCCTAAAATACAATAATCAACAGGACACAAAAGAAGCATTATAATCTTTGTGCACTGCAAAAAAAACTCTCTCTCTCTCTCTCTCTCTCTCTCTCTCTCTCTCAATGAAAAGAGGGACCCCCTATTTATAGAAATATTTGCACCAATTTAGAAAATGTGCAACAGAAAACATACACATTGTTCCACTGTTCGGACTTGCATAGTAAACATACACAAAATAAAGATTTGATACTGGATGGACTCGCCCAAAGATACCCAGCCCAACTTGCTTCAACATGCTAAGGAGTAAGGACAATAAGTGCCTGTGTTTAGTGGAACGCCCATAGGGTAGGTCTTTCTCCCTCCACTAAAATGGGTACCCCTTAGCCCCAACTCAGTAACCAAATTATATATAAATCCACAGAAAGTCAAATTCATTAACTATTTGAAACTCAAGGATTTTACTACTTTAATACTTTAAACCATGCTCAAGTAGGTATTATAAGAGTCTAATTTGTCATTCACTCCTTAATGGTTTTGGGCAAGTAATTAATTGACGTTAATTTCTATACATAGGAGAACACATCCCAACTCAAACCCTTAAAGGACATGTAGGTTTCACTTTGATTTTGGTTAAAAATAGCCCCCCAAACACGTGTGAAAACCAATTTCCAACAATTTTCAATTCCTTTTATTTCATACTTCATAATAAGAAATCTAATAGCAAAAGTAATCTTTCTCAAATATGTAGATTTTCCAAAATAAATTTAAATAAAAAAACGTAAATTTTTCACACAACATAGTCTCATAGATAATGAGGGAGTCAAGATTTGATTCTAGAGAGGTGGACAAAATTCACATACATACATAATGTGTGTTTTTCACTTTACACACATGCGTGCACATAGTCTCTCACACACACACACACAAAAACACATGCACGTGTGTATGTGTGTATGCATGTATGTATAAACTTTATTCAAATTATATAAAACCCATTTGATAAAATTATGTGTGCACACATGTGTGTCTGTATTTAAAAAATTATCATATATACAACAAATTACTTAGCGTAATAAAATATTAAGATATTGTTAGGAATATTAAAATTTAGAAAATTTTCGGTATTTTGAATGAATATTATAATTAAAAATTTAGTGCATGTTTTATATTTTAATTATAAAAGTATATATATATATATATATATTTTAGATTGTTTTTGTTTCGTATAACAAATAAGAACTAAAAAAAATGTATGTTGTGTACGTGTATAATACTATACAATATGCATCTTTTACTGATTCTATATAATAAAAAAAAATTTAAAAAAAACATGCATCTTTTACCGTATAGATAGGGTACACAAGTGACATAAGTTTTCTAGTTCTTTCTCTTCCTAGTTCCTACCCCAAAAATAATGAGAAACTTTGATTTTCATGGTAAAAGAAAAAAAAAAAATTATAGGAATTTTGGTTGAAGTCAATAGAAGTTATTAGTTGATTATTTTTTTTCCCCTCGATGTGGAAAATTATGTTAGCATTAACATTTTTCTTATTTACGATATAGCATTTTTTTCTGACCATTTATTGAATAGGATTTGATTATATAATTTTTTTTTTTTATATATGAAAACGTCAACTTTCATTCATCATGAAATTGAAAAACAACAGAGAGTACAACCAGCAAGGATTACATCTAAATACAATCGTTTTGGATCAAGTGAGAGACCATGGAAGGATAAGTCCCTTTCCAGAGCTAAAGTATACTTGGGTGATTTTGTAAAATTCTTCACGTGCATTTTTAATGTACTTCTGTTTTTATTCACCCACTTTGGATATCCCATTATATATCCAGTTGCTTTAAAAGCTCAGGTTCACAGCTTGCTTTGCTTAACTGTTATGATTCCCGTGATTATGTGAAATATATAATTAAAGTATACTTGGGTGATCTTGTAAAATTCTTCACGTGCATTTTTAATGTACTTCTGTTTTTAATCACCGACCTTGGATATCCCATTATCCAGTTGCTTTAAAAGCTCAGGTTCACAGCTTGCTTTGCTTAACTGTTATGATTCCCATGATTATGTGAAATCTATCTTAACATGACAAAAGAAATCGAGCTGACAATGATCAATTGATTGTAGGACCTTAATCTTTTTTGCCAAAATTGTAATGTGATAAGTGGTTGTATATCAATTACAACTTTCGAATAATTATTAGGTGTTTTCAAAACATGATGACGTAATGCATCTTTCTTTCACATTTATAGTAAATCCTACTAATTAAATTCATTGATAAATCTACCATGAATGTGAGATAAATTAGCATCATGTCACTGTACTCCGAGAGTACCCAATAATTATTAGTTCTGAGTTCCTTATGTTCCACTAATCATAATTTGTTAAATATCATTTTTTTTCTTTCCTTAAAAAATAACAAGACTCTAAAATGAAAAAACAATTTATGTGTGTGTGTGAAATAAAATATATTGCATTTAATAAAGCATGAAATGAGTCAGTAAATTTGTATTCATAGTTAAGCTATTTGTTATTTGAAATTGACCAAAGCCTTAAATATGGATTCTATGAAACCTAATGAATACTATCATAGGCTCTAAGGGGAAAAGGTTTGTCTCCAAACTAGTTTGGAGAGAAACTCTTCAAACTCCTCCTATATCTTTTTATTGAATTTGAATTTTGAAAATCCTAACCGTTAGATTGCATATTCTTATTATATCATTCATGCTTGAAAATTTTCAAAAAGATCAAAGATCAATAACTATGGTATTAATGGCATGTTTAAATTTCAAATTTTTGTGGTAAAAAATTATGCATAAAAAATAAATTCACTGATTGAATAGTAAAGAACATTCGATTTGAATGAAATTTGACAAGTGTGTTAAGAATATAAAGAACATACAATCCAATGATTAGGATTTTCAAAATTCATATCCAACAAAAATATATAAGGGAAGTTGAAGAGTTTTTCTCCAAATTAGTTTGGAGATAAACTTTATTCGCTCTAAAGTCCTTTATCTCTCATTGAAAATGCACTCATACTTTCTCATTTTTATTCGAATGTAAGAGAGATGTTAGACAAAGAACCTAAAGGCCCAAAATTCAACATCAAAACTCTCTCTCTCTCTCTCTCTCTCTCTCTCTCTCTCTCTCTCATTTAAATTGTGGCTAGTTTCTTCGTGTGTTGGAAAAGTTGTTGAATTTTGTTTCATAGTTAATCCTAACATAGGAGAAATTATGAGGTCCACATGGTGGACAAGTGATGTGGTCCACCATTCCACTAAAAAACTTCCACCTATTTAAAATTGTTGGTTAGAAAATTTTTTTAAACAGAAATTAATTACTAACTTAGCAATTTTAAACAACTGGAAGTTTTCTAGTAAAATGGTGGATAAATGACGTGGTCCATCAGAGGACTCTATAATTTCTCCTAACATAGATGGATCTTCCATTAGGAACCCAGGCTTGGCCTTTAAGAGCTTTGTTAGGATAGTGGGATAGGCCAAAATTGTGAGTAATGAGGAATAGGCTCATGTTATAGCTAATCTAAATCTTCGTATTAAAAATTGGGAAAAAGTTAATGGATGTCTTAAAGGCATTGATTTAGAAAACATTTTTAGAAACATTTTATGGGAAAAGAAAAAGTAACTGATTTTTTTGACAATTTTTTATATTTCCTATAAAGTAGTATCAAAACATTCCTAAAATAGTCAATTAATAAATGCCTTAAGAGCATTTGTCAACCAAACCCTTTGGAGGTTGAGTTGGATGTGAAAATATTGTCTATTTGTTAACTAGTAATAGATATAAGCTGAATTCTCCTTTGAGCCCATATTGATGATGCAATTCTATGTTTGCTTGAATCACATCAATGATTGGGTACTTCATCACTCATATCGGGAAACTAAGTGCCCGTTTAGTAAGAGATTTCTACTAAAATTGTTTGTATTTTTTGAAAATACGTGTAGGTGAAAAAATGTATGAAAATACGTGTAATATTGTTTAAACACTAAAAACTGTTGTTTAAATAATGGTAACAAACAGACCCTAAATATGCTGACACACTGCTAAAAAATATTTCTTAGTGTTTCTAATGGAGACACCTAGAGTGAAATCACTCATATCCCACTATAACCATTGAATTGTGATATATAAAAAAAATGCGTTGACTCACTAGGAAAGAAAAAAAGGCAGCTTTTCTCGTAATGATTCATTAGGAATTTTTCTTAAAAAAATCATTTGGATTTTTTTATAAGCTCTCCAACCGTTTTTACTTCACTTCCTGTGCTAATAATAAATATACTTACTAATTATTATTTTATATTGAGATTAAAAAATAACACATTAATTTATAAAATCTCTCTCTCTCTCTCTGTGTATATATATATATATATATATATATATATATAATTGCTCTCTCTCTCTCTCTGTATATATATATATATATATATATAATTGGTAATTAATTTATAATGTAACATCACTCTTAAATTTTTTTTTTTTATATAGACTTACAATTATTTTTAGTTTAATATTATCCTTAAGCACCTAAAACAAAATATTCTAAAAATATAAATACCCAAAACAAAACAAAACAAAAAATGAAACAAAATGTTTGAAATTGTGGAAAGATACCACTAGATGAAAATTGTCAAGTTTAAGAGAGGTTGATGGCTCTGTAGCCTTCAATGCTTGGATTATATAAGGTTTTTATTAAAATAATTAGGAAGCTTCTAATATCAATAATTATTTTATACATTTACTATATACTGTACATCCTTCTTTTTATAGTACATGGATCTCATGGTCATGTGAAAACCTCTTCTAAGATTGATTTGAAACAGCTCCGTGAAGAATGCACTTTGGGCTTCTTGATAAATTGGGTATAGGCCCAGGATATAACATATATAGAGAATTCAAACTGAACTTACCCTGATTTCTAACGCCAATACTCTTTGATCGAAGTTCTATATGGACAGACCCTCTCCACAACACCAAAAAAAAAAGGAGTTCTATACAGATTATAGATAGATCTTCAGCAACAGAAAATTGTTTTGCGCAATTTATTCTTCAAGCCACTTGAAAGCTTAACCAAAAATGATAAAAATCTATGCTTCAAACTATATATCACTCTATTCAAATTTTTTAACCACAGAATTATTAATAGAAATTGAGTCAAACCTGTACAGAACCAGGTTAATTTAATTGAATTGTGATGCTGCTCTCTGGAAAGTAAATTCAGTTATAATTGTAGTGGCTAGAGATTGGAGAGGAACGCTTGGTGTTTGTTTTCAGCTGGTTGGATAGGCTGAGTCTCTACTTTTTGTTGTTATAATAAAATTATTCCTTTCATAATAATAATAATAATAATTTATCAAAATTCTTCTAACTATTATCATTATAACTATTGAATTCAAAATTATTGATAATAATTTTGATACATTATTGATAATAATGTGGTGAGTGATTATTGATACTACCGCTACAAACTATTTTACAACATTTTTACAATTGTTGATGTAGCTAATTTCTTATTAGTTTTCTTCTAGACTCATCATTAACATTACTTTTTTTATTTATCAATAATCACTCATCACATCGGCAATTTGTAAAAAAATTTGTATCTCTAGCATTACTCTTCCCCCTAATGTCAGTGGAAACTTCAAGATTATTTTTTATGAGGATCAATAAGAAACACAAATTATACAAAATTTAAAACAAAAGAGAACTTGAATATATCGATGAAGGGACTGGGTTTGGGCACTTTCCTAAGGGACAAGTGAATTCAAGCCCAGCAAGCCCAATACAATAAATTTGTAGAGAGTGGATGGAAGAACTGGGCTATAATGAGTGTAACAATAATTGGAGATGATTTAAAGGACGAACAGGTAAAACAAATATGGGCTTAAACAAGCAATTCAATCCTCAACACTGATCCGAGGAGCTTCAACTTATATATTTCTTGAGTGACAATGGTAATGGTTACAAAGTTAGTTCAGATCGCTACAATGTATCTTTTGGTCAAAAATCTGATCCCTTTCCTCAAGGCTCCTTCTTCCTTATATACTACTTTCCTTCCTTATCTTCACCGTACACATGCAGGTCGGATCTGATGTTGTTGGTCTTTGTCACATCAACCTCCTCCCAAAGCTCTTAGGTAGTAGCTGTGAGTCTGAAAAGCCACTATTCAGGTATCATTTCTACATTAATGCGGCCAGAGTGTTAGTTGTAGAGCATTTAATGTGGAGGCAGCAGCTTTTCCTAGAATTGCTCTATCGCCATACTCTAGTGTGCTTACTTTCTGTACTTATCTTTTCCTTGAGGTGCTCTGGAAGATTGTCTTTGTCGGTAAATCAATTTTCTTCTACCTCAACTTTTGCTAGCCGAGGACAGCGTTGTCTTCGGCACGATTTTCTAGGTCGCAATGATTACCACTGTCTTCTTCATACACGATTCTGGACCTCGGCATGGGCCTCAGGCCCAGTACGAAAGGTGGATGTATGTCACTGGGCTTTATGACCCCACAATCGACATCACAAAAAAACAAAAAACAAAAATATAAAGCTAAAAATACATTGCTTTCTACAATGTTTCATATTTTGAAATTGTTGCATGACGTCTTCATTATTAATCCTACGAGTTATATCTCTTTCAATGTACACAACCAAACAATCATTGATTCATTCATTGATCTCTCATTTGATTGATTTATTTCAAATTTATTAAGATGTAAATGTGCTTTTTCTAAGGTTTAAGATTAGCAAATTTCCACTTTTGTTGTTAGGCTTATTAATTTTTTTAAAAAGATTTTAGATCAAATTGGTTTGTTATTGGCCTTTTTTTGTGTTTAAAAAGACTAAGATATTGTTATGAGGATCATATTCAAACTTATTTTAACTAGGTTTAAAAAAAAAAAAATAGGGTCAATGTATTCAAATTTTAATTTTAGGGGGTCAAAACCAACCAAAAAAAAAAAAAAAAGGTAGAACATATTAGGATAAACTACAAATTTTTTCCCTTTTCTTTTAACTAAATGTCAATTTAGCCCTTAACCTTTCTTATTGGGTCAAATTAGTCCTTACAATTAAGTTATAGATGAGAAATACTGACGTGGCTAATAGTTAAAATGAAAAATAATTTTTATGATAACTCAAATGCCAAGTATGCTTATTAAACTTAAAAAAATGAAAATAAAAACTAAGGGGTCTCACATTTGGATCAAAATCCCTAAATCAATCACACTCCCAAACCCAATCTGTTTCACCCACACCAACAGTACCCATACCTTGTAGATAAAAATCCCATAAGGGCAAACATTTGAGTTGGAGATAAAAGAGTTTAATAGAGGGCTCTGATCATAACCATCCAAAGAAGTCATTTGCAACTCAATTCCCTTCTTTCATGTCCTAAATCTCTCCAAGCGTGAGCTTGTCTGGCATTGTTTGAGCATATCTACTAAATGTGTTTTCAAGATTCACATTCTCCTCTCTGAACCAAAACGTGTAGCAGATTGGGGATGGGGCCATGGGCGTGATTGATTTAGGAATTTTGATCCCAATGTGAAACCTTTATTAAGCTGGTTTTTTATATATATAAAAATAATAATAATAATCTTAGTAAGTCATACACGTGACAATCTGATTTGGCGTAAAAATTATTTTTTATTTTGGTTGTTAGCCATGTCAGTATTTTTCATCCATCACTTAACAATAGGAACCAATTTGACCCAATAATAAAAGGTTAGAAACTAAATTCACACATTTGAAACATTAGGGAACAAATTGACATTTAGCGAAAATGATAAGGACTAAACTTGAAATTTACCCAACATATTGAATATTAAAAAAAAAAAAAAAAAAAAAAAAGGGGACAGTTTAGGAGGTTCATTTGAACCCCCTAGACTCCAAGTGGAGCCACCCCTGACTAATGTGGGTATCCAAAACTCTTCGAGAATTTCTTCAAGAATGTGTAGTCCTTTTGCCCAATATACATAAAATAGTTACATGGAGTGACCCCAAAATGCTAATTAAGGGTCCATTTAGAAACCACTAATTTAGTTAAAACTAAAAACTTTTTGTTGAAAGTACTGTAGAAAAACAAGCTAAAAGCTAGCTGATTGTTTTTTTGCTAGAAGTACTGTAGAAAAAACAAATTGTGTGTAATTTTAACCCTATTGTAATGCTTGGATATGCAAAATGACTTCCAAACATGAAAAATAAATATTTAACAACAACAATAATAATAATAACTAATTTTTTTTTGGCTTAGCTATAATTTACTATCAAGTTTGTTATATCATAATTAAGATACATATTTTATCAAAATCATCAATTAGAGTTACCATAAAAATACCATAATGTTAATGGTAATTATAACAAGAAGTTTTTAGATTTTGACAAAAAAAAAATACCATAATATGAACAAAAATGAAGCTGGCTTTTTACACAATTCACGGGCCAACACTAACAGTGCAATGGGACTTATTTTAGGAGAAAAATAAGTTAAAAAATAAAATAAGTTAGCTTTTCATCAAATCTCAAACACAACCTACAACCTAAGACTTTAGATTTTTGAATCCAAACTCTCATTGGTCCTTGGTAACCATTAGACGAATCTCTTGGGGTTATTATTATTTTTTGTAAAATACTTGTTAAAGATAGGTGACAGAACACATGGATAATATTAAAATTGAAGGTACCACAGACAGTACCACATGCGTATCGCTCTTTAAAGGGAATTATACTTAGTTGCATGAAACACATGCCAAATATTTTAAGTTATCGTTTGAAAAGCCTTTTGGAGCAAATTTGGCCTGCTTGAATGAGCCTTCCCTAGTAGACAAGAAATACAAATTTAAGTTGTTGAAATGATAACTTCATCCTAACTAAAAAAATAAGATTGAGAAAGGTAAAATCAATATATCATAATAGCTAGGGTCTTTTTTTCTGAATCAAAAAGTATCTACAAGTGGTCAAGTATAGATGCATGTTTCTTTGAGAGGATTTTCTTAATTTCTTAGTCAAGTACAGATGGTGGAGGGGACTTTGTGGATTGTGGATTCCAGTGTCTTTGGTCTCCTCAGCTCGGTTGTAGGACTCGTGGAGAATGGACAGAGAGCAAGAGATAGGTGAGAAGAGAGTGGTCCAGGAGTTGTATATCAAGTCTGCTTGGAAGAGTATGTATTAGTTTTGTGAAGCATTGTAATGGATTTGGTATGAGAGAATAGGCTTCTTCACTGCCCTCATCCTCCTCCTCCTCTATATCTGGTGGTGGGGATGGATGGTTGGTGGTGATGGAAAAGAGTAGTAGATTCATGTAAAAGTGATTCTCCACCACTCAACAAATTGTAACAAAAGTTGTGTCCATAAAAGAATTGTTTTACAGTATGCTCAAGCTTGAACTACTAGTACTCCTTTGGTGCTCTCAGCAAGAAAATCCCAAAAATGGATATAGTTTCTCCCCCAAAGATGAGGGTGTTTTTTCCCCCAGGATCTATCAATTGGAGGAGCACAACCTGATTCAAACCCCAAATACAAGAGATGAGTAGCAAGGTATTATTCAGATAATTAGATATCACTTCAACCTTAGACTTATAAGTTCATGCCACAATTTGAAAAAGATCAAATGTGTGTTTGGATACTGCTTATTTTGCTGAAAATTGAAAACTTATTGCTGAAAACAATAAAAAAAATAATTTCTAGGTTATTGTTCACTGCTGAAAACAGTATAACTTTGCTTTAATACATTGTTCATGTCCCATGAACAGCGCAAGAGGCACTTGTCAAAAAAAAAAAAAAGGCAAAAAGGCTAAAACGCAGACATGATCTAAACGGACACCAAAACTCCAATTTCTTAAGCACCCTAAAAATAAGAACATAAACAATGAAAATAGTACTTCTCGAAGATTTATGGACGAGCTTTCATGTAAGAAAAGGCATATGCCTGACATTTTCTTGTTCAAAGATATGAAATATATATAAATTAAACAGACCCCTAATTCTTCTTTAAACAACATAATTTCCACGTAATGTCTTCAAGGGAATGACCATTCTGGCTTCCCTTCACACATGGAAGAAATATCTCGTACACATTGAGACCTGCTATATATGGCTGATGCATAATAGAATTATTGATTCACATTACAGAGTTGCAGTAATAGATCCTCAGCAAAACAAGAATGAGTTCACGTATCAGAAATTCCATTAGGAACAGGAAGAAAAAAAATGATCTTGTTTAGGACCACATCACTGAACCAGTTCCTGTGCAAGCTGAACTAAAAATTTTTGATATTCCAATATAGTAGCTTATTAAGAAGGAAAAAATTATCTGAGACCTTCAGGATAGTATCTTAAACCGACAGTTTATAAAATGAATAAATAATGGGAAATGTTAACAAATGGCTTAAAAACATTGGTTTAGAAACTATTTTTAGAAATATATTATGAAAAAATGATAAAGCAATTAATTTTTTTTGACAACTTTTTATACTTCCCATGAAAGTGGTCTTAAAAACTTTCCTAATATAATTTATTAACATTTGCCCTAAGGGCATCCCGTTAACATGACCCATAAAAAATTTAATAGTTGGGGGTGGGGGTATTTGAACCCTAGACATCTGAATTGGAAACACCGAGAAGTACTAGTTGAGTTACAAAGCTTTTAGTTACAAAAACAAATGGTCAAATTCAGTCTATTTCAAGAAAATATCAAGCCATACAGCCCATACCTAATCAATTTAATTTTCTAATTTAGACTGTTTCAACTAAGAAATCCACTCAGTTATGCAGTTAGATCTTTTCCCTTAAAGTCTACCCAGGTTGGCCTTGATGACTTGAGTACATGCAAGAGAATCACCCAATACCAAACCACACCTAAAAGATCAAGCTTTTGGTAAAATATCCAGCATAATTCACTAGAAAATTTTATTATTTAGACATAGATCGGGCTTAAATAAAACATCTGGAGTATTTCACAAGATAATTTTTATTTCAAACAACCGTTTAAACAAGTGGGGTCACTTTCCCCTTTTTCTGAGAAGAGCTTAAAATAGATCATGGAGATTATGAACAAATCCATGATAAAAGACAGGTGCCTTGCATTTTTGTCTATACCTTGCTTCTTCTCCTTTTTTCCTTTTTTAATTCTTTTCAGTCTATACCTTGCTCCTACAACATAGTAAGAAGTGTTAAATGTCCTGACTCAAAAAGGAGGTCTAAAGAACCCACATGTACTATTCCAATTCCAAACATTATTGGGAAACAACAGGAGCAATCATATATTATATAACATTAATTAAAAGGAGGGGGAGAGGGGGGGGTGGGGAGTGGGGGACTTGTAGTACATAACGAATACGTATAAGATATTGTTCTAAAACTGAGGTTGTTAGATACAAAAGATCTATAATTCAACTCAAGGGCAATCAAGCATTATCCCAACATGACCAACATCTCCTGGCATGAATGGAGATAAAAAAATAATTGATAATAATACCAACAAATTTGCAACTTTTTATGGAAGTACGTATAAAAAAATTTATTTTAGTTAGCCCACGGAAAAAAAATCTCTTAATAAGTGGTCATGTTAAACCTACATCATCACATCTTTAACATGGAGAATCCTTACCAGCCAGCATCCTAGGAAAGATGAGAGCTTTCTCTTTTCTGTTTTGAAAAATAATGTATTTTATTCAAAAGAAGGAGAGCTCAAAATGGTAAGCTTCCTAAAGAATGTAACAAAAAGAGGGATGAGAGCTTTCTCAAAATTACCTAACATATTTATTGGTCATGCTTGTTTGAGTTCTCGCCTAATCTTAGCAGCATTTCTCATCTTCATTACAAAAAAATCCTTCACTAGAAATCAGACTGAAATATCATCACCAATAATCTCCACAAGAGCATGCTCCTTCCTTAAAATGGTGAAATCGATGAGCATCTCTAACAATGATTTCCCTTTCTGTAACCTTAGAGATAAACTTGGTAGCCGTATGACAGTCCCCACAAACTCTAAGATTCTTCTTTATTCTAATGACACTATCAGGTCTTGTATTTAATAGCCCAAAAACAATTGCCAGCTTCTCACTATGCACATTTAACATCTTCTCCTTCATCTCTTCCTCCACATCGTGCAATACAAAGTTCAGATCAGGCATGTACCCAACTTCTCGAATTCTATTTATCATCTTCTCCAACTCTGTATAGATCAAACTAGTTTGGGGGTTTGACTGATCCCCAGCCACAAAAGTATAGACCTTGTTTTCAATCTCTATAATTGTATGGCCAGCAATTTTCCTCACCCCTCTTCGTTTCATTAGAGCTCTAACCCTATCAGCATCATTTCTTTTGCCTGATGATGAGTAAATATTGGACAAGAGAACATACCGACCAGGGTTATCTGCATCTAACTCAAATAAATATTTTGCAGCAACTTCAGCTAGTTCTACATTTAAATGAATTCTACATGCCCCAAGAAAGGCTCCCCAGACACCAGCATCTGGCCTTGTAGGCATTCTCTCAATAAAATCACGGGCTTCATTTAGTCGACCAGCTCGACCCAAGAGGTCAACCATACAGGCATAATGTTCAGGTCTTGGTGTAACCTGAAAATCTCTACTCATGGAATTGAAGCATTCCCATCCTTCGACAATCAATCCACCATGACTGCAAGCAGACAAGACCGACAAAAATGCAACATGGTCTGGCTTTATTGAGGACTTCATCTGATCAAATAGGTAGAGCGCTTCTCTACCATTGCCATGTATTCCATATCCTGAAATTAATGTACTCCATGAGACTATATTTCTTTCCTGCATCTTATCAAAATATTTTCTAGCATATACCAAACTTCCACATTTTACATAGAGATCGATTAGAGAAGTTTCAAGTGCTATTTGGTTTTTGTAAAATCTACGAGTAATGATCCCATGAACGCAGCGTGCATGCTGGAAAGATGCTAAATTTGAACAAGCATGAATCACACTCAAAAGGGTCACCGAATCAAGTAAAATTCTTTGTAATATCATCTGTTTAAAGAGCTTTAAGGCTTCAAGAGACAAATCAGCTTGAGCATAAGCTTCAATCATGGATGCCCAAGACACCAAATCCTTCTCAAGGATTCCATCAAAGAATCTTCGAGCAATGTCAATTCTCCCACATCGTGCATACATTACCATTGCTGCATTTTGGACAGATCGATCAAAATCAAGTCCATTATCTATCACAACTCTACATATATCATCAGCCTCATTTCCTCTATTTACACATGCCATAACATTTAATATAACAGCCCTGTTTGGTCTGATTCCTTCACCCAACATCTGTGAGAACAGCAACACTCCTTCTTCATAATGCCCATTTTGAGCATATGCACCAATCATTGAACTCCAAGAGACTATATTTTTTTGGGGCATTTTGTCAAAAACTAGCCGAGAAGTATCAAGATGCTCACACTTACCATACATGGAAATGAGTGAATTACCAACATAAACATCTGATACATAGCCAAATTCCATCACGTTGCCATGAACTATAACCCCAAATTTGACATCCTTAACACATCCACATGCCTTGAGAACAAAAGGAAAAGTAAAATTGTCAGGTTGAATTCCCAGTTCTCGCATTTGGCTGTACAGAAGCATGGAACGGTAATATAGGCCATTGTCAACAAAGCCTTGGATCATTACATTCCAAAGGAAGACATCATTGGATTGGAAGGTTGAGAAAAGGGTGTAGGCATGAGACATGGATCCTAGAGAGGCATATTGGGCAATGAGGTTGGTTGAAAAAAAGAGGTTTAGGTGAAGATGTGATTTGAGCATGGAAGTGTGGACAGATTGCAAAGATCGAAAGGTCCTGCATTGCTTGATCAATGAGACACACGTGTCCGGCTCAATTGGTTGGAGAAGGAACTTGGTTTGTGCTTCTGCATGGTAGAAGACAAAACGTAACTGACAGTGTGGAGGATTCAATGCAGCTAGCTTCTGCATAAAAAAAAGGTCCTTAGGATCAATGATTTATATGTTCCTGTTATTTCTCCAGCATTAAGACTATCATATTCATTTATGTTTTATTATCTTCACTTTAAAATTATCTTTAAGAGAACAAGATAATAATAGGGTTTTAGAAGGACGATGAAGCTTGCTAACAAAATAACAAGCATTGCTTTTCTTTCAGTGATCATGTTCAAGATTCAAATTGTGTATTAGGGACTTTCAATTAAGCACCATTTGTTTACATTTGTTTTTCCAGAACTACTATCAATTTTTTCTGAATTCATTACTTTATCTACTTTAATTAATTACTCAACTCCTGTATGACTTATTCATCCTTTCACTGCCCCAAGAGAAGGAATTGAAAGAACTGTGTTAAGGGATGCACTTGTCGAAAACCCAGACTATTTTATCCAATCTACCAAAACATTTATGCTATGATGATAATAATAGATTGGTGAGAGATGTGGGAATTATATGCCTTAGTAAATTTACAACTGCTCACTAATAGGCTTCATGTACAACATGAGACTTATTGGCATAAGAAAGATACATAAAAGAGCAATTTTACTATTAGTGTGCTCAAGAACCTCCCATACCTTTACACAAATTCGCATATAGAATTCTGGAAATGGTGGTCTATGCAGAAAATCAGCAATGTTAACGCCAAAACATCCCCTAAAAACAAAGGAAGAAAAACATTTAAGACAATAAATATGTAACCACTCACTCCCAAATTTAGGAAAGCAGTTGATCAATTATCTCACAATTCACTTTTAATTGGTGAGTAAGCTAATTCTATTGTCATAAAAACATGACTTTAAGCCCTATACACTTCTTTTTTCTTTTTCTTTTTTGAGAAGGAAGCCCTATGCACTTTAGTAAATACAACAGAACTAGCACCAAACCTCATAAACTATATAGATCACACCCAAACATGACATGAAAGACAAACAAATTCTTTTTTTGTTGCAATCCTTCTTATTAGAATTCTTTTTATTTTTAAAATCCTTATTACACTATCATTTCATTGCTTAAATTATTCTCTTTTCTAGCTTCTTCTTTTTCTTCAACTTCATAAGTCATTGGAATCCAGTTCTTTTCTCTCCTCGTATTCAGTTTTTTCAAAGGTCATACCCTGCGCACAACACTCCTGCTTATGCCAAGTCTAGAAGAGGTGATTGGTATGCAGCCTTACCCTCAACTTTTAGAGAGGCTAATTCCCAAACTTGAGTCAGTACTTATATCTTGGTCCAAATTAGTAGCACTATAGCTAACTCATGATTAAGAATTATCACTCAACTTAAATTTTCAGGGAAGAAACTAATTAGTTTAAATATATCAAATTGTGAAAAAAAATAAATAAATAAAAACCTCCATGCATTCCGATGCATCATGGAGCTTAGGTATTGGGGAAATAACACCTTGGGAAGCCTCAAACATATATGGACACCACCTTTGAGTTTGGGCCCAATTATGCTACATTAATCATTCACTCTTGTTATTCTTGTTCAATGTGAGACTTCACTCACACATGTATTCTCAACATTAGGTTATAATGAACATCTCAAGAACTTCTTGCACCACATCACCCTACAAATCAGCATGAAACCATGTTTTACTTCCCACTCTTCATGCAAGCTGAAGATAATACCCCCCCAACAAGACAAAATACTCCATACAAGCAGACAATTGAAAAATGAGAACACATTAATTTCATTAACTACATAAATAAATAAAATTTAACAGAAACATTGAAATAATTAGACTTCCCAGTAATGGATACAAACAAAATTCAAATTTTAATAATTCATTTATTTCTTCTCTTTTTCCCCTCTTTTTGTTTTTCTAGGGAAAGTAACACAAATCATGGGCAACATATGTAAATAACTTAAACAAACACAAACAACTAGAAGAAAATTCAAAGGTTGAACTTTTCCTTTTTTTTTCTTATTCACTCCATTTGTTTTGATGTAAAATATTTGCAAAGGTAAAATATTTTACATGTAAAATATTTGCAGGAAAATATTTTCATTTTACAGTGTATGGCAGTGTATATGAAAATGTTGTGTAAAATATTTTCCAATGTTTGGCACAACGTAAAATGGAAATAAAAAAACTGGTAAAACTTTAAAATTGTATTGAGACATCACCACCAATGGCTAAGGTTGAATCTACTTATACAAGTTCAAAATAATGAATAACATTGATTATGATCGTTTAAGGGATACTATGATAAATTGCACTGAGACATCACCAATGGTTAAAAAGGTTAATCTACTTATAGTACCACTTCTTTGAGCTTTACCTGAAGCTTGTAAATCATCTTGTAAACTTCTTTTGTTGTAGAAAGCTGTGTAGAGAAAATGTGTAATTAGCTAGTGCACAAAATTTTGTGCAATAAGCAATTGACCAAAACAAGGAGACAAGCATACAATTATATTAAGCATATCACTAATTAACTTTTCAATGAATATATATATATATATATATTTAGGCAAAAATGTGTAAGTTTCAGGCTAGCATCAGGTTGTATCATACAATCAAAACAATGACCACAAAATGACCATTAACTATTAGATCCTTGCATCATCATAATTCCAGCCACATTTTTTATTTGAGTGGTATAACAATAAGAAATTGGAGTTGGCTGTATAAATTCTTTAATTATAAAAAATGAATAGTTCAGCTCAACTGATGCTGTAGCAATGGGCTGGTCAGAGAAGAATTATGCACAATTGTACCCCAAAACTAGTCTTTTGGCCCCTACTCAATTCAATAAGACTATTTGGTCCAATAAACCTCCAAGGTAACTGACTATATGTGGTAGATAGATTATTGAGAATTGACAGCTCAGGTTATCATATGATTTCCTTACCATCTCTCTATTACTCTGACTTGCCCCTTTAATCTTTCTCTCTCTCATCAATCTAAAGATTATATTAAATCAGATCTGTGAATAAATTATAAGTCAATTAAACTCTTAATTTGATTTTGGATAATTTCCACTAGCAAACTGCAATTGTCTCTAGCCCTTTCTATATCAGACCCAAACCCCGATTTCCCTATATTAAAGGCGGAAGTGGTAGAGTTCAGCTGCTATTCTGCGTGATGAACTTAGCAAAATCATCACTTTGGCATAATTCCAATACATGTAGCCTCTGGAACAATGTTTATTCCTACTGCTTTGGTAAGATAAGAGAAGACGGAAGGAAAAAGTTAAATCCCTTTGAGTTTTGACTCCCACCCTTAAGTCAAACTACTTCACTCATTCCATTCCAGTTTCGACCTTCACCCCCTACACCATAACAGTATTCAATACTAACTCTACAGTCTATAGACCATGAACCAGCAGAATTCAACTCAATATAATTGTTGCTTGCCAAAGGCATTCCATTCCAGGTACAAGCCCCTCCATAAAGGTTTCCTCCTACTACTTTTGTAGAAGGTAAGTGACAAATCACCAAACCCACAAAAATTAATAAAGCAGCAGTAAAGATGAGAGAGAGAATCTGTTAGTATTTTCATTTAACAATCACCCCATTATTAAATGAAAGCTCAAAACACATATATCAGAATACTCTCCCAACTTCATAACTCAGCAAGTTGAGGTATAAAAATACTCTAACTGACCCTGCTGCTTTATTGTCAAGTAGCCCTAAACTAAGGAGTAACGAATTAACCAATAATTATGGTTGTATAAAATATAAACAGTGGATTAACTCAGACCCACCTGATTGATATGACCTATTTTGGATTATTTTAGCTAATGCTTTGGTTGGTATAAAATATAAACAACAGCCTTTAATCCAAGGAAAAAGTGCAAACATGGCCTCAAAGGGAATCAAACATTGAATTCATATCAGATCTGCTACTTCAAATTCTAACAAGGAATCTTGGATCTCAAACATATATCATAAACTAGTATACAATAAGTTCATCACAAATTAGCATACTGCCTGCACACACACATTTTGCATTATCTCAGATAATGTTTTCAATCTTTGCTTAGACAGCCTATATCGATGTTTGTGATGACACAACCTATGCATGGCGTGCTAAGTCCCACAAGACTAGAGCAGTAGCTGCTATTATTCCAGCAATTACAACGGCTGGAATTTACCCAGGAGTGAACAATGGTGCTGTCATATTCATTATTTTGATGTAATCAATAGTTTTCACACCCTTGTTCATACATTCTGGAAAATAAATAAAACTAAACAAAAATAATTGACCAAGATAAGAACTATTAGTATTTTTTACATAAACTGATTAACATGATTATGATCTCATATACAAATATACAGTGCTTCAGGGCCATTAGTTAAGCATGGTTGTGGGGAATTGTTTTAAACAATCATCGAGTCCCTGTGTCCCACGATTCTAATCAGCATTTTTTTTGCTTATGTTAAAGTCACAGCTCCCAATGAATAGGCCAAGTATACGAGAACTCCTATCAATACATACATTGTGAGACAAAGTGCAAACATGGCCTCAAAGGGAATCAAACATTGAATTCATATCAGATCTGCTACTTCAAATTCTAACTAGGAATCTTGGATCTCAAACATATATCATAAACTAGTATACAATAAGTTCATCACAAATTATCATAATGCCACACATAAATAAAACCCCCAAAAAAAAACCCAAATCCGAAAATCATAAACCCTAACTCATATCAAACAACCAATGTCAAAGTCATCAAAAAAAATAAATAAATCTCACACAACCAAATCAACACCGAAAAACCCTTATGAAAAATGATAAGAAATCAAATATGTGTAAAAAATTATGATTCATCAAAAATAAAACCTGAAACTTTGAGTTGTTTTTCCAGCAAGGAGTAGAAATCGAACCTAAGAAAAACCAGAGAAGGGTTAGAGATGAAAAAAAAAAAGAAAAGAAAAGGAGAAATCTAATCTAAAAAGGCAGAAAAGTACCTGGTTTTGCCGGCGATGGGCGGCGCCGGCGGAAGTTGGAGCTGGCCGGTGATGCCTTGGAGCTGGAGATTGGCGGGAGAAGGTGGCTGGGTTTTTTTTAGAGAAATCTGAGAGAGTGGCTGGATTTTTTTTTGGAAAGATATTCGAGAGGGAGAATTTTAGCGCGAAAGTGCGAGAGTGATAAGTATTGGGCTGTTGACCAAATGTAAAATGTTTTCCAAAAATTTTAAGCATAACATATTTTACGTAAATTTGTTTAAGTTAATTTGATTGACTGAAGATATTTTATCTTTGTCTAAATATTTTAAGCGTAAATTATTTTATATAAATTTGTTTAGGATGATTTAGTGTGGGTTTGGATACACGTCTAGTGTCTGGCGTTTTGAGTCTTGCGTTTTTTTTTTTTTTTTTTGGGCACGCGATGCAGGAGACAAGCAACTACTCTTCATGAACAGTAGCCGTATTATTTGATTTTTCAACCCTTTTCAGCACATCAGTGAGTTCGTGTATTGTTTACAGGACCTACAAATCTCACTTTTCAGTAACTTTTTCATTAAAAATGGGTCTCACGGTACTATTCACACATTCAAAAATTATTTTGCTACAGTATTTTCAGTTTTCAATTTCAACAAAATAAGTTCTATCCAAACGGACCCTTAATTGATTGAAAATATTATGGACCCATTTGGTACATGTGTTTAAACATATGTTTTTAGTTTTTAAACAACATTACACATTTTTTTACACATTTTTTTATCCACACATATTTCTAAAAAATATAAGGGATAATTACACATTACCCACCTGTGGTTTACCTCTAATTCTAAGTGTCTACCCGTGGTTTGAATTTTGACACTTTGCCCACCTGTGATTATCTCCGTCTATGTACCGTGTGCCCACATCTCCCTTACCGTTACTCTAACATAGGAAATAGATCAAAAGTCACTCCCATCCAGATCAAAACAGTCTCTTTTCCAAAAACTACTCAGTCACTCTCATCCCGCTTACTCACAAAAAATCACTCAGTGTCACTCCCAAAAATCACTCAAAATCACTCACTCACTCCCCCTTCACCGTTAACGTAAGAAATAGTTGAAAAGTCACTCCCATTTCCCATTCGGTCACTCTTGCTCACCAAAAATCACTGAGTGTCACTCCCAAGAATCACTCAAAATCACTCACTCACTCACTCACTCACTCCCATCGTTCGTGCAAACCGAACCGACGAAGACGGCTTCTCCGTTCAGCTGTGGCAGGAAGACTCACTCCTGGGTATCGCGCTTCGCTTCACTTGACTGGGATTTGAAAGCTTGAGGTCGTGCATGCAAACCGATTTGAGGAGGATCAAGATTATTGCCTCTGTTCTGTTCAGCCGTTGCAAGTAGATTAGGATTTTGCGTTTTAATCTTTGAAATCTAGGGTTCTAAATTGGGTCTTAAAATGCCGGTGGATTTTAAAATGCCGGTGGTGGGTTTTAAAATGCCGGTGTCGGTGGTGGGTTTTAAAAATCCTTCTTTTTTTTTTTACAGAGTCGGAGAAATTTCCAGCTGAAACCCAATTTTGTTTTTACAGTTGCTCCTCATTTTTGTATGTTGTAGGGTTTGATGATTGTTCTGTTTAGTATTACCCGCCTCTCCCTCACCCGATCATGCTCATGATTGTTCTGTTGTAGGCTTTCTCTCTGCCGTGATTTGTATTGTTTAATTGTTTTTGTGGAATGTTACCAAATTGAAATCAGTTTGATCATTGGTTACTGCTTCTGTCAATTTGAAATCAGTTTGATTTACTGCTTCTGTTACCAAATTGATCATTGGTTCTGATTTTCAGATTAATTAGAATGTTACTGGTTGAGTCTGTTGTGGACAGCATGTTATAGTTAGTGTCTAATGGACCAGTGAACTAATTATGAATTTGACCAGTGAACTAATGGACCAGTGAACTAAAAACCCTCCATTCCCTTTAAAAGTTGAATAATGCTCATGATTTTATTGAAATAATTATTCAGTCAATTATGATATAAGCTGGATGGTTATATATGCATTTTTAAAATAAGTCCAACTGCATTCTGAGTTCTCTTGTTTGCTCAATTCTGTTTTGAAATAAGTTTGTGATAATAATCGACCAGTTAACTAATGGTGCTGCTCTTATTACTACTCTTATCCATATAGGTATTGAGTCTTTATTAACAATAGAACTAGATGCCTCATTTTTATATGTATGCTTTAAGGCTTTGATCATCTTTCATTTATAAGTTTTATCATCTTCATTTATTCTGTTGTGTTTTACATGCAGATGGTTGACTTAGTATTCAATTTTGAGATTCATCATGGTGGGCAGTTTGTGTGGAACCCAGATTTGGTATATTTAGGAGGTAGTACTTCTTTTGTTGATAATGTTGACCCAAATAGACTTAGTTATTTTGAAATACAAGATATTTGTTGTGATGTGGGGGCACTTAGTACAAGTAGATATCATTATCTTATTCCTGGAGGTAATTTGGAGTAAGGGTTAAGGCTTATAAATGAAGATGATGATGTTGTTTATATGTGTGAGATCCATGCTGCATGGCCTACAGATAAGATAACACTATATGTTGAGGGTGGTGAGGAGCCACTTGCTGTTGAACAACCATTTGGTAATGAGGAAGTAGCAAATAATGATGATGATGTGCATGAGGTGGGTGAGAGTGATGATGATGTGCATGAGGTGCATGAGGGAGGTAATGTGGATGCTGAAGGAGGTGATATTGATTGGTTAGAGGAAGGGTTTGAGGGGCCAGATTTTGATGATGATGTTTTTAGAAATGTAGATGATGGGTCATCTACACGTGCAGCCCCATATAGGCCCTCTGAAGGAGATGATGGGTCATCTACACATGCAGCCCCACATAGGCCCTCTGAAGGAGATGATAGGCCATCTACCCATGAGGATGTACATGTGTATGCAACCCCACATAGGAATACTGCAGCTAACAATGACCCACCTCTTGAAGAGGGTGAATGGATTGACCCACCTCTTGAAGATGACATGGAAAGTCTAGTAGGGTCTGATGATGATCAGCCAGCACCAGCTGCAAAAGAACCTGAGTTTAATGTCCAAACTGACATGAGAAAGCCAGAGTTAAGGAAAGGAATGAAGTTTCCAAACTCTAAAGTATTTAGGGAGGCATTGAGGGAATATGCGATAAATAAGCCAGTAAATATCAAGTTCAAACTGAATGAGAAGAAGAAGATATCAGTTTATTGTATCAATGAATGTGGATGGAGGTGTTATGCATTTCAACTACCTGAAAAGTTGACATTCCAAATAAAAACATTCAATCCGGAGTGCACTTGCCCTAGATCCTTCAAACACAGCCAAGTGACTTCAACTTATGTTGCAAAGAAGTTTATGCAGAAGTTTGACAAAAACCCCAATTGGAAAGTGGTTGGTGTTCAATATCATGTGAAGCAAGCACTTGAAGTTGACATAAGTTACAGTCAAGTGTATGGGGCAAAAAGGAAAGCTACTGACTTGGTTACTGGGGATGAACAGCTGCAATATGGGAAACTTAGGGATTATGCAGAGATGATAAGATTGACTGATAAATGAAGTAGGGTTATTTTACAAACTGAAATGGAAAATGAAAATGCACAGCCGAAATTTAAGAAAATGTATATTAGGTATAATGCACAAAAACTTGGGTTTTTGGAAGGTTGTAGACCAATTATTGGTTTAGATGGGTGCCACTTGAAAGGCAGATTTTGGGGGGCAAATACTTTCTGCCATAGCTAGAGATGCAAATGACAATATTTTCCTAGTTGCATTTGCTGTTGTTGAGCAAGAAAACAAAGATTCATGGGTATGGTTTCTGCAGCAGTTTTCAGATGACATTGGGGATCCAGAGCAACTTAATCTGGTCTTCATCAATGATAGACAAAAGGTATGACCTACAATTGTACTAACATATTTAGTAGACATTTTTAAAGTTCAATAATAATTGAGATGCTATTTTGTAACAATTGTACTAACATATTTACTTGTTCTGTTTTGTAACTTGTATAAGGGCCTTATACCTGCAATTGAGATGTTGTTCCCAACTTGTGAGCACAGATATTGTGTGAAGCATATCTATAATAATTTCAAAGTGGATCATAAGGGCTTGGAGTTGAAGGATGCACTGTGGAGATGTGCTGGAGCCACAACAGTCAGGGAGTTTGAAAGAAGAATGCAGGAAATGAAGGATTTGGATGTCAAGGCATGGGAGTATCTTGCTGACATCAACCCTGCACAATGGTCTAAGTCTCACTTTAGTAGTAGAGTTTTGTGTGATTGTTTAGCTAATAACTTGAGTGAGTCTTTTAATGCCATGATTTTAGAAGCTAGGGATAAGCCAATTTTAGCAATGTTGGAGTGGATTAGAGTTAGGCTCATGACCAAACAATACAAAAAGATGAGAGGTATAGCAAAATACACTGGAAAAGTTTGTCCTAATATTCAAGACAAATTAGAGAAGTTAAAACATGAATTTATACCTTTCAGTGCTACTCCAGCAAGCAGCTTCATGTATGAGGTTGATAATGGTCGTGAGAGACATGTGGTTGACTTGGCTAAGAAAGCATGCAGCTGTAGGATTTGGGATTTGACAGGACTTCCCTGCAAACATGGGATCTCTGCTATTGTTAAGAACATGGAGAAAGTGGAGGACTATGTGCATCCTTGTTACTTAAAAGAGACATTTGCTGAAACATACAAAGAGATAATACAGCCAATGCCTGGCCAGTCTGAGTGGGTTAAGACTAACGAACCTGCTCCTGTTGCTCCTCATGTGTATAAACCACCTGGCAGACCACCAAAGCAAAGAAAAAGAGATCCTGAAAAGCCAAGGAACCCTTATAGAGTTTCTAGGATGAACAAGACAATCAAGTGTGGGAAATGCAAGAAAGAAGGACATAATGCAAGAGGGTGCAAGGCAGGTATCACTGATGAAACTCCATGGCAGAGAAGAGATAGACTTGCTAAATCAGCAGCTGTAAGTATTTCCATGCTTTGAACTATATTCATTTCCTCAAGTATTTCGTGTGTGTAACTTGTACTACCCTCTTTGTAGGCACAAGGCAGTAAATCTACAAAACAAAGCAGACTGCAACACCTCAAACTGCATCTCAGCCACCAAGTGCTAGATCTCAGAGTGCATACAGAGCTTTTGGTCAAACTGCATCTCAACCTGCACCAAACAATAGATCTGAGGCTGCAACTCAACCTGCAACTAGATCTAAGGCTAACTGGTTCTCTTCATCCTCACAACCAAGCTTCCATACCCCTAGAGAGACATGAGATTCTTTACCATCTCAGGCACCTCTGGCTTGTTCTATTTTGTTTATTTTTTTCCTCTTACTTGCTATTGTTGGATCATCTTGCTAACTGTTGGATTTTGGTTATGCAGTCAAGTGCATCTGCTAGGGGGTTTAAAGGCAGAAAGTTTCAACCAGTTGGTGGAAAGGGCAAGAATGCAGCTGGCAAGAGCAAGAATGCAGCTGGCAAGGGCACCTAAAGTAGTAAATGACAACTTGGAAGATGTTAAAGTTTCAACAACTTTTTTGTTATAGTTCACTTGTTTAATGTATATGTCAAGTGTCAAAAACAATATTGACAATTTCAGTTGGAAATATGTATGTCTGAGCACTAGTGGACTAGTTGGTGGGTTTTAATTGGAAGATGTGTAAAGTCACAGGATGTGCCAAAAACAATGTTGGCAATTTTGTATGCATGTGACATAAAACTTTGTTAATGTCTCCACTTTTATCTTGTAAAGTCACTGAATAGGTTGCTCTTCTTTTATTTTGTGAAGTCACAGGATGTGCTCAATGATTCTTCACTTTTATTAATGGTAATGTGCATTGAAATAGGATAAAGTATTTTGTTGTGTTGTGTTTGTCTTGTGCTTTTGGTGGACTCTGTTTTTATTGTCTTGTTCTTTTGGTGGATTTACACAGGTGTATGTATTCACACAACAAATCCTGTGTCTGTGTAAAACATGTTCCATTTATAGACAGGTGTGCAACAAATCATGTATATGTGTAAAACATGTTCCATTTATAGGCAGATGTGCATTAACACAGGTGTATATATTGAACCAACATATTCCATTCAAGTTATTATGTTATTAATATTTCCACATAACACTTTGTGCCAATATATATCAATCACAGGATGAAGTAAAAAGGAATAAAAAAATTATACTAAACAATATTTGCACAAAAACAACACTTTCCATTTCAATTACCCAATAACATTTCAACATCCCACCAAGCATCATGGCAGATTAAGGTTTCTCGCTCTTACATTATTGTTCACTGAGGCAAAACACAACAACAACATTACAAAAATGAAAAATAACCATGACAAAACTAATGGCATCTTGTACAATCTCTCACTCTCTCTAACTCTCTTAAGTTTCTCTCTAATTTCTACATAAAGCTCATGAGTTTCTCTTTCCCTCCAGTTACATCTTTCTTCCATTTCCTTAGTTGTCATTTCTCTCTGATTTGCAAGCTGCAATTCATTCTCAAGCATACTTATCCTTTCACGGTCACTCTTACAAGTTTCGTTATCCACCTACTGAAAGAAGCCACATTTGGGACCAACCTGAGCATTACAATTATAACAATTAATTTCACAGTTCACAATTAATCACAACTAATAATTCAATTCAACTCAATTCAAATACAACAATGTAATTGTTACTTACATTAAATTGACTACAACCAACGAATCTTCTTCCATAGTTACCAGTTTTTCGACTTGTTCTTAGGCACAATTCTCAAGGGTACATAAATGACCATCTCCAGCACGGTAGAAACCACTAGTTGTAGAGCCATTGCCAGTTGATGAAGACATAGCAAAAATTTGTTACAAGCTTATAGACCAACAAATCTGTTAAGAGCGGCAAGAATCAACTCATCTAAATTTAGTAACAACTACTCATGCTACAACCACATTGTTAAAAAAGTTGATGAGCCACAGACCTTTATTTTAAAGTAATAAGAAAATGCAGATATATATTCATAATTGTTAAGCCAGTAATAAGAAAATGCAGATATAAACCAGTTCCATGGTTAAGCAAGAACCGAATTTGGAAGAAAGACTACCCAATTTTAAAACCCATAGGAATTTTAACAAAGTGACCGTGCATATTAAGTGAGGAAGAAAGAAATACAATTATCACCGGGCATTTTAAAACCCACCATCGGCAAAAATGGGTTTTTAAAACCCACCACCGGCACCGGCATTTTAAAACCCACCACCGGCATTTTAAGACCCAATTCAGAACCCTAGATTTCAAAGATTAAAACGCAAAATCCTAATCTACCTGCAACGGCTGAACAGAACAGCAATAATCTTGATCTTCCTCAAATCGGTTTGCATGCACGACCTCAAGCTTTCAACTCCCACTCAAGTGAAGCGAAGCGCGATACCCATGAGTGAGTCTTCCTGCCACAGATGAACGGAGAAGCTGTCTATCTCGGTTCGGTTTGCATGAACGATGGGAGTGAGTGAGTGAGTGAGTGAGTGATTTTGAGTGATTTTTGGGAGTGACACTGAGTGATTTTTGGTGAGCAAGCGGATGAGAGTGACTGAGTGGTTTTTGGAAAAGTGAGTGTTTTGATCTGGATGGGAGTGACTTTGATCTATTTCCTATGTTAGAGTAACGGTGAGGGAGAGGTGGGCACACGGCATATAGACAGAGATAATCACAGGTGGGCAAAGTGTCAAAATTCAAACCACGAGTAGGCACTTAGAATTAGAGGTAAACAACAGGTGGGTAATGTGTAATTATCCCAAAATATAAATAACATTTTTAGAACAATATTACCATACGGGCCCTATATTTTTGACCAAATATTTTACTGCAAATACTATAAAATTGAAAAATATTTTAAATTGAAACAAACAGAGCAGAGCAATAGTTCACATCAACCCAAAAAAAAAAAAAAAAAAACCCAAAAGTTTAAAGACTAAACAAACCGTTATCCAACAAGAAATATACGAATACCTATCCGTGTCCGTTCGGCAATCTTTAAACTTTCTTCAGCAGCAAAGACTTTATGTTTGGTTGGGGGGAAGAGTAAAAAGGTGCTGTTTGCATTGAATTTAATTAAATAGGTTTATATGCGGTATTGGTGGAACAGAAGGATTGATTTGCATTCAGAAAATAGTGAAGGCTGTTTGCATTCAAATCTTGGAGGAGGAAGAGGAATGGGGAGAGGAAACTGTGGATTTCTCAACAAAACGGCACTTTGTTGAACTGCTAATCTGTTGGCTTCTTCTTCTCCAACTGCTTGCTCAGTATTCCACCTGGGATTAGCCCAATCCCCTGTCATGCTCCCAAAGGCAAACACCCAAGTTTGTTTCCTTAATTTCCTAATATTTCATTTTCATGTAGCCTAGGTTTATGCGCGAGGTAGCTACGTTATTATTAGAATAAAATGCAAATCTGGTTGTCTTAACTTTTTTTAGATTTCACTTCAGTCATGTAACTTTACTTTTGTTCATTTCAATTCTCTCAGTTTCAGATTTTTTTAAATTAAGGTCTTTCCGTCAACGTTTGTTAAAATTTTTTGAAAAAAAAAAATTCTGGAAAATATTTGTCTATCATTAATTGAATTTTTTTAATTAAAAAATTTGAAGAAAAATTTATAAAATTGAAAAATTAACCACAACATGTTACAAAAGTTGATGGAAAAGTCTTAATTGAATAAACTTGAAAGTTAGGGGACTGAAATGAATAAAAGCAAAGTTAAAGGATTGAAATGAAATCTGAAAAAACTTAGAGGGTCAATTTTGCATTTTACCCTTATTATTATCAGTGAAGCACAAATGATATACTAACACTTTGTTTGGAAACAAGGGAAGAGAAGACGTTAAGAAGGGATTAGAGGGTTGCAATAGTGGAGTTGAAGGTAAAATTTTTACCTTCATTGGTACAGTGCACAGCCATAGCTGAGAGCTAAAAAGAAAAAAATCATTTTTTATTTTCCAACCGATTAAAATAATATTTGTTCCTTTGTCGACGTCACCGACCCATTTCAGCTTATTCTCTTTCATTCAGAGACATAGAAACCCCCTCCTCTCTCAACGTCTCTCTCGCTCCTTTCCCTGGCGATGTCTCCACGGTCTCTTGAACCCTACCCATCGACTTGCTAGTTTCACAAAGCTCGCACCACAGTCTACAGCAGAACACACTTCTCTCTCGTATGCATCATTCTTCTATATCCTTTTTTTTTTTTCCCTTCTTGCTAATTTGATGAAGGATTTTAGCTGAGATCTAAGAATCCTAGCCTGCATTAGTTTATTTCATATAGGTTTCTTCTCTTTTTATGATTTAGTGGTTTTGGAGTGTTCTTTGTTGTACATTTGCTGAATTTCGATTGGATCCTTTTTTTTTCTTTTTTCTTTTTGGTTTCCATTTCATGATTTGTCAATTTTTTAAGCTGATTGGTGTATATATATGTGTGTGTGTGTGTGTGTGTGTGTGTGTGTGTCATGTTCTATAAATAAATACTTCAAAAACTAAAATATAAAAATGAGGGCAAGTTGTAGAATTGGTCAAATAGATTGTGCATTTATTCATTTTCCGTGAAAGAGTCGATGGCGGCAACAATGGAAGAGTCGGTGGCAATAGTGGCCGTGGTAGCGGTTGCGGTGGTTGTAATTGTTATTTATTGTAGTGGATATGTTATTTTATTGTGATATTTATATTATTTTATTGTATTGAAAGCTAAAATAAATTCACTACTGCTGGATGTTTTGTAAAGTGAGTAGGTAAAATAGATAAAGTAACTTTTTTGTGGTACTAAATAGCTAAATTTTTAGCTTCAGTGCTGTAGATACTCTTAAAAAGGAAATAACTCAAGAAAGTGAATATGAATTTAATTTACTGAAATACCCTTTACCTTTTTAGAAGCAAATTTCAAAATTCAAACACTACTATGTACTCTCGATGGAAATTCAAATAAGGTAAAAGTACACCAACTAGTTCACCAAAAAAAAAAATTACACCAACTTTCTTTCACTTCCTTTTCTAAACCAAACAAATTCTATATAGGAAATTCTTTTCTTTTTTAATAAGAAGTGAAAAAGTAGGAGGATAAAAGAGATTTTAGTTTCCTTCATTTGTGTTTAGTTAGGAGGATGGAAAAATTAAGGGATAAAATTTTTTTTTATTTGGTTGAAAAGAAAAATGGGAAATTATACTTTGTCTATTTGCGGTTTGTCCAAAAAACACTTTACCTACCTATGGTTTAAAAATTAGCACTTTACCTATTTGAAACTAGCTCTGTTTGTCTCCCATTACCCACCTCTATTAAAAATAAGGATAAATTTGTATTTTTGTTACCCTTTTATGTCCCTCCTCTCTCAAAACATAAAAAAATAAAAATAAAAAATAAAAAAAAAATTAAGGAAAAAGAAGATCTTAAAACTAGGTTTTGTAAAAAAAAATAAAACCTAACTTTTACATTTTCTTTTCATATATCAACTTTTAAATCTTTTATTTTAATACATTAAAATTGAAATTATGCATTTCCTCACCTGAACCAGAGAAAGGAAAAAATCAGTTAAGTTCACCGCGATTTTTAATGTTAAGGCGTGACTTAATAAATGATGGATGGGATGATTTTCTGCTTTACCCATTGAGTTTAAATATAAGGCTTGTTGGGTGTATCATATGAAGAAGAAGTTTACCAAAAAAAAAAAATAATAAATAATATATGAAGTAAAAAATCATTTCTAAATTTTTTTTCTTGAAGGTAGAATCCATAAGTATTTACGTTTTTGTGCTGCCGGACTTTTCTGTCAATTATTGGCGGGTTCACTGCTGGAATTATGGGGTTCACATGCTTGACTGGATTTATTTTTTATTTCCTAATAATGGCAATTACTTCAGTTGGGCTACTAGCGTAGGCAAGGTTTACAGTTCATTCATATTTTGAGAAAATTATTAGGTACTCCTGGAGTATCATAAATATGTACTCCCTCTTCTCACATGAATGATGGGTCCTACCATGAATTCTCACCATAAATTTAATTAGTGAGACTCACAATTCATGTGAGAGGAGAGAGTACACATTTATGATACTCCGGGAGTACACAATAATTTCCCCATACTTTGATAGCTGGAACCGGGTTTTACTTGATGGCCTTTTGGGCGGGCTTATGGTATGGCTCTTTATTATTAGTTCTTGTCCATAATTTCAATTTTTAATGCGTGAAAAGAATATGTAAAAGTTAGGTTTTAGTTTTTACAAAACCTAGCTTCCAAATCTTCTTTTCTCTTGATTTGTTTTATTTTATTTTATTTTTTTTATGTTTTGAGAAGATAAAGACATAAAAGGGTAACAAAAATACAAATTTACTCCTATTTTTAACAGATGTGGGTAATGGGAGGCCTATCCATTTCTTTTTCAACAAAAAAAAATGACATTATTGTATAATTTTCTAATCATGACAGTTATAGGACTATGCAAGTCCCGAATAGTGCCGACCCAACCGACTGGCGTCGACAATTTTGTCCTAACATTGGCACCAACTGACTAAGCCGATGCTGGTAAGCGGAAGGCAAAGCCCATTCTGATGCCAGTGTGGTGCTGACTTCGGACCAGTGATCCTTCACCGATGAACACCCGAACCAAACCGATGAGGAATAAAAGATTTGGTTTTTATTTTTTAAAATGAAACGCATCATTTCACTTAGAGGTTAAAATTATTAAAAAAAAAAAAAAAAACCACACACACACACACACAAAACACAAAACAACATCATTTTAAGCTAGGTATTGTAGAATATAAATATGTTCTTTTCTCTCCAAACACCCTAACTCTCTCATACGGTTAGGCCTCAATCTCTCTCTTAGCTCGCCGCTCTTGGAACGACTGGCTCTTTGCCTCATCAGTCACTATAGCTCCTACAAACTCTCTCTCTCTCTCTCTCTCTCTCTCTCTCTCTCTCTCCAAACAGTGAGTCTAGTAGTCTTCTAACTTTTTTTTTTTTTTTCAGCCTTTTGATTTTTTAGGTAGATTGAGTTGAGAGAGTTCTCACTCTTCTTCAATCCTTCACCAAGAGGTAATCACTGAGCACTAATCACTTTCTCTCTCTCTGTGAAAAGTACTCATTTTTTTTCCTGTATTTTAATTTTTTAGGGAGATTGAGACTGAGGGAGTTCTCACTCTTCTTCAATCCTTCTCCGAGAGGTAATCTCTAATCACTCATTATTCATAATTTTTAGTTTAATATTTGGCTGATTGTGAAAAAATAAATTTGATCTTGAGAAAAAACTGATTGACTATTATTATTGTTTTTAGATGGGTGTAGATGCTCCACCTGGATTTGGTGCACCTAGAGACCCCCCTTCTCCTGGTGGTGCTAACTCACCTGAACTTGTAGCACCAATTGGACTTGATGCATCACTTCCCCTACTGCCACCTAAATAGGGTGGTAAGGACTCATCTATAGTATAGAAGCATTTCACTAAGTTACCCGGTGGTGATCCTGAGAAACCAAAGTCACAATGCAATTATTGTAAAAATCAATATAATTGTCACAGTAAGAAAAATGATACTTTAGGAATGTTGCACCACATGGATGTTCGTAAGAAGTGGCCTTTTCCCTGTGATGATAAGTAAAAAACTTTGTCTTTCCAAGCTAAGAAGGAAGGGGAAAGTGGTTCAAATGTGCTACTGGTTGCAAACTATAGTGAAGAGAGGATAAGGATGGTGTTGGCAAGGATGATCATCAGTGATGAACTACATTTTAAATTTGTGGAGCGTTAAGGCTTTCAAGAATTTATGGAAATAGTTGAGCCTAGATTTCCTATTCCCTATCACACTACTATTACAAGGGCTTGTATGAAAATTTATTTTAGTGAGGTGGATATTTTGAGAAGGGCTTTTGTTGGGCAATGATTTTGTGTGACAACGAATACTTGGACCTTCATACAAAACTTGAACTACATGGTAATCACTGCACACTTCATTGAAAGTGATTGGACTTATCAAAAGAAAATCTTGAACTTTTGCCCTATAGTTAATCACAAAGGGGACACCATAGGTAGGATGGTTGAGTCATGTTTGTTGAAGTGGGGTATAGACCATTTGTTTACAATTACCGCGGACAATGTTAGTTTTAATGATGTGGCAATTGATTATGTGAAGAAGAAACAAAAGAAATAGATAATAGCATATGAGTTCATGCATATGCGTTGTTGTGCATATATCTTGAATTTAATAGTGCAAAGTGGGTTGAAGTCCATTCATGAATCAATTGCCAAGGTTTTCGGAATGTGGTGCAATACATGAGAGCCTCCCTTACAATGTTTAAGAAGTCTCAAGAATGTGTTGATAAGGAGAAAATTGAAGCAAAATGTTTGTTGTCCCTTGACCCTTGATGTGCCAACAAGATGGAATTCGACTTATCTCATGTTAGATTGTGCTTTGAAATTTGTGAGAGCATTTGATAGGTTGGAAGAGGAAGATGGGCATTACAAACTTTATTTTTATGAAGCGAATGGAAATGGGAAAAAGCCCATTGGTCCTCCTAGCTATCTTGATTGAGAAAATGTCAAGACTTTTGTGAAATTTCTTGGCATATTTTATGAGATGACACTAAATTTTCTAGGCCCTTGTTTATCACTTCCAATACATACTTCCACAAACTAATTAGCATTGAAGTTCACGTGATAAATGGACAAGTTTTCTAGGCTTGGGTGAAGTGTTTTTGTCCATTTATGTTCATGTTCATGTCATAAATGGACATGTTTAAGTGTACTCATGTCTTGAACAGGTTGTGTACATTGGGCTTGAAAACCCAATTTTTAGATTAAAATAAATAAATAAATAGTTTTTTTTTTCAAACCGATTAAACCGACTACAAAAAACCGCACCACTATAGGTTGAAAAACTGACCTTAGGCGGTGTGCATCGGTTTCAATTATGAAAAAACCGATCTCTATTAGTTCGGTGATAAATTTAGAAAGAAACCGACATAACTGAATCGCACGCACTCCTAGAGAGTTATGCTCTCTCCTTTGTTTTTTTCCAACGATTATCTTGCATTTCAAAAAGGAATATTCCATTCATAGATGGGAATCTTCCCTTTCTCCTCTTGGGCTTGTCGATGAAATCCATCTTCTGCACACATAAGGCAAGAAATAAAGGCATTTACTGGCTAACTGCTGTGCCTCACCCAAAATAGAAATTTATTCGAACAATATTTAGGTAGGGTTGGCATTTTCACTTATTGTTGATGAGCTCCTATAATTGAAGTCATGGCGTATTAATTAAAACCGATGCTTCGAATGAGCCGACAGCAAGGTTCAGTGGAACTGAAATAATTATGGAAAAGCTTGTCAAAATATAGATTTTTTTTTTTACAATGATTAGCATATTTATTCATGGTCACATGGTTACTTTGATACCTATAAAACATAATAGAGTGCATGAGTGATAATAATTATTTATCGAACTAACAATGTGAACCATGATGATCTAAATGACAAAAAAAATAATGACAACAACTATTTTTATATAATTATTATAGTTTGTGGGTTGTCACGTAATAGCAGGTAGAAAAAGCCTATAAGAAATAAGCAAATTTGCAAGATTGGATATCATATCATTAACAAGAACTGTTTAGTTATTTTTAAGTATATAGTTACTACTTAATACTTATTAGCGTACTAACGTAATAGATTAAATTCTGGCATTAGTTGAATGCCTTCTTTTAACCTCCAAAGAAAAAGAAAAAGAAAAAATGAAAGTCATTATAAGAATCACATAAACCACCGTATATCCTTGATGCGATGGTCACTCTACAAGTATAAGTGCTTGTAGGGTGTGGGAGGAAAGACTGAGGTTCAAATCTTCATGAGAGAATTTCACACATATATACACTTAGATTAGACTAAAATAGAATATGTCAAAAAAAAAAAAATCACACAAGAAAACATTGAAAAGGGAAAAGAAATAAAGAATAAAGCCCTATACGAAAAGAACTATGCTTTCCAACTTAATTTCCCTCATTAAATAATTCCAAAAATTATACATGCACCAGCAAGAACTCATAGGATTCTAGAACAGATGAAAGATGGATCAAAAGTTTTATAGTTGTATAGACGTATTGAATGCAAATCTTCTTTCAATTCACACTTTTTGTGTTATACATAACACCCTCCACTAATCATGCATCATGTACATATCTCCAAAAGAAGTAAGAAAGATGGGGTCATATTAATTGATTAGTACGTTGTATGATTTAAATTACAAGCAGGTTTTGGAGATGTTTGGTATAAGATATCATGGTCCCAGTGGTTCAAAAACTAGAGTTGTAGCTAGCTGGGAAGTGGGAAATCCAATCAGCAAAGCTAGGAGGTGCAGAAGTAAGGTGGGGAGTCCTGGTTTAAGTTAGGTTAAAAAGGCAAAGCTGAAAGCTGAAATGTTGGAGTTGAGTGACCCAATCGAGATCGCTGATGGGTCCTCACTCCTCACTAGGCCTCAGCTGATGAGTTGTATGTGTAGATTGTAGAGTGGGGGGGACCAGCCTTGAATCTTGAGCCTTGAGAGGCGAGTCTTAACCTTCACTTCTCCTAATAAGTCTTAACTTTGAACGTCCCACACTGCTTTAATTTGTTGTGTTGTGTTTTGTGACTCCTCACTTCATCATAAAGCAAAAAACCTCCCGCTATTATTTATTATATATTATGTTCAAGCTTCCAAAAAGGTCTCACTACCGCTTTCACTTTTGCTACTTCCACCCCGACTCCATTCCAACTTTCCATGCATTTAAAATAATAGGTCTTTTTTTTTATTATTATTTTTTTAGATAAGATAAGACTTTATGATATATGTTAAGAGAACGACACCAATCGATTTTTAGTATAAATGAGGATTGAATTCTAGATCTCTTATTTAATTATTAAAAATTTTACCAGTTAAGTAAACTAGAATTCACACATTTTTATATATTATATAATTAAGTATACTAAACATGCACTAAACATTTCCAATATTATACTTGTACAAAAATGCTCCAATTTAATTGAACTTCAATGCTTTTATAATGAATATAATTGTTTATTTTGTTAAGATGTTTCACTATATATAACAATTAAATATCATCGCGCACCCTTGGTGTAGTGGTCACTTTATAAGTATAAATGCTTGTGGGGTGTGGAGGGTAAGGGCTGAGGTTCAAGTCTATAGGAGAGAGTTTCACACATATATATACTTAGATTATGTCAGAGTAGAAATTCTATCTTGTATAAAAAAAAAAACAATTAAATTATCCAAATTAATATTTTTAGTTCCTTGTTAATTATTATTTATATTAAACATCAACCTTTTCATGTTTTTGTTATAATCTTGAAATTTTTTTCATCTATTAATATTTTTGTATAATTTGAATTATTTGATTTTAATTCCATATATAATCTATATACTTTTTTATACTTGATTTAAAACAAATAAAATAAAATCATTTGAAATGATAATTACACAAGACAATAAATACTTTTTTTTTTTTTTGGACTAAGTAAGTGAATGAAAGAATATACTAAGCATTATTCCATTCATTAACTTGTTATAATTTTTTCCTTAAAAACACAATTAAATTTGAAGAAAAATATATACTAAATTCATTAATCTCTTAATTAGTTGAATTTTTATAATATCTTTAATCTTATAAAATTACATTAAGATAATATAAGCATGTTACTAAATTGAAAATTTTTATTCAAAATCGTAATATATGCATACAATACATTTGTTTATGGTTTTTTCATTTTTTTTTTTATGTTGTATATTTATAATTTCCTTTTTTTTTTTTTTTTAATCTTGAGCTGAATGAAACATGCAATTATTCCATACTATATATATATATATATATATTTAATCCCCTACATTACCAACTATGGTCTTGTACATATGTGTATATTTGGATAAACTTATATTATTAATTAGTGTTGTTTATTTTGCAACCAATTATATCATTAATTTATTTAATTTATTTTGCAAAAATATAATTATAACTTGAAATAGATTAACGCTTTTTAAATACTGTATATTCTGTTTTAAGAAGAAGATAAACTTAATCAAAAGAACATGAGTAAGTATGAAGAAAAATTACTATATGAGAGATCGCTATAACCAACTATGATTAGAAATTTATAAAATTCAGGAATTTTTTTTATAAAAACTCATTGAGCAAGAGAATACAAATTCTCTATTCCATTTTTTGTAATCTCCAATCATATTATGTCATGTCTTTAATTTTTTTTTTCCATTTTAAAATTTGGCTAATTTATAATGAAAGTAAAATAAATATATGACAAGTTGTAATTGATGGAGTATAAAATGGAACACAAAAAATGGTACATAGAATTTATATTTTTTGCCTTCCAAGCAGTACAAAAAATAGGAAACTTTTTTTTTTCAAATAAAAATTATTGAAATGCCTTATTTCCAATAAAAATTATTGAAATACCTTAATTGAACATAACCAATTAAACATTGCAATGTTTACTATCTAAGAAACTGATGTCTGGAAGAATATGGAGTTGTTTTTGTTGGCACTCAAAATATAATAAGTCAATTAAAAAAATGTTTAAAAGATAGTGTTTGCACTTTGTGTACACTCAAAATGTTCAATCATTTTTTTTTTTTTTAATTACACAAACTTTTCTTTAACATTATCAAAGTGACACTTACGTACTTTCTTTTTAATAATGTAAATCAAATATTTTTTACTGAAACGACAAAAACTGAACAAATTACACTAAATTTTTAACTAACTCATGCTCAACTATAACTACATCAAAGAAAACGTGAGAGCAGTCTAAAACAAAAGGACCAGCCAGCTTGTTGGACAAAGACCTGCCAATACCCTCCATCACTCTAACATAATATTTAACTTTTAGGAAACAAAGATTACTATTTTGTACGGACCTCAAGAAAGAGTGTAAAAATGGAATATTTTAGATGTCACGAAGAAATCAATTTGTTAACGGATTTAATTTTATTTTATTTTAATGAAAGGTTGTCACATAATTTACTAACTAAATAAAATATGAAGATTAAAATTTACTACCATTTGTCATTGTATATTTAAAATAAAAAAATATATCCATTTAAAAAAAGTACTAAGAATAAACTAAACTTTTTATTAATAGTCTATAAAATCTCCAGAAAAATGATTGATCACAAAAATGAAAAACCACAAAAGAATTGTATTTTCATATTTTACTGTTGAGTATTATCCCCCAACATAATTGGAAACCGGAGTGCGAGAAGATAATATATACTAGTTGGGAGTGGGGGTTGTCCAAAAAAAAGGGAAAAAAGAAAAAAGAATAAAAAAAATGAAGTCGTATTATCCGATTGGAGGCTTTTGCACGCCATTCAAAAACACGATTCAAAAGACGACCCACAAACACAATATCCTCTACTGTGATGTGAATAATGTGATATAGAGCCATCATCCCCTGCTCCATGTAATACCACCCAACACACCCCATGCTCCCCCTTTACTTGTCCACGGACGGTCATGATCGCTTCAATCGTTGGCCCCACGTTAGCTATTTTTTCCCATTCATTACGCAGAAGATATTATCAACGTATAATTTTAGTCATTTGATCGTAGTGACTTATTTAACTCATTTAAATGTTACATAGAAAAATTTGAAGACAACAACCTTTTATGCCACAATTTTGTTATAATTCATTAATTTTGATGCGGCATACAATAAGCGATGAGTTCGCGTGTAAGTGACAAACAATAATCACAATCTACCATATAAGATAATTATGAAAAATAATATGGAGTAGTTTAGAATAATGCTAGAGATATAAATTATTTTACAAAAAATCTTATAAACTGCTGATGTGGTAAGCAATTATTGGTAAATGAAAAAGTGATAGTAATAGTGAACTTAGATAAAAATTAATAAAAAATTGATCACATCAACATTTTGTAAAATAGTTTGTTACGGTAACTTTAGTAGTTAGTTTATCCCTAAAATAACTTTCTAAATCGCAAGTTGCGACATAGTGGATTGTTTGAGATCAATTCAAACGTTTTGGATCTGCGCTTTGTCCAAACTTTTTAAACTACAGGTAAATACAAAGCTATTCCTGTTTCTTACAATGGCACGAGCTGTCAGTGCTCTAAAAGTTTTACTCCTTGCAAAATGACAAGGATTTCAATAAATCATATGTGTTAGGAAATTGGAATTGTTTCTTATTTACCAGAAAATATTTTGCACACCCAATACATTATGCATAATGTAATGAATAATTCCACTGTATTTTTATATAATTTCTATATATTAAGAAGATTTAGAAAGTTAGTTATGACTAAAGAAAAAGTCAAAAATACTCCTAATATAATTAGTAATATTTATTCATAAAAAATAAAAAATAGGGTTAAAATTGTAATTCAACAAAATTCAAAAAAAAAAAAAAAAAAAACTAACACATAAAATTTTTTCCTAAAAATTAGCACACTCTCTATTTGAATATACCTCAAGCATGTTTAATACATTTTTTTTCTTCCTAAAAACTAGCACACACTAAACCCAACAGTTTACTTATTTTTAAATTCTAAAATTTAGTTTCTTAAAAGTTCATTTCTATGTAACCTCATTAATAATAGATAGATTTAAAAAGAAAAATTACATTAAACTTTTAAAAAATGCTTCATTGCACATGCGGAGCGCATATGATGAGGCTAGTTATTTTTAATCTTTTGCACATTATAAAAACATTAAAATTATTTTGCTTTAAAATAAATATTTGTTTTGATTAAATGGCCAAAAAATTATACTTTAATTATGGATTTCAGTCTTAAAAAATTAATTGTGAATTTTAAAACTAGCACCATTAAATCCAACAGTTTACTCATTTTTAAATTCTAAATTTTAGTTTTTTAAAAGTTTATTTTTGTGTAACCTCACTAATAATAGATAAGATCTTTTATGGTTGATTTATTATTTTTTTTTAAAAAAATTTATGAACATATTAATTTGATGATAAAGAAAAATCATCATTGAGGGAACAACATTCTTAATTTTTTTTTTTTTGAAAAAGAAGTTATTGTCTACAAAATTTTTTTTTTTTTTAGAGACATATTGTCTACAAAATTTCTAATACTAAAAAAATAATAATTTAATTATTTTGCTGAAGATAATTTGATAATGGGTTACCTAAAACAATTTATCTACACTGTTAAGAAGCTACTATTCAGTTAGGAAATTTCACTCCTCAACCTGATATGTTCGGTTTATTAACTATTAATCTTGGATAAAAATTAGTAATATTTATTAGGAGTTTCAAAAAAAAAAAAAAGTAATAGTATTTATTAGGACCCAGTCACAGCTTTACAAGGACAAGAGACAAGACATATACATATATCGGTGAGTTGATGGCGCATCATATCTAGTAGTGGTGCGGTGCAGGGAATATATTCCATAAAAAAGGCATCAAAAGCGAATAATCGAGAGTAAAATAAAAGCGATTCCGACATAGATGCTTCGAATAATCTGGGTAAAATGAAAGGGTTTTCTTAACCAATTCCTCGGTCCCACATCTCGCATCTAGATATGATAATCACCACTCACCAACCGTACGATCCTTTCAAATCTCACATAATAAACCTCAATCCAACGGCCACTATCATAAATCTAAAACGCACTTTTTTAGGTAAAAATTCCTTCTTGTCCTTACATTTTGACCCTCAAGTTTTTGTGCATTTTATTTAAATCTTATCATTTTAGCCATAACCGTCATTTCACTTTAGAAAAAGACTATTCTTTTTTTATAAAGGAAGAGATTAATTTTAAATAGAAAAGTTAATGAATGCAATAAAAAAAAATTGATTTATGAAATATTTTTAAAAACTTATTATAAGAAAAACTAATGTTTTTGACCATTTTTTATATTTTTATTAAAAATGATATCAAAACTTTACAATTGATTTAAGGTTATCCGTTAACTGTCCCATTTTTTAATTAGCAATTTGTGTTTTAAAATATTTTTAAATTTAAATTTTATTTTATGTATGATGAAATTTTAACTTATCATCAAGTTAAAACACCAATCAATTTTTGATAATTGATACATCAATTGATTTTTGATGTAAGTGAGATTTAAACTTCGATTATAAAAGTTTTTACTAATTAAGTTATTTGGAACACACAAAAAAATTTATTTAAAAGTTTGGAGTTAAATGTGTCCCAATAATAAGATATTTATTTATTTTTTAACCTTCTCTTTCAATATAGAAGGATCGAAACAAAAATGATGAAAACTTGAATACTAAGGGTCTATTTAAATATCGTTTATTTTATTAAAAATTGAAAATTAAAAACACTGTAATAAAATAATTTTAAAACGTAAATAGTAAAAAGATACGGTAGCAAATAATCCGCTGTGAGTTTTCATATGATATGGCTGAAACTGCTATAGTGCTGTGGGAACTAATTTTAAAATGCAAAACGCTGCAAACAGCAAACGCACGCTAAAATTAAAAATAATTCCAAACACGAGGACCAAAAATATTTTATTTTTAACACCTTCAAACAACAAAACACACGTAAGCAATTTTTATCCTTAACCCTCTTATTATAAAACCACTTGAACCTTAGCCCAAAGAGCTTCACTCACTGATTTTCACTCTCTGTGTGACTCTCTTTCTCTCTCTCACAGTGTGTGCGTGTGTACTGTGTTTAGCTTAGGCTTTTCACTTTCCGGCGCGTGGGGACACGCGAGTGGAGCTAGGGTTCCGGCTAAGGATGGCATTGCTCTCGGAGCTGGCGACGGAGATCGTGATCCCAGTCTGCGCTGTGATCGGGATCGCCTTCTCGTTCGTGCAGTTTATACTAGTCTCGCGCGTGAAGGTCACGCCCGAGCGCCACGCGCCGCCTCAGTCCGGAAACAACAACAAGAATGGTTACGGCGAGTACTTGATCGAAGAGGAGGACGGCATCAACGACCAAAACGTCGTCGTTAAGTGCGCTGAGATTCAGAACGCCATTTCCGAAGGTGAGAGAGCTGAGATCTAACGGTTCTTGTAGTTTTTTGACAAAAAATTATGAGCTTTTGGATTTCGTTTGGCAACTAAGAAAATGAAGGAAAGTTAAAAAAAAAGAAAAGAAAAGTCAGATTTTGAGCTTACTAAATAATATTCTTGACTTGTTTTTGTTAAGAAAACGAGCAAAAGAAAGTGAAATTTCGAACTTGAATTTTTTTTAATGGTTTTTCAGCTGAACTGGTAGTTTTTTCTGTTTTCAAAAAAAAAAAAAAAAAAAAAAAAAACTAAGAAAGTTGTGAACTTTACGCTTTGGAAATTCGCAACCAAACAAGGTGTATTATAGGGTTTCACACGTCAACAAAAGTTGACGAAACCTTCGCGTTTTTTGAATTTTTCTACGTATGAGGTAGAGTACCCTTTTATGGACTTTTTCTTTCTTTACGTTAAGCTTTTACTATTGGATCTGCTTTTTTTTAGCTTTTGGGATTGACGTATTTTAATTTGTTATTACTATTAGTAAATGTTTTTAATTATTTTGCCGTGTTTACTTTAGATCTAGAAGATAATGTATATTTTCAAGTTTCGATTTTTATTACTGGGATGGATGTTAATGATTTTTGTCTTTTTCTGTGTAAATACGTTTGGCTTTTTGGGTATTACCATTGTTTACTAAATGTGCACTGCTCGTGTGGTACACGTGAATGCTGTCATTCAATGTATGTGGCTTTATTTACCGTGTTGTAGCATCTTTGGGGATCAAAGATATTATTGTGTATTAATTATAAAAAGAGAAAAAACATTTAAAACAATTTTGTTTTATTCTTTGTTGTTTTCTTCTTCTTTTTTGTTTCGATTTTCGTGTTGTTGTTTGGGAAAGTAAATGTTATTCGTGTTTACCTTGTCGTGTTACTAGGAGTTAATTTTTTTTGTCCTATGTAAATGAAGGATTTTCAGGAGTATTTCTTAATTATTTAAAAAAAAAAAAAAAACTGAGAATATGGCATGTGGAAATGGATCTACGTTCTGACTTCTGAGTATTTTGAACAAGTGATTTTAGTGGTAGTATAAGAATGGTGTCAGTATAAGAAATGGTTCGACTTACCTAGGAAAAAAAAGAAGAAGATATAGTTTTGTGGCTGAAAAGAATATTCCTAATGCGATGCCACAGGGATAAAATGCCCCTTCCTTTTTGCAAAACATCATGGGCATTGCATTCTGTCTAATGCTAATGAAGTTTGTTTGAGAAAGTAGGATTCTCTTGTGTGTATATATATATACACATTTGTCAATAACCCTTGGTAATATAATATGTATATTTTTAATATGAAATTGATAATTATGATAATTATTAATAGATATTCATTATGATTGCATTTGTATAGGGAAGTATATATTTTAACATGATATGCTAAGATTTTAATGGAGATTTTAAATATAGAATAGAAATTTAAATTTAATTAAAAATATATATTAAAATAATTATGTATAAAATTGTGAGACCTCAAAAGCTTACGTGACATATTATTATGAAGTCAACTAAAAGTCTGGCTTGGTTTTATATATATATATATATATATATATATATAGGCTCTTACAACCAGTGCTCATTTCCCCCCCTTTTTTTTGGTCAAGTTAGGGCTATTACAGGGTTAAACGATCTGATCATAATGTATTAATTTTCCAAAAGTCTTGGATGGAATCCCTTACAACCAGTGCTCATTTCCCATTTGTTGATTATTTGTCAAGTTAGGGCTATTACAAATTTACTATGTAAATCTTACAAACTTATGTGTCAACTTTAAACATAAAACAAAAAAGTAATCAAGAAATTTATTTATTATGTTGTTGATGTGGCATTGGGTACAACCTTTTTTTGTTGTTGATGAAAGTCATTGCCATACAATTCTGTAAGCTTTTTGTACTAAAATTGGTAGTAGCTTTAGCATTGATGATAATTTTTTTTTTTTTATTGCACCAGTCTTTTCAATCCCTGAATTTTCATCTTTAGATTTTTCCTCCCACTGTACTGCATAATTCTATGTGACAATGGGTATCTGTTTGCGACTTGATATTGCCAGACTTGCTACTTTGTTGTTAATGGCCAAATAATTATGATCCCTGATTTATTTGGAGCAGTTTATAATCTTTGCTTGCAGTCTCATATGGTTTAGGCAATTCTCTTATAAGCTACTTCTGCATATGTTCAGATTTTAAGCTGCAGTTTATCACCAGATATGGTTGTATCTCTGTTTTATTAAAATTATTGTATGCATTCATGTAACAGGTGCGACATCCTTCCTCTTTACCGAATATCAGTATGTTGGGGTCTTTATGGTTGCTTTTGCAATTTTGATCTTCCTCTTCTTGGGGTCCGTCAAGGGCTTCAGCACAAAAAACCAGCCCTGCACTTATGATGCAGAAAAGTTATGCAAGCCAGCACTTGCAACTGCAATCTTTAGCACTGTCTCTTTTGTGCTTGGTGCTTTCACCTCAGTTTTGTCTGGTTACCTTGGAATGAAAATTGCTACTTATGCCAATGCAAGGACAACACTGGAAGCAAGAAAGGGTGTTGGGAAGGCTTTCATTACTGCATTCAGATCCGGTGCAGTGATGGGTTTTCTACTTGCTGCAAATGGTCTTTTGGTTCTTTACGTTACTATCAATCTCTTTAAGCTGTACTATGGTGATGATTGGGAAGGCCTTTTTGAGGCTATAACTGGTTATGGTCTTGGTGGATCTTCCATGGCACTCTTTGGAAGAGTTGGTGGCGGTATTTATACTAAGGCTGCAGATGTTGGTGCTGACCTTGTAGGAAAGGTTGAAAGAAACATTCCAGAAGATGACCCAAGAAACCCAGCTGTAAGCCATGTCTCTTTTCTAAAATTAACTGTTTTAGCCACTGTTGTTTTGGGTTTGTAATGATTAAGGTATGTTGTCATTCATTCAGGTAATTGCAGACAATGTTGGTGATAATGTTGGGGATATTGCTGGAATGGGATCTGATCTTTTTGGCTCGTATGCTGAATCATCTTGTGCTGCCCTTGTTGTTGCTTCCATCTCCTCCTTTGGTATCAACCATGAATTCACTGCAATGTGCTATCCACTTCTCATCAGTTCTATGGGTATCCTTGTCTGTTTAATCACAACCCTCTTTGCAACTGATTTCTTTGAAATCAAGGCTGTCAAGGAAATTGAACCAGCACTGAAAAAGCAACTAATCATCTCCACTGTTCTCATGACTGTGGGGATTGCGATTGTTAGCTGGGTTGCTCTGCCATCATCCTTCACAATTTACAATTTTGGGGTTCAAAAAGTTGTGAAGAACTGGTAAGATTTACTCGTTTTTCCTTTCAAATGTGTTATGTAGAAAGGTGCTGTTTTAAGTATATTGTTTTCCACACATATAAGTTCTTATTCTACACTAACTGGTAACCATGCATATAATCTTCAGGAACATTCTAGATATGTCTCTCTCTCTCTCTCTCTAATTCGATAGTTGCAATAGGGGAGGGGGGATTTGAACTCTAGATGTCTCCGTTGGAAACATCAAGAGGTGCCAATTGAGCTACAAGGCTCTTGGCTTTAGATATGTTTTCAAACATATTACTCATGCACTTTTAATTTAAAGATCTGATTATCATTTCTAATTTTGATTTATGTTCATTTTTTCGTTGGGGGAGGGTGGTCTTTAGTTGTTAGGTTCCAGGTGTAATACATTCTTGCTTGCACTATGCTTTTGCACATTATTTAAGGTTCACAAAGGAAGGTCTTTTTCTTTACATGGAGTTGTTTAACATTGGGTCAGAGATTTTCCTAACACAAGCTATCTATAACCCATATTCTTCTGTTAGTTGACTTTATATCCTCCGGAGGTGCTTTCCAGTCTATTATATGCTGTATAAAGTAATTAGATTGTAAAATGAACATTGATAATGGATTATGAGCTACAAAAGACCATGTACTTCCTGGTGATGTGCTCAGTGATTTGATCAATTACTGAGTCGACACATTGTTTGAATTCATCCTGCTTTAACCCACTTGAATTTCATTAATTGGCTCCCCTAAGTTTTCAGATATATGAAATAATGAACATGTCATTATTGATATGCAACTACTGACATCAAACATGCTAACAGGGAGCTCTTCTTGTGCGTGGGTGTTGGTCTTTGGGCTGGACTTGTTATTGGGTTTGTTACAGAGTACTATACTAGCAATGCCTACAGGTATTAAAATTATTAACATGACAATGATTCTTTCTTTTTGCTTATTACTTGCATATACTTACCCACAAAGTTCCTTATTGCAGCCCCGTGCAAGATGTTGCCGATTCCTGCAGGACTGGAGCTGCCACTAATGTTATATTTGGCCTTGCTCTAGGATACAAATCGGTCATCATTCCAATCTTTGCCATTGCAGTTAGCATTTTTGTTAGTTTCAGCTTTGCTGCAATGTATGGAATTGCAGTGGCTGCTCTTGGGATGCTGAGCACCATTGCTACTGGGTTGGCTATCGATGCTTATGGACCCATCAGTGACAATGCTGGAGGTATTGCTGAGATGGCGGGCATGAGCCACCGAATCCGTGAAAGAACTGATGCCCTAGATGCTGCTGGTAACACCACTGCTGCCATTGGCAAGGTACTGTGATACCCGCCTGTTCTTGAGTTTTGTTATCGTTTTGATTTTGCAAATGATGATTTGTTAGTATAGAGTTTTGCAGATTCATTTTTTATGGAACTAGTCTTATATGGTCTGGGAAGATGCCTCAGTGTGACTTCCAACATGACTATAGAAACATAATTTAAGCTGCTTGCTGCCTCCCACAAACCTTGAACCCCCTGTTTGTTTCTCGTAACCAACTGTGCCAGCTTGTCTGTGCCGGTTTCCTTTTACCTTGATTAGTTATTTTTTTTCACCCAACAACAAAAAAAAAAAAGATCAGTTTTTTTTTTTTTTTAAAACTACAAATTACATGTCTTCTACGAAGTTTTATTCCTTATGGATTTCACTGAGCTTCAATTCTCATATGTTTGTAGGGATTTGCAATTGGATCTGCTGCACTTGTGTCTTTGGCTCTATTTGGTGCTTTTGTGAGCCGTGCTGCTATTTCAACCGTTGATGTATTGACCCCCAAGGTTTTCATTGGACTGATTGTGGGTGCCATGCTTCCTTACTGGTTCTCTGCCATGACCATGAAGAGTGTGGGAAGTGCAGCCTTGAAAATGGTTGAGGAGGTACGTAGGCAATTCAACACTATTCCAGGTCTCATGGAGGGTCTTGCCAAGCCCGACTATGCTACCTGTGTGAAGATCTCCACTGATGCATCCATCAAAGAGATGATTCCTCCTGGTGCCCTTGTCATGCTTACACCTCTTATTGTTGGAATCTTCTTTGGCGTGGAGACCCTATCTGGTGTTCTGGCTGGTTCCCTTGTTTCTGGTGTGCAGGTAATGTTAAATTATTGAAACATTGCAGTAACTGTGCTTCTCAAATTATATACTATAGTAGTAACTAATATAAATTTGTAATTTAGTGGAAGAAATGTTATGAATGCCCAATAGGTCTTCACGTTGCATATGATTAGTGTAACTGTTTGCTGACTTTACTTTGCATTTTGGCTTTGGGTTTGTGCTTTTACAGATAGCAATATCTGCATCTAATACCGGTGGAGCTTGGGATAATGCTAAGAAGTATATTGAGGTAAAAATCAAGTAGCTAATTTGTTCTCTCTACATCAAGTTCCTGGTCATCATTATTTGACCAATTCAGGGTACTGATGAGTTTTTTTTTTTTTCTGGGATTGAATTGTCAGGCTGGTGCTTCAGAGCATGCAAGGAGCCTTGGCCCGAAGGGGTCTGATCCACACAAGGCAGCTGTGATTGGTGACACCATTGGAGACCCACTCAAGGACACCTCCGGCCCATCACTCAACATCCTTATTAAGCTCATGGCAGTTGAGTCGCTCGTGTTTGCTCCTTTCTTCGCCACACATGGTGGCCTTCTTTTCAAGATCTTCTGAGGATTGACAAAAAAGAACACTGCGGGCAAGAAGCTTATTTCAATTTTATCTTAATTTTGTCCGCCAGAAGAGGTTTATTAACTTGCTCTTTTCTTGTATCATTATCCTTCTCCGCCCTTAGGTAGTGTTTGATTCAATCATGAACTTTGAGAATTAATTTTGCGAAATGATTTTTCCAAATATGAGGATAACATTTGAAAATTGCGCTTGACACAGGCCGCAAATTTCATATTGACTACATATTTGCATTATGCAGTAAGCTTACTACAAAAATCTTGTGGAAAATGATTTTATTGAAGGGTTCGTACTTCATAGAAATTGAAAACGCATTCAACTCGTGCCTTTTCAAGTTTCCTTCCTAAGACTTGAGTGCATCAGGCCTTCAAGGAAGTTCACTGGGAAAATGCTTTCAACTTGGATGCACTTCACATGATCAGACATGGAGTGACGATCTATTGAGTTTCTGCAATCATTTAGTTTGAAACCTTTTTTCCCGAAAAAAGCAGGGTTTAACAAAGATTTTAGACCATGATGTCTATCCCGGCATTCATTTTAGGCTGTATTTTTAGCACCTCTGCTGTGGGGTTTTAGTAAAAAAACCTATCTTTTTAAATTCATCAATGTCCTTCAGAAGTTTGTTTAAAAAACTAGGGAAACTCCATTTGCCCACCCTTAAAATGGATAATCACATGGAATCTAAGGAAACATTACAAAAGTTGGCCGTTAGAACTTCAGAATTTTACCCATATAAATGAGGGAAATGAGATAGATCATGAATGCGGTAATGTAACTCCTGGTAGAGAGGAAAGAAAATGTGAGAAAGATGAAACAAATAGAGGGAAGAGGAGATTATTAATTTTCTTGAATCGTGTTTGGTAGGAGGGATAAAAGAAAAGCAAAGCACAGAGTATTAAATTCCTATTATATTTTTGTATTAAATTGATAAGATGATCAAATCAACTATATTAGACATGATCTCCTATTTTCGAAAGATTAGAAATTGTGGATTTTTGTTTTTTGTCCTTCCACTTGTCTACTTTACCATACAAGAGAGAATATTAATCTATCTTGTATTTTCTCTCTACCATTTTCTATCAATCTTACTTTCCACCCTAACAAACACACTCTTTTTAAGTCCCACAACCCACTGGCCAAGTTCATAGCAGCTCCCCTTTTGATACATGGAAATAATACTCCCTTCCTTTGGTGCCTAGGATTCAATTCCTCAGTTACCTGTAACCTGATATCTGCACAAAACAAATACTGAAAAATATATTGTTGTAACCATAATTGTACGAAGAAACAACATGACGTTGTTCCACACTAGTTTACAATTATCCAGATCAAAGTTCTAAGTATTAACATTAAGCATATCTCCAACGTGCAGCCAAGCCATAAGTAGGAATAAGGAGTCTACAAATTGTTTACATAAAGGACAGAGATTACCACTAAAGTAACATAGGTGAAATGCCTTATCTGTTCATAAAGCACGCAAGACTAAGTACAATTCTAGACTTTTGCCACATGAAGAGCTCTCATTCCTCGCTGGTAATATTCCCAGTGTGAATCAGCATAGCCTTTCACCTTCTTGAATAACTTTGGCCTTTCCTGGTTGACCAATCCTTCTTCAGGTCCAATCTCTTTTTTCGGTTCAGGCGTATAGAACATAGCCACAGAAATCCTCTCCCTCTCAGAGTTGGTCAGTACCCTATGTACAGGGCTCTTGTACATTCCATTAGTAATTATCTGCCATTATAGTAAACAACCAATTATAAAATGCTACCATGTATTACACTTCTACATAAAATGCTACCATGTGTATTTTCAACTGTTCAAACTTCTTATTATGCAAATTGCAGTGATATAGAAGTAGATTTTCTTTCATTAATAGGCCTTCCTATGCAATTTATAACCATTTTTCTAGTATGGTATTTTTGTCCCTTTTTGGAAATGTATGACTCTGTCTTCTTTGGAAAGGTCCATGATGATACTGCCACTGCTTAAGTTATTTTATTGATAGTTAAATGTGAATCGCTAGAGATGTTTAGATAGCTTCCACAGTCTTCACATGTCACTGCTCAATAGATGCTGCAAACTTCTGCCTAAGCAAAATCCAGCTCTAGCAATAATAGTTTTCACATAGAAGATCTCTATGAGAATTTCGTTTTGTTGTAGCGTATGCAAATTCATGAGTATGCCTTTTAGATTACGCAATAATTTAGCTGCACATATACCGTACCTCCATTTGATCACCCATGAGGACAAGGAGAGCATGAGAGATTGTCGGAACGGTAAACCACTTCCCGTCTTTGTGGACTTGAAGGCCTTCTACATCATCTTGCAAAATGATGGTGTATCCTGATCCATCTGCATGGGGCTTTAGGCCTAAAATAAGATCAGGCCTTTCACAACGTGAGTAGTAGTTGAAACGTGCTTGCAGAAGTCCTCTTTCACCAAACTGATTCAGGAAGCAATTTTCTTCTAAACTCAATGATTTTGCCATGGCTTTGGAAACAATCTCTGTGAATGTCTTCATCTTGACTGTGTATTCTTCTAGAACATCTCTGCACAATTGCAAGTACCTCAAGCATATTTATATCGTCAATTTTTTCTCGGTGTAATTACAAAACCCATTTAAGAGGGGACTGGGGTGGGGGGTTGGGGATGCTAATCTGCATGCTCTTTATCTGTTCAGCATCCCTTAATTTTGTTTGTTTGCTATATCTACTGGCACTTTTGATGATTAAGATGATATATTTACATTGCTTTGAAGCTTTGTGCGTACGCACATGGTTGGTAAATATTTAATTCCTATGATGCCAAGCAGTCTAGTGTTATGCAGAAATTAATGACTTTAAGAGGTGCATTTCAGCTACTAATTAAAAAAATCTATGACGCAAGTTTTCTACAAGTTTTTGAGTATTTTTGTCTATTTGACTAATTAGTTAATCATTTCCAATGATTTATAAACAACTATTATACCAAAACAATTGATGTGTGTGCTTTCAGGATTTGATTTCTCTTACTACATTTTAGGTTTATTCAACCATATCTTGGTCTCTTTTGAAATAAGAAGGGCAAGTTGGAAGAACCTGAAGGCTGCTGGGCTTTCTGGCCAAAATTTGCTCTTCCTTGTATCTTCTGGGTACACATCAACAAACAAGCGATCGGACCAGTCAAGAGACTGACCTTCTTCTGGGACAGGATCAGCTCCATACCCTTCAAAGTCTTTAACTCCTTTAGCATTCTTATTCTTCTCTTCCATTGGCTGCTGGAAGAAATCCCTTGTTACTAGACGTATCTCGTCTAGAAACGAAGTTGAAATGCCATGTCCTATTGCCTACAAAACCAGAAGAAAACCTGTATGTAATACTGAGAGCTTAAAATATATGGCCTGGAACACAAATATTTCAAACCGAACATAAAACAGAAACCACGTTTCAGATTATGTTTATATGTTGTATTTTACAATACATTCAGATGTATGATCTTCTAAGTGACACTTTTCCTGTTGCAGGGTATTCCTTAGCATCTATAGCATCCCCATCAAACAAGAGCTTTTGATAACTAGCTATCACACATTCAATTGCAAAAAATGTAGATCATTATAGTTTCTATTAGGATTAATTTGTCAGAGGAACCACAAAATGGTTGTTGATAACTAGTTCTAGGGGATTCTTATGCACTCTTAAATTCTAAATCTCACGGGGCCATAAGAGTTCCTAATACTTGTACTCTTTATAATACTAGTAATCTAGATTAAGAAGAAGTGGTCACTAGAACGTCTAAATACATACACACACAAAGCTGAGTTTAGACCTGAAAGCAGCCCCACGAACACAGTGCTGATTTAAGTTTCTGTAGTTCTTCTTGTTGTTCAAAGATTGTTGCCGAAGATGAGAGGAGACTGAGGTCGATGACAGGGATTGAACATAAGGCAGAAGAAACATCTTCAGTATCATCGTCTCTGCAAATATAGAGTGGTGGTGGCTCTTCACCTTTGAGAACCATTTCCTGGACACGCCTTGATAGCAATACATCCGCGGTTGGAATGGAAACTCCGGCCATTTTGTCAGCTCCTCAATAGGATTCAGGCTGGAAGGATCTCTCTGAGAACTTGATAATGTTATACAGTGATTTATGGTGGATAGTGGTTAGTGAATGATTGGAGCACATGTGAACTCTTTGCTGCTTATGGCCAATTTAAACCAACCACTTGTTTTCTAGTTACAAGCTTACAATGTTTTAAGTGCAATTTTAGACTTGTCAATGGGCAAACTGACGTGGCTTAGGAAGATGTTGGGATTTGGTTTGCCTATTTTTCAGCCAATTGTTGTTGGTTATGTGTCTCATATACAAATCGCATCAGAATGCAGCTAATTGCAACTCAAATGCAGACAAGGAGTAAACATGTTTTAGCAAATTGAATATCTATATGGACTGTGTGTATTGTGCTGTTCTATTAACCAGAGATATATAATCTGCTGAACTGAGTTGTAGGTTGATCAAGCTCAGCTTTGTGGATTTTAATTGACTTTAAGCTTGAATTGAATCGCCTCGCCTGAGCCTGGTGTAAACCTATAACTAATAAGCTAGACAAGCCTCACTATCAGACCACTTCTAATTAAAAAAAAAAAAATTTACAATAACGTCCTACTTATGTGAGATGGAAATCGAATTCAATTATCAAGATTCTTTTGCTCATGTTCTTTGGAAACGTGACTGAAGTTGTTCAATTGACAACAACTACAACAATCAAGTCTTTGTTCTAAAATTTGGGACCGATTAGTGGTGGAGTTAGGATTTTAGTTCAGGGACAAGATCAAGATAAAATATTGAAAGCAAAATTAGTTAATTTTTTTTTAATCAATATAAGAATAATCAATTACACAAAATATTTTATTAATATAAAAAGATAAAATGTAAATATAAGTTATAATTATTTTTGTGCTTGTTTCAATTATTTTTGCAAGCCTATTTTTAGAGTTAGTATGATAAATCAAGTTGATTATAGCTACATATCTCAAACAAGTAAAAATAAATAAATAAATAAAAATAATCAATAAATAGTCATTAATATATGTAGCTAAAAGATTAATCTAAATATAAGATATTCCAAACAATTATGAACACTTTTTCTTTTATTTTGGGAGAGTCAAAACTGAGTATTATTATTAAGTTGTTGGAAAATCAAAAATAACAACATAACTGATGTCTGTTGGAACATGCTCTATCTAAACTAGTAAAGGAAAAGAAATAATTGGTCTCTTGGTAAGTATGGGCTGCACAATTATCCTGCCGCCTAGTATGAGAGAAAGAAAAAGTTCTAAGTGAAGCTACAGTAGACATTGTGTCTTTGATAGTCTCACCAATGGATGAGTGAGCTCCATCCGCTGCCCTCAAAGCCCTCCATACCACCTCGGAATCACCTTCAAATTCAGAAACAGATAAGCCCAATTCCACGACAATATGATTATATACTTAAACATTTTAAAATATTCTATATATATCTTGATTTTTCAAAAACATTGTATGAATTTTTTATTTTGAATTAACGGAAAAAAATATCAATATTTTTTTTAATCTTAAATTTCATTTATAATTATTAAAGAGCTAATTGATTGTGAATGACCTTAAAAAGTATATAAATGATTTATATATAATTTGGCAAATTGGTTGGGAGATATTTTTATAATACATCATGTTAAGATTTTTTTTTCCAGGACTACATTATGAGGGTGTGGGAGCATAAATTCACATCATATATAATATCTTTGTTCTTATAGTTTCTACTAAACAACATCCCAGTGTGTATCTCTAGCTAGTGGATCCATTCTTAATAATTAATAAGTGAATGAATTTTAGTATGTTCTTTATTCATAGTGTCATATATTATTTTGTTGGCAGTGAATCACAAATCCAAAAAAAGAGAGAGGGTTACGGACTTACGGGTGTAACATACCCACCAATAGTTTGGCAGCCAAGTTAGTTCTGAGCTCAAACTATGGTAGCAAATTATTTACCCATCCCTAATTATTGTGATGAAAGATATTTTAAGCAGGCAAGTGTGTAAATGATGAGTGATGATAATTTAGTAACTCATTATTTGAAATTGACAAAGGTGATTTCGCATATCTGACTCAGCAATCCATTAGAGAACAACAACATCATTTGGATCCTTTTGCTTGGTTTATGGGGATAATGGTTTCCTTGATTTAAGATTCTTTTTTGTGATCATTGGTTTCGACTTTAATGTCATTTTTGGAGAAAGACATCTTGTATGTATTACTCATGAGTCATAAATCATATATCATAAAATGTCTGCAAGTGGCTTTAGACAACGAAAAGTAAATGACTTTTAACCGAAAAAAATAAAATGAAAAAGAAAAGAGAAGAAATTAAATGACTTCATTGCCCATGAAATGGAGGCCTACCTGTGAAGTGAGAAGTCCCTGTCACCTTCAAGAGGTTGACGTGCAAAATGCATTATGGCCCAATTGGAGAGGGGGGATTTGAACTCTAGATGTCTCTGTTGGAAACATCAAAAGGTGCTAGTTGAACTACAAGGCTCTTAGCTCTAGATACGTTTTCAAACATATTACTCATGCACTTTTAATTTAAAGATCTGACTATAATTTCTAATTTTGATTTATGTTCATTTTTTCGTTGGGGGAGGGTGGTCTTTAGTTGTTAGGTTCCAGGTGTAATACATTCTTGGTTGCACTATACTTTTGCACATTATTTAAGGTTCACAAAGGAAGGTCTTTTTCTTTACATGGAGTTGTTTAACATTGGGTCAGAGATTTTCCTAACACAAGCTATCTATAACCCATATTCTACTGTTAGTTGACTTTATATCCTCCGGAGGTGCTTTCCAGTCTATTATATGCTGTATAAGTAATTAGATTGTAAAATGAACATCGATAATGGATTATGAGCTACAAAAGACCATGTACTTCCTGGTGATGTGCTCAGTGATTTGATTAATTACCGAGTTGACACATTGTTTGAATTCATCCTGCTTTAATCCACTTGAATTTCATTATTTGGCTACCCTAAGTTTTCAGATATATGAAATAATGAACATCTCATTATTGATATGCAACTGCTGACATCCAACATGCTAACAGGGAGCTCTTCTTGTGCGTGGGTGTTGGTCTTTGGGCTGGACTTGTTATTGGGTTTGTTACAGAGTACTATACTAGCAATGCCTACAGGTATTAAAATTATTAACATGACAATGATTCTTTCTTTTTGCTTATTACTTGCATATACTTACCCACAAAGTTCCTTATTGCAGCCCCGTGCAAGATGTTGCCGATTCCTGCAGGACTGGAGCTGCCACTAATGTTATATTTGGCCTTGCTCTAGGATACAAATCTGTCATCATTCCAATCTTTGCCATTGCAGTTAGCATTTTTGTTAGTTTCAGCTGTGATTGGTGACACCATTGGTGACCCACTCAAGGACACCTCCGGCCCATCACTCAACATCCTTATTAAGCTCATGGCAGTTGAGTCGCTCGTGTTTGCTCCTTTCTTCGCCACACATGGTGGCCTTCTTGTATTTTCTCTCTACCATTTTCTATCAATCTTACTTTCCACCCTACCAAACACACTCTTGTAAGTCCCACAGCCCACTGGCCAAGTTCATAGTAGCTCCCCTTTTGATACATGGAAATAATACTCCCTTCGTTTGGTGCCTAGGATTCAATTCCTTAGTTACCTGTAACCTGATATCTGCACAAAACAAATACTGAAAAATATATTGTTGTAACCATAATTGTACAAAGAAACAACATGACGTTGTTCCACACTAGTTTACAATTATCCAGATCAAAGTTCAAAGTATTAACATTAAGCATATCTCCAACGTGCAGCCAAGCCATAAGTAGGAATAAGGAGTATACAAATTGTTTATATAAAGAACAGAGATTACCACTGAAGTAACATAGGTGAAATGCCTTATCTGTTCATAAAGCACGCAAGACTAAGATAGTACAATTCTAGACTTTTGCCACATGAAGAGCTCTCATTCCTCGCCGGTAATATTCCCAGTGTGTATTAGCATAGCCTTTCACCTTCTTGAATAACTTTGGCCTTTCCTGGTTGACCAATCCTTCTTCAGGTCCAATCTCTTTTTTCGGTTCAGGGTGATAGAACATAGCCACAGAAATCCTCTCCCTCTCAGTGTTGGTCAGTACCCTATGTACAGGGCTCTTGTACATTCCATTAGTCATTATCTGCCATTATAGTAAACAACCAATTATGAAATGCTACCATGTATTACACTTCTACATAAAATGCTACCATGTATATTTTCAACTGTTCAAACTTCTTATTATGCAAATTGCAGTGATATAGAGGTAAATTTTCTTTCATTAAAGGAAAGATCCATGATGATACTGACACTGCTTGAGTTATTTTATTGATAGTTAAATGTGAATCGCTAGAGATTGTTTCAGTACTCAATAGATGCTGCAAACTTCTGCCTAAGCAAAATCCAGCTCTAGCAATAATAGTTTTCACATAGAAGATCTCTATGAGAATTTCGTTTTGTTGTAGCGCATGCAAATTCATGAGTATGCCTTTTAGATTACACAATAATTTAGCTGCACATATACCGTACCTCCATTTGATCACCCATGAGAACAAGGAGAGCATGAGAGATTGTGGGAACGGTAAACCACTTCCCATCTTTGTGGACTTGAAGGCCTTCTACATCATCTTGCAAAATGATGGTGTATCCTGAATTATCTGCATGGGGCTTTAGGCCTAAAACAAGATCAGGCCTTTCACAACATGAGTAGTAGTTGAAACGTGTTTTCAGAAGTCCTCTTTCACCAAACTGATTCAGGAAGCAATTTTCTTCTAAACTCAATGATTTTGCCATGGCTTTGGAAACAATCTCTGTGAATGTCTTCATCTTGACTGTGTATTCTTCTAGAACATCTCTGCACAATTGCAAGTACCTCAAGCATATTTATATTGTCAATTTTTTCTCAGTGTAATTACAAAACCAATTTAAGAGGGGACAGGGGTGGGGGGTGGGTTTGGGGGAGGGGGGGGGGGGGGGGGTGGTGTTGGGGGGTTATGAGAGTGAAACAACATAGAGCACTGATGCTAAAGTGCATGCTCTTTATCTGTTCAGAATCCCTTCATTTTGTTTGTTTGCTATGTCTACTGGCACTTTTGCTGATTAAGATGATATATTTACATTGCTTTGATGCTTTGTGCGTACACGCATGGTTGGTAAATATTTAATTCCTATGATGCCAAGCAGTCTAGTGTTAATGCAGAAATTAATGACCTTAAGAGGTTGCATTTTAGTTACTAATTAAAAAAATCTATGATGCAAGTTTTCTACAAGTTTTTGAGTATTTTTGTCTATTTGACTAATTAGTTAATCATTTTCAATGATTTATAAACAACTATTATACCAAAACAATTTGATGTGTGTGCTTTCAGGATTTAATTTCTCTTACTACATTTTAGGTATATTCAACCATATCTTGGTCTCTTTGCAATAAGAAGGGCAAGGTTGAAGCACCTGAAGGCTGCTGGGCTTTCTGGCCAAAATTTGCTCTTCCTTGTATCTTCTGGGTACACATTAACAAACAAGCGATCAGACCAGTCAAGAGACTGACCTTCTTCTGGGACAGGATCAGCTCCATACCCTTCAAAGTCTTTAACTCCTTTAGCAACCTTATTCTTCTCTTCCATTGGCTGCTGGAAGAAATCCCTTGTTACTTGACGTATCTCGTCTAGAAATGAAGTTGAAATGCCATGTCCTATTGCCTACAAAACCAGAAGAAAACCTGTATGTTATACTGAGAGCTTAAAATATATGGCCTGGAACACAAATATTTCAAACCGAACATAAAACAGAAACCAGGTTTCAGATTATATTTATATGTTGTATTTTACAATAGATTCAGATGTATGATCTTCTAAGTGACACCTTTCCTGTTGCAGGGTATTCCTTAGCATCTATAGCATCCCCATCAAACAAGAGCTTATGATAACCAGCTATCACACATTCAATTGTAAAAAATGTAGATCATTATAGTTTCTATTACGATTAATTTGTGAGAGGAACTACAAAATGGTTCTTGATAACTAGTTCTATGGGATTCTCATGCACTCTTAAATTCTAAATCTCATGAGGCCATAAGAGTTCCTAATACTAGTACTCTTTATTATACTGGTAATCTAGATTAAGAAAAAGTGGTCACTAAAACGTCTAATAAATACTTTCCTTTTATATTTATACTACATACGTACACACACAAAGCTGAGTTTAGACCTGAAAGCAGCCCCATGAACACAGTGCTGATTTAAGTTTCTGTAGTTCTTCTTCTTGTTCAAAGATTGTTGCCGAAGATGAGAGGAGACTGAGGTCGATGACAGGGATTGAAGCTAAGGCAGAAGAAACATCTTCAGTATCACCGTCTCTGCAAATATAGAGTGGTGGTGGCTCTTCACCTTTGAGAACCATTTCCTGGACACGCCTTGATAGCAATACATCTGCCGATGGAATGGAAACTCCGGCCATTTTGTCAGCTCCTCAATAGGATTCAGGCTGGAAGGATCTCGCTGAGAACTTGATAATGTTATATAGTGATTTCTGGTGGATAGTGATTAGTGAATGATTGGAGCATATGTGAACTCTTTGCTGCTTATGGCCAATTTAAACCAACCACTTGTTTTCTAGTTACAAGCTTACAATGTTTTAAGTGCAATTTTAGACTTGTCAATGGGCAAACTGACGTGGCCTAGGAAGATGTTGGGATTTGGTTTGCTTATTTTTCAGCCAATTGTTGTTGGTTATGTGTCTCATACACAAATCGCATCAGAATGCAGCTAATTGCAACTCAAATGCAGACAAGAAGTGCAAATTGAATATCTATATGGACTGTGTGTATTGTACTGTTCTATTAACCAGAGATATATAATCTGCTGAACTGATTTGTAGGTTGATCAAGCTCGGCTTTGTGGATTTTAATTGACTTTAAGTTTGAATTGAATCGCCTCGCCTGAGCCTAGTGTAAACCTATGACTAATAAGCTAGACAAGCCTCACTATCAGACCACTTTTAATAAAAATAAATAAATAAATAAATAACAATTTTACAATAATGTCCTACTTATGTGAGATGGAAATCAAATACAATTATCAAGATTCTTTTGCTCATGTTCTTTGGAAACGTGACTGAAGTTGTTCAATTGACAACAATCAAGTCTTTGTTCTCAAATTTTGGGACCGGTTAGTGGTGGAACTAGAATTTTGGTTCAGGGACACAATCAAGATAAAATATTGAAAACAAAATTAGTTCATTTTTTTTTTATCAATACAAGAATAATCAATTAAACAAAATATTTTATTAATATAAAAAGATATCATGTAAATATAAGTTATAATTATTTTTTGTGTCTTGTTTCAATTATTTTTCAAGCCTATTTTTGAGTTAGCATGATCATTGTTACGCTTAAACTACTTCATAAATCAAGTTAATTATAAGTATATATTTCAAACAAGTATAAATAAATAAATAAAAATAATCAATCAATAGTCATTAATATATGTATCTAAAAGATTAATCTAAATATAAGATATTCCAAACAATTATTTGAATACTTAAATGTAAAACTCAAAAATAAATTAGCTAAGAAGTATTAACAATATGATTATATACTTAAACGTTTTAAAATATTCTATATATATATCTTGATTTTTCAAAAGCATTGTATGGATTTTTTATTTTGAATTAACTGAAAAAATATCAATTTTTTTTTTTAATCTTAAATTTCATTTATAATTATTAAAGAACTAATTGATTGTGAATGACCTTAAAAATTATATAAATGATTTATATATAATTTGGCAAATTGGTTGGGAGATATTTTTATAATACATCATGATCATGTTAAGATTTTTTTTTTCCATGACTACATTATGAGGGTGTGGGAGCATAAATTCACTTCATATATAATATCTTTGTTATAGTTTCTACTCAACATCCCGGTATGTATCTCTAGCTAGTAGATCCATTCGCTAGATCCATTCATAATAAAGGGACTGAATTTTAGTTTGCTGAGAGGGCGTTTGGATTCAAAAGAATTCTGCATCCACGTTTTCCAGTGTTGCGTTTTCCTTTGTTTTTTTTTTTTTTTACCGCATTTGTTGACTTTGGGAGACAAAATGTACTGTTATGAACAGTGTATGTACTGTTTATGCACTGTATATATATATATACTGTTCACGTATTAAAAAATATTAAAAATGGGTCCCACGGTACTATTTACACATTTAAAAATTATTTTGCTACAGTATTTTCGATTTTCAGTTTTAGCAACAATAAATTCAATTCAAACGGACCTGAATCACAAATCCAAAAAAAGAGAGAGGGTTACGGGTGTAATATCCCCACCAATAGTTTGGCAGCCAAAGTAAGTGTTGAGCCCAAAGGTCAGCAAATTATTTACCCATCCCCAATTATTGGGATGGAAGATATTTTGAGCAGGCAAAGTGTGTAAATGATGAGTGATGATAATTTGGTAACTCATTATTTGAAATTGACAATGCCATATTGACAAAGATGATTTTGCATATCTTTTTTTTTTTTGAGAAACCAGACCCAAAGTCTAGGCATTTATTAGAAAACTGGAAACCAAATACAAAAACTAATGAACATCTAGAACAGCCAAGGGGGCAATGTCAGGAGGTAATTCTTCCATCCAAGCCTGAAACACATCACCAAACTTGGCTTTCTTAGCAAGAGCATCTGCTACCCTGTTGCAAGGTCTTTTAACATGCTTAAAAACGACTGAAGAAAAACTGGAAACATAAACTAAAATGTCCTCAATAAGGTTGCCGTATGGGGCTTCACTTGCACCACCTCTGTTTATAGCCTGGATCACAGTCAGCGAATCTCCTTCAAAGGTGACGTCCTGGATGCCAACTTCAAGAGCAAAAGTTACCGCCCTTCTACACGCCATTGCTTCAACTTCCAGCACTGTGGTAGGGAGAAAAATGCGCTCAGCCATGGCGGCAATCACCTCACCATTGCTGTCGCGAATGATAACGCCTACACCTGCCGAGTTGGAGCTGTTGAATACTGCCCAATCGAAATTTGCCTTGAAAGAATTGGTGTTCGGGGGAGTCCATGAATGTGTGGAAGTTGCCGTGGAGTTGCTTGGAGCTTGGATGTCTTGTGTGTCGAGGTAGTCTTGCAAAAATTTTGCAGCTTGAGGGCCAACCTGGTTCAAGGGAGGATATGGAAGACCGATCCTCAGTTTGTTTCGTCGCTGCCAAAGACTCCATGCCATACATATGAAAAGTTCAGCTCTGTTGTCCTCTGTTACCTGCAAAAATCTAGAGAGTAAGTCAGTAAAATCACTTGGTGGGGAGGAGATGGCTTGGCTGAACCAACCATGCTCCCTCCACACCAGTTCCACCTCAGAGCAGTGCATGACCATATGCAAAGGATCTTTAGCCACTATTTTGCAAACCGGACACAGGTTCTCATCTACAACATGCCGCATAATGAGAGTGTCCATTGTGGGTAAAGCTCTGTTGCAAGCTCTCCATGCAAATACCTTCACCTTATTTGGAACTTGTAGCTTCCAAAGTCCTCTCCAAAATTGCTTCTGGGGGTTTGGGTTAGAGCTACTAGCATTGTTGACTAAAGCTAAATTGGCCAACATCTTATAGGCACTACGGGTTGTAAAGACACCCGTTGGCGTATGGGACCATATAAGACGATCCGGAGGGAGTCTAGCACTGAGGGGAATGCTAAGGATCAGCTTTGCATCTAATGGCGTGAACAGCTGTTGAACTTGGTCCACCTTCCAAGTGGCTGACTCAGGATCAATGAGATTGCAAACTTTGGCATCAGGTGGAAGAGTAGGAGGGGGAAGCATCACTGTTTTGCAAACTTGATTAGGCAGCCACTTGTCTTCCCTTATACAAACAGATTGGCCATTCCCAATCCGCCAAACCATGCCTTTTCTCACCACATCGCTAGCACTAAGGATGCTCTTCCAAGTATATGACCCCACAGTGTCTTCATTAGCTTCTAAAATTGAACAATTGGGGAAAAATCTCGCCTTGAAACTTTATAGCAAAGGGACTCCGGATTGTGCATCATATGCCACACTTGCTTTGCTAACAAAGCATCATTGAATTTTTCTATCTCTTTAAAACCCATTCCTCCACTTTCTTTTGCTTTACACAAACGCTCTCAATTAACCCAATGGATTTTTCTTCCCTCATTTCCATACCCCCACCAGAACTTTCGAATCATGGACTCCAATTCATGGATCAACCCCTTAGGGAGCTTAAAACAGCTCATAGCATAGGTTGGAATGGCTTGTATCACAGACTTGATTAGCACCTCTTTACTAGCTTGAGACATGAGTTTTTCTTTCAACCCTTGGAGCTTTTTCCACACACGCTCCTTGATATAAGAAAAACTTTGTTTTTTCCCTCTACCCACAAGAGCTGGAAGGCCCAAGTATTTTTCAAAATTTCTTATGGAAGGCACACCAAGGAGTTGTTGGATACTATCTTGCACTTCGGAGGAAGTATTGGTGCTAAAGAAGAGATTAGTTTTATCCTTGTTAATCTTCTGCCCACTGCCTCTTTCATAGGTTGCCAAAATATCTAAGATGACTTGGCATTTAGTTTGCTTTGCCCGACAGAAGAGAACACTATCATCTGCAAAGAAAAGGTGAGAGACACGTGGCCCATTACGACAAATAGAAACCCCCCTTATTGCACCATCAGATTTAGCTTTATGGGGGAGCCCTTGAAGGCCAATAGCACACAAGAGGAACATGTAAGGAGACAAGGGGTCGCCCTGGCGGAGCCCCCGGGTGGGGTTTATGTGCCCCACAGGTTCCCCATTGAAAAGCACAGCAGAGGACATTGATTTTATGCATGACATAATAATAGCCACAAAGTTAACCGAGAACCCCAAATGAATCATCATTTTTTCTAAAAGACTCCATTCAACCCTATCATAGGCCTTGCTCATGTCAAGTTTAAGGGCCATGTAACCTGTTTTTCCTTGTGTTTTCCTTTTTAAATAATGTAAAGTTTCAAACGCAACCAGCACATTATCAGTAATTAATCTATCTGAAAGGAAAGCACTTTGAGATTCAGACACAACATGAGGTAAAATAGATTTCAGCCGATTCACCAACACCTTAGCAATAATTTTGTAAAAAACATTGCACAGGCTAATAGGCCTAAACTTAGAAACTTTTTTGTGGTTCTTAACTTTTGGAATCAAAGAGATGAAAGTGGAGTTTATAGAGGCAGGGATAATACCTTCATTTAGAATAGCAAGGGCTGCCTTTGTGACATCCTCTCCGACAATGTGCCAAAAGGTCTTGTAGAAAACCGGAGACATGCCATCGAGGCCAGGGGCTGATAATGGTGCCATTTGTTGCATGGCTGAATGGACTTCCTCAGCTGTAAAGTTACAAGTGAGAGCCAAATTCATCTCCTCCGTGACCCTAGGAGTAACCCCCCTCCAGAATAGTATCAATACTTGTTGGATTAGAGGTTGAAAACAGGTTGGAAAAATAGTTCACAAATAAATCACTCAACCGGCCATCCTCTTCCACCCAAACTCCATTGTCATCCTCCAAACCCGAAATATAGTTGTGCTTATTTCGTTGAGTAGCCCTACTGTGGAAGTATTTTGTGTTGCTATCTCCATCCTTTAACCAACTGTTACAGGACCTTTGCTTCCACATCACTTCTTCTTTGTTTTTAAGAGCTTGAATTTCATCACGAAGCTGTCCAATATAACCAGGATCGGTGTTGTACAACCCCATCTCCTCCGCCCTATGCAACTCCTTCAGCTTTTTTTCCAGGTTAATTCGCACATGCCCAAATGTGTTACGGTTCCATACACAGAGATTTATTTGGCAAAGGTCAATTTTCTGAGAAAAAGTAGCTACTGGAGATGAGCCCAAAGGTGTTTCCCAAGAAGTTTTAATCACCGTTTCACAGGTTTTGTCCTTAAGCCACATAGCTTCAAATCTAAACGGGTGCCACTTTCTGTAAAATCTCCTAGCCTCCAAATCAGAAGCCAAAAGCAGTGGTCTATGATCCAAATGAAAAGCCTCTAAGTGATGCACACGGGTAGTGGGAAATTTCAGCAACCAATCTACTGTAGCTACACCTCTATCTAGTCTCACCCAAACATTATGATCACCCGGTCTCCTATTACACCACGTGAAAGGAAAGCCAGAGTAGCCCAAATCTTTAAGGCTACAGAAATCTAAAGCATCTCGAAACCCCTGCATCTGTCAATCTGGTCTATCAAGCCACCCTTGTTTTTCTTCAGCTCTTAGAATTTCATTAAAATCCCCAATACATATCCATGGAAGTGAGAAACGGTGGCTTAAGTCGCATAGTAGAGACCAGGAATCTTCCCGGTTGGCGGAGTCAGGATTTCCATAGAAACCCGTTATCCGCCAGGCGTCATCCATCCCTAGGTCTACTACCGCATCAATGTGATTGTCAGATGAAGACTGGACATCTAACTGAATATCTTCTTTCCAAAGTAAGGCCAAGCCGCCTCCTTGGTTTGGGCGAGGAACAACAAACTTATGAGCAAACTGAATTTTCCTGCGAACTTTCTCAATACCTTCATTATTAGACTTAGTTTCCATGAGGAATACCACTGTGGGATCTTTTTTACCAACTAAGGTAACCAGTTCGTCAATTGTCTGTGGGTTCCCAAGCACACGACAGTTCCAGCTTAAGCAACTCATTGGCCCTGGCGGAGCTGGCAACCAGCATCCGCCTTACAATAGTCATTCATAACCACCTCTCTAATCTGCATGCGCCTCTTTTTCACTGGTTGTGGCTCATCCAATTCCATCAATGGTTTGCGCTCAAAGCTAGTAGGGCTGTTAACATTTTCCTGTTGGGGATTAACCTCACAGGCTATTTTCTTCCAAGTCCTGAGGGTAGCATTGTCAGGTAGGTTGATTTGAGAGTTGGTCATGTCTTGTAACGGGGTTCTATCTCTCTGAAGCAATATTTCTCCCTTTTTACTGGCTGACACACCACCACCCTGTTTCGGTTCAGCTTGAGCATTGTAATCATATAATTGCTTTTGAGTTTCACGACCTAGCTTGGCTACTCCTTCAGAAAAACCCGCAATCACCCTTTCCTTCTCATGACTTAGTTTCGACTCCCCACATGTAATGGATGACGTATGACTAGTATCTTCATATTGCACTGGTGGCTCGGTCTCCATTATCGATTCTTGGAAGTTTGTTGATGGACTGGAGCTCACTGCCATGGGATTGACCGCTTTGTCCTTGGGCATAGAAGGACCTTTCTTCCACTTTGAAGAGCCACGGGTACTACCTGCTATCACAACTACAAATTTACGGAATGGTTTGAACTGCTTAGCTCGCATCCAGTCACCAAACTGTTGATCATCTTTTCCAAATTTCTCTCTATTCGTAAGCCAAATCTCACAATCTTTTTCAACATGATTTACCCTCCCACACTAGTAACAGAAGTTTGGGAGGCGTTCGAATTTTAAAAGGGCCCAACCAATATGTTGACCTTCACTCTTGAGTTTGCAGCACCGAGGTAAAGGTTTAGTGATGTTCATAGCCACCCTAACCCAAATAAATTCGTAGCCTTCACCATCATCCTCTGGGTCGGCTACTCTAATAGTGGATTCTATGATATTACCTACTACTTCTCCGGTTTCTTGAGTTAGGCTTTTCTCAGGTACATTATGCAGTTGCACCCAAAAAGATGTCACCGAAAAATCTAGGGATGGGGCTAATTCCACAGATTCAGTTTTTTGGAAAATCACTAGACTTTTGTCGTATGACCAAGGTTCAAACTCCAACACCCTTTCGAGATCTAGGGCATCATCAAACTCAAACACCAAAACATTCCTTCCAACATCCCGTATTTTCAGTTCACCCACAGGTTTCCATAAAGGCTTGAAGGTTCGTGCTATGGCTTCTGCGTTAATGATACGTTTGGTAAGGAATTTACCTGCAAGACGATGGACATTTGCTTCTTTGCTGCTTGGGATGTCCGCCCCTTGCACTTCTTCTTCAGACAGAGTAAAACGTGACCACATATCGTCCAAGGTTGCCATTGTCGACCTGTTAAAACACACCGTCCTACTTAACTCGTGAGAGCAAGAGGGAAACAATGACCTAGACAGAGCTAGGGACAATAATTCTACACGAAACCAGACTAAACCCTAGCCAAGGAAAAACCCTAGCAAGGAGAACCTTGGCAGCGTGAGAAACTCTTAAAAAAACCACCATATGAAGGCAAATATCATTTGCCCATTAGAGAACAACAACATCATTTGGATTCTTTTGCTTGGTTTATGGGATAATGGTTTCCTTGATTTAAGATTCTTTTTTGTGATCATTGGTTTCGACTTTAATGTCATTTTTGGAGAAAGACATCTTGTATGTATTACTCACGACTATATATGTGTATGTGTGTGTTTCTCCAAAAAAAAAAAAAAAAAAAGAGTCATAAATAATATATCATAAAATGTCCGCAAGTGGCTTGATTGTCACTTTTTAGTGTTTTTAAGAGCTACGTCCAGATTTTGTAACTTTTAAACAATGAAAAGTAAATGACTTTAACCAAAAAAAAGAAAAGAAAAAAAAAAGAAAAAGAAAAGAAATTAAATGACTTCACTGCCCATGAAATGGAGGCCTACCTGAGAAGTGAGAAGTTCCTGTCACCTTCAAGAGGTTGTCGTACAAAATACATTACTTACGGCCCATTTCACTTGGAAAATGAAGTTATGATGCTGGGCCCATCAACTCCCACTTGGAGAATGAAGATTATGTTATGTGTGGTTTAGAATATTTTACTTGGATCAACATCACACCCAAAAAAAAAAAAAAAAAAAAAAGCTTTATAACTAAATTGGTTAGCATATTTTAGTATTTTCAACAAAAACATTTTAGAGTTCAAATCTCTCCTCTCTTGTTATAATTATCGACTTAAAAAAATAGTATTTTTTTATAGGAAAAAAAAAACACAATTAGTAATTAGTACATAAACTTTTTGGTGTTTGAATTTTACCAATTATAAATGACTTGAATTTCCTTAAAGAGATCAAAATTTTTGTATCTAAATTTGATATTTTCGAAATAAAATTTCAAATTTTATTGTAACAAAAATATTATTTTTACTATAATTTCTTCAACAATATTTCCTCTACTCTTATCTTTCCTAATAATGGAGGATAAATGTCAAACTAAATTATAATTTCCACTCTTAAAGTATAGAATAATTTGACTTTGACCCCTAAATTTCTAAGTTTGGATTCATAGTCTTAACATTACATAGGGTTTGGAAAAAGGTCATTCCATACATCTAAGGTGTTGAGGTGGCCATAAATTAATATCCTATTTCACAAGATAATTAATTAATTATCTAAAAATACTAATTATTTATCAAAATTATCCTGCACACGTTGATGAGAAATTTTTAGATAGTCTTCAACTACAACTAAAGGGAGTTATCATTTGCTGTTAGTGTTGACTTATATCAAGTTACACCTAGTGTAGTTCTAAGGAATGTTAGATTATCTAATAACTTGTTATTGAATTCATATTTTGAAAATCTAACAATTTAATTACTCGTTCAATATGTTCTTAACGTGCATGTCAATTTTCATTCCAATCGGATGTAATTTACCCTTTGATCTATAAACTCATATTTTATCCATTATTTTAAAATTAAAAAAAAAAAAACTTAATTTTTAAATAATTGATTGATGACATAACTATTGATCTTTAATTATCTTTAAATTTTGTAACCATAAAGAATATACGAATATAATGTAATCCAGCGGTTGATTTATCAAAATTCACATCTAATTAAATAATATTGGGTGGTGTAAAATTGCTTAGAGTTACAATGAGTGTAACTTGAATATATATATATATATATATATATATATATATTGGGGGGGAGGGGGGCAAAAGCAATTATTTTCAAATGTTTTGGGGGCAAAAACAAATTCTAATTCTGAATCACAATATTTTTTGCACTTATTCCACAAGGACTGGAACTATGAATTAGCATTTAACTGTCCAAAGTAGGAAAGTGCATTTTTTGAAATATGCCACATAGTCGATGATGTGTGTTTGGAAGTTAGTAAAAATTGTTACTAGAAATTGATTCCCCCGTTGAGTCTAAAAATGACTTAAACAACCATTTAAAAGAAGTAGTGGTTTCATCCAAAAGGAAAATAGATCCAAACATCACATTTTGCCAATGGTTATTAACACTTATAAATGGAGCACAAATTGAATTATATCTATTAGTGTGATAAGTAGTGTCAAATACCAAAAAAATTCCAAAACAATCATAATCAACCTCGATCTCCCATTTCTCCGGCAAAGATTTGTCATGCAATTTTCTTGATCTACTTGAATCTTGTAAAAAAATAAAACATGGAATCTTCTGCATGCATTTGCTTGAAATGATTCAATAGGCTTTAAGCATCTCTAGCACTAATCGTTGACATCTTTTCATGTTCACATAATTATAACAATCTTATTTTAGTGAAGTCACATTTTCACTCCCTCCAACTTCTTTTGTTAGATATGAATAAGCATTTTTTGTACTTATACATGCATTCACCATGGAATCGATTATAGTTCTCTTAGGTTTTGACATATGACAATTAGATCTTAACAAATGTCTCTCTAATGGTGGTGCAAGTTCATGATTGTGCTCTGAATTCTATGCAGTAATCCTCTAAACATCATTTTCAACTTCGAAACAAATAAATGCTTTACAACCGGTTTCCTCTAATTGAGTTTGTATTTGTGCCACACATTCCTATGTTTCCACCAATGGTTGCTTTGCATGGGAGATTTCTTGCTTCTTATGAGACAATTATTGTTATGTATAGAACAACTTTTGCATCTTATTAAATAAATCTGGCTTGTAGATTTCTAACTAATTGTTGGCCCTTGTATCGTACTGTAGACATCATATTTTGTATCCCTTTTGACTTGGGCTCTCGTTCCCCAATAATATTGGAATTTTAAATCCCAAGGTTGGTTTAGAGCTCAATTAGATTGAAATGCTATTTTTGAAAAATAAAGACTAAGGAAACCCTAGGGCATGCGTACGCATACACACGTATGGGCATGCATGCTTAAGCTCTGCGTATGTATACACGGGCATGCATATGCATGTTAAGGTTCCAGAAACTATGAAAGACAAGTTTTTCTACATTAAACATGAATTTTGGAATGAATTCCACATCATCTGGGAGTCGTTCCAAACCCCCATTTTCTCACTATATAAAGACATACATAGTAACTTTTCAAAACACATAGAAAATCCTAAGGGAAAACACAAGATTCACTAGAAATAGTGAATCAAAGAGGGAGCTTTTCACAAAACATCCTTAAGCCAAAGAGCTTTTGTTTTGAGGTATAATGTTTCTTACCTCTTTTCTTTTATTTCTCTTTGTTTTGATCTTTATTTCTATTTTCGCTGCTTATTTTTGTGTTATAACATGTCTGTTTAAGTTTAGGTTTTCTCTGTTTTATGTTTTAAAGCATATTAGGTTATTAGATTTATAGTTTTATTTCTACCTTGTTATGCGTTTCTATGTTTCTAGGTTAGGGTTTAGGATGAGTATGCGTACGCATGCCTTCTATATATGCACACGCATACTCGAAGTATGCGTACGCATAAAATTGAGCTGCACATGCATGCTCTATGTATGTGCACGCATACTCGTGCCTAGAAACCCTAATCCGACCATTTCGGGTTCTGTCTCTTTTATTTCTCTAATATCATATGCCTATGCCTTGTTCCTCTTTATGCTTATGAGTCTTTGTTTCTTTGTTTGTTCTTCATGTGTTAGATTAGGGTTTCTTTTGAATTATTTCTTTGTTCTGCCATGAACATGCATATGAATGATCATGCATTGATGCATAGGTGCAGTGATGCAATGAGGTAAGTAAGGTAAGTCATGCATTCACATGAACATGAATTTGTTTGTGATATGACCTTGATCTAATTTTTGATGAACGTATACGTGCAATATGCCATGCCTTGGACTCAAAAATATAATGTTTGAAACTGTCTTGTGATGTTTTTGCCTATGTGATACATGTTTGTTTGGTTGCTGCCTTAAATATGAGATATATGATGCAATGCCATGATAAATGTATGTTAGGGTTTGGGATGAAATGCCATGTTGTATGCTTAGATATATGCTAGTGTGTGTGTGAGTATAGAATACAATGTTGAATATGCTTTTAACAAGATTAAGGCATAAGACACAATGAGTAGAAGCCGACGCATGGGTTAGGCGGTCTTGGGTGCCTAACACCTTCCTAAGCTGTACCTAAAGTCTAAAACCATACTTTGGTAGTAAGACCAGTCCTTCCACATAAGAGTGCTATATTTATGATTCCTAGACCTAATCTAGGTGGCGGCTCCAATTTTTTTCTCCACTCCGGTCCACTCCTTTAAGGCGTATTCCCTAAACCCCGTTGTGCCCACATGTATTGCAAACGAGAAGAAGATGGTGGGGTAGGAATGAAAAATTTCCCCCTCCCTCTAACAAAGCCCTACTTTGTCCATAGCACTTATGTAAAAATTTCTCTCTAAGTGCTTAAAACTTCTTTATTAGCTATTTTTTCTTTCATTAAATTATGCACCAGTAACATAAACTTTAATTAAATAATTTACGCCAGTGACAATAATATAAATTCACCATCTAATCTATCCATATCAAATAAAACTGAAAAATTAGCTACATTTTTTTCTTCATAAGTCGCAATCACAAAAGAGCCATCTTTTTTTGTGCAGGACATCTTATAAAATTCCATATTTTCGATCTCTTGCCCTCTTTGTTTTTGTTGCACATAAAGAATTGTAATCAACATTTATACACTAGCATTATTATATAGTAATATTGTATTAAATTATTGAAACCCCCTTTAAATAAGCAATAAATAATTTGGATTGACAAGTGTGACCAAATTTCTTTTTTCCTTATTCACCTTTTTATGTTTTGACTTACCCTAACAAATATTAGTATAAAAAAAAAGAAAAAAAAAAAAGAAAGAAAGAAAGGCAATTGACATTTAGGGAATTGAAAATCATAACATCTTCATATCAAAATATATTGGTGTTCAAAATCATTGACATTTTAGTTTTAAGATGATATACCTTCCAAACATTATTTTCAAATAAATCACATAAACTTATCCATTTAGACGATGACAAATTCTCCAAAATATTGGCTTCCGCTTCCTTTTGGAATTACTTGTATTTCTTATCATACATACTACAAATGTTACCATAACAACTTGCCAATGACTTCGCTATATATTGGTTATAAAGCAATTTAGGTCTAATATGAAATCAAACTAAAATAAAACAATTAAGAAAAGAGTAAACAATGTTACAAAATGCCATAACCTTAAACATTACAACTCACCACCAAACAATACTTTAACATTTGTCAATATTCTTCTAAGGCTTTAGACCTAGAATCATAAATAAGATTAGCATGTTCACGAATGATGAAGCCCACCCATCAAATAAACACACTTGCATTATCACCCACAACTCCTTAGGCCCTGGAAGGTATAGTTATCAGAATGCGACCATTTGTTCTTAATTTTTTTAAACTTGGTACATTGATTCCAACATCTCTTCTATTTGTTGGCCACAGTAACTATTAGGCAAAATATGATACGTAGTTAGTAACATTTTGGCAAAATAATTTATTCAAATCTATACAATAAAAGAGTTATACTGCATGAAAAATTATACTTGCACTTGTAGGATTCTCTTTTATGCTCATTTGAAAAGGGTGTTGAGTCAACGATTTTATGTGGTGTTCCATTACGTGGAGGAAGCATTTTTAGCCTAAACTTGTTGCTTTATAGTTGTGGTTATATGTTAGTAAGTTGTGTGGTTTATATATATATATTAGGGAGATTTTCCTTCTATCTCAACTTTGTAAGTAAATATAATGTCTAATTTTAAAGAAGTTTCCATCATTTTAAATATTCTTCATAGAAGGCAATATGTTTGGTAAGTAATCTGTATAACTCATTATATGTGGCACATAACAAAAATTTCTAATGCAACTAGAAGTGGCTTCAATCATGTAAGCATATTAAGGACATAAATTTCAAAATAAGTCCAAACTTCCATTACTAAATCCAATGACCAATGCCTTCCTCAATACATTTTCATCAAATCTAACTTTCAAATGTTTACAGAAAGTAATATTTCATGTAGTAGCATACTTTACAGAAATCAGTGTCTTCTTTGAAGCTTTGTTCCAACCCAACAAATCCTTCAAAAGCAGTCAATAAATGTCTACAGAAATACCCAAAATGACATTAGAGATTCTCAAACTATATAAATAAAATTCCAAACAATCACAATTACATTTTCTAAAATTTACAAGAATCTGAATGAAGACATACAAAAATTCTCGAAATAATTTTAATGATGTAAACAAATCAGAAGCCCATATAATTACAACATATCACATAACTTGAATTCAATGTTGACAGCCAAAAGGGGGACTTGCAATCCATAAAATCGCACATCGCCTAGAGAAGCACATGAGGATGTGTTTATAAGGAGTGATCTCTCTTTAATTTGTAGAGGCATTTTCCACTGATATGTGCATTGGAGGGAGAACAAAACTGTGAGGGGTATGAACCCCAAAGTGGACAATGTTTACATAGTTGGAATGTGATCGTTACAAATGATATCAAAGCCATGCCCTAGTCGAAAGTGTAGACTCCACACACGAGGATGCGTGTGCTCATAAGGGGGGTAGATTGTAAAGGCCCATAAGGAGGTTTTGCAATCCATAGAATCCCACATCACCTAGGGAAACACATGGTGATGTGTTTATAAGAAGTGATCTCCCTTCAATGTATAGAGAAGTCATGTGTTGAAGTTAAGGGTTTATTTAAGTTCAATCGCTAATTAGACATCTTCTCCAGTTTGGTATTTAATTAGAATCACAAAGTAATAAGAGCTAAAGCCCATGTCAACTTTAAAAGCTATTATCAAGTCTAAATTTTTGCATAGGACTATGCAAGCCATAGTTTTAATTATTTTATAGAAAAGAGGATAGTAAAATGGCGAAAAGAAAATATTTTTTGAGAAAAAAACAATAATACACTTGACTTGATAGACCATGCCATATTTTGCAATCTAGACTTTAAAATACTCATAGTTGACCATCAAAATATATGATTTTTTCTGCCCCTCTCTACAATTACCTTTTATATTGAAGTTGTAAAACACCAACATTACATAACTGATTTTTATGACCAGGATTTGCCATAGCTCCAAAAGCAATTTCACTTAAATCCAAATGAACAATTTTTGAGGCACATAGAACACTTGGGCACTCATTAGTGATGACTATAGTCACTGATTTCCCTGAACATATTAGATTTTTCAGACATTTCACTTGAAATTAGTTAATTCAAGATGATCATTTAGATCCCAAAAGAGAAATGGAGGACTTTATTTTTAATAACAAAACTCAACAAAAATGAAGAGTGTAATGTTATATTTTTCAAAGGGAGCATAGAGACAATGTATTGCACCTTATAACAAGCTTAGCACCCTTTGCCTTGGTCAAATAAAGAAGTGCCTCCAATCTTCAAATTGGCGCTTCCTCTATGATAGTTCCATATTTGCAAGTACACCCTAAGTACATAACAAAATTATGAAAATCATTAATATTATTTGGAAAACATAACATATTTTTGCACATATACTGTTGTGATAGACAAGGTTGTTATTCATTACCAGTACTTCCCACACTTGAGACATTAAGTGCTAATGCAACTTAAATTAATATAATGGTATTAAACACAATATTGCATTTACAAGTTAAAATTTATTGAAATATTAACTTAAAAGTGGTAAATTATTGCATAAATAGTAATTACTTGAAGTAACTTTTAATTTTTCGTTTGCAATAAAGGTTGTAATACTGCCTCGCATTAGGAAAATTTATTGTAATCACTTAAAATGAATAAATTGTTGCTAGAACTTAATACCAATTATTTTTGCAATCTATTATAATGAAAATTTTAAAGTAATAGTCGCTTGCAACAAAGATAAGAAAACATTTTTGACTGATTAAGTTAGTGCAATTGTTCAAAACAATAGACCTTCTAAATTTAAAGATCCAGGTCGTCGCACTATTTTATGTGTGATTCGTAATTCTAAAATAGAGAAAGCTTTGCTTGATCTTGGAGCAAGTGTGAATCTTTTGTTACATTTAGTGTAAAAACAATTAGGTCTAGGCGAGTTGAAATCGATTTCCATAATTTTGCAACTTACTAATCAATTTGTGGTTGTTCCTAAGGATATTCCAAATGCCATCAACTATGGACTTATTATATAGGACTAACACATACAAATACAAGTACAAGTACAAATTTTCTTGGGTATGTTTTGTCCCCATCTTTCACACAAACAACAAATACGCATATGTATAAGTTGAAACCAACTTCCAAAATTTTGCAACTTGATGATCAATCTATGGTTGTTTCTATGGATATTCCACATGCCATCAACTATGGACCTATGTAGGTCTAACACATACAAATACAAAATACAAATTTTCTTAGGTATGTTTTGTACCTATCTTTCATGCAAACAACAAATACACATATGTATAAATAATCAAATACACATACAAACCCCATCAAACAAGTTCACACACTCTCTCTTTATAGATAGGCCTCGTAACTCTCAAGTGAGCAAGACAAGTGAAAAAGTAGAGCGGGAGTCCTAAAAAATGAAAATTAAAAAAAAAAAAAAATATATATATATATATATATATTTAGAATGGATTCGGTATCCAATACCCAACAAGAAAGACTTAGTTAATAGGCTTAGTAAAGCAGTGGTTTTCAGTAAGTTTGACATGAAGAGTGGTTTTTGGCAGATACAGATCAGGGAATCTGACAGGTACAAGGAAGTATTTAGGGGGAATGATTCCTTCTTGAATGCAGTTGAGATCCGCGCCCGAATCCATTAGGGCAACTACCTCTAATTCAAAATCGTTTCCTATGACAATCTTGATTTTGGAATGCCATTTTTGAAAGTTAATGCTACTGATGGTTTGCAAGAACGATCCAGTGGATGGTTCAGGTTCTACCATATCTGCAGTAGGATTAACAGTATCATCAACTTCCTCATCAGAAGGGTTCTGTAATGAGATTTTATCTTCATTGCCTTGAGAAGAAGTGAATTCTAGGTTTTTAACTCTCAAACCTAAGAGACTATGATCAACCCTAAGGATGGTTAATTCCTGCTTAAGGTTTCTCATTTCTGTTTTGTGAGATCATAGATGTCACTCACGAGCTATGGCAGAATTACCACTTTGTTGGAAATACTGGAAGAATTACAGTATTCACCATCAGGCCGTATTCTGAATCCCTCAATACCCAAAGGATTGACTACATAGAGCCCGGACGGATAGTAATGCGACAAGCAGATTATGAACCTATCCTGTTCTGCGGCATTTGTGATAAGTTTGCCAGGTACCATGACCATAACTATGATCCTCCATGGGATCCTTATGATGGTTATCCTTCTGGCTATGATACTGATTAAAACTCCAGACGCTCCAGAACAGCCTCCGGAAGAAGTCCCAGAAACTACTTCTGCAAGAAACCGGTTACTATTCAGAACAGTACCCGCAAGCAGACAAACCACTATTCACTGCACAGTCCAGAACACTATGCAGAGTCACTATTCCAGAAAGGCCATGTCTACTCCACTCCATTGCCTAATTCTTGTAGTGGATAAAAAGCTTTTTTTTTTAATTTTTTTTTTTACAATTACTCTCCCCCCAAGTCCCTCTACCACCGTCACCGTCACCGTCACCATCACCACCACCTCTATAATCCTTAACAAATTTCAATTCAAATCCTCAATTTAAAAAAATGAAAACTAAATAAATAAATATATAAAGTCATAAAAAAAGGTCTTGTCTACTCAACTCCACTCTCCACTACACTCCTCGATTCTTGTAATGGATTAATTTTGTATTTAATTTTTTTATACCAATACTCTCTCCTCAAGTCCCACCACCACCGTCACCATCACCATTACCACCACTTTTCTAAACCCTAACAAATTTCAATCAAATTCACAATCCTAAATTTCAAACTCCACAAATTTGGTTTCTAACACCATTCACTTTTTCCTTTTCCCCTTTTCGCATTTCATATCCATACATTTTGGTTTTTGGTATGTAAGTAGGGTTTTTTTTTTTTTTGGTAGTTGAAAATGGTTGTGCAAATGGCACCCGTAAGAATGCAAATACAAATTATGAAGTGTATTAACATAAAGGTGTTGGTGTGTTAAACCCTACAATCCTTTGTGTTTTCTATTACAGATACAAATTATGTGTTCGACTCGAAGGGTGTTGATGGCATGTGGAATATCTTTAGGAACAATCACAAATTGATCAACAAGTTGCAAAATTATGGAAGTGGGTTTTAACTCGCTTAGACCTAATTGTTCATACACTAAATATAACAAAAGATTCACACTTGTTGCAAGATCAAATACACAAACAAGAAATACACATATGTACAAGTTGAAACCAACTTCCATAATTTTGCAACTTGCCAATCGATCTGTAGTTGTTCCTATGGATATTTCACATGCCATCAATTATAGACTTGTTATATATGTCTAACACGTACAAATACAAATACAAATTTTCTTGGGTACGTTTTGTACCCATCTTTCACGCAAATAATAAATATGCATACATACGAATAGTCAAATACACATACAAACCCCATCACACAAGTTCACAAACTTTCTCATTTTATAGACAGGCTTCATTGTTCACCAGTGAGCAAGATAGATGAAAAAGTAAGAGCGGGAATCCAAAAAAAAGAAAAACTATATATATAGAGTCAAATACACATACAAACCCCATCATGCAAGTTCACACACTTTCTCATTTTATAGATAGGCTTCGCTATTTGCCAGTGAGCGAGACAGATTAAAAAGTAAAGTAGGAATCCTAAAAAAAAAAAACTAATATATATATATATATATATAAAGCCATAAAAGGCCTTGTCTACTCTACTCCACTCCATGATTCTTGTAGTGGATTAAATGTTTTTTTTTTAAACAATTATTCTCCCCAAGTCTCACCACCACCGTCACCATTACCATCATCACCACTTCTATAAACCCTAACAAATTTCAATTCAATTCCTTAATCCTAAAAAAAATGAAAACTAAATAAATAAATATATAAAGTCATAAAAAAGGCCCTGTCCACCCAACTTCACTCTCCACGACACTCCTCGATTTTTGTAGTGGATTAAATGCTTTTTTTTTATACCAATACTCTCTTCCTAAGTCCCACCACCACCATGACCATCACCACCACCTCTCTAAACCTTAAGAAATCTAATTCAAATCATCAATCCTAAATTTCAAAATCCACAAGTTTGGTTTCTAACACTACTCACTTTTTCCTTTTCCCCTTTTCGTATTTCATATCTGCACATTTTGGTTTTTGGTGTGTAAGTAGTTTTTTGTTTTGTGTATAGTGAAAGTGGTTGTGTAGATGGCATCCTTAGAAATACAAATAAAAATTATGAAATGTATCAACATAAAGGTGTTGATGTGTTAAATCCTACAATCCTTTGTATTTTCTATTACAAATACAAATTATGTGTTAGACCCTAAGGGTGTTGATGGCATGTGGAGTATCCTTAGGAACAATCATAGATTAATTGGCAAGTTACAAAATTATGAAAGTGGGTTTTAATTCGCCTAGACCTAATTGTTCATACACTGAATATGGCAAAAGATTCACACTTGCTCCAAGATCAAATACATAGACAACAAATACACATACATACAAGTTGAAACCAACTTCCATAATTTTGCAACTAGCCGATCAATCTTTGATTGTTCCAATGGATATTCCACATGCCATCAACTATGGACTTATTATATATGTCTAACACATACAAATATAAATACAAATACAAATTTTCTTGGGTATGTTTTGTTCCCATCTTTCACGCAAACAACAAATACACATACGTACAAATAGTCAAATACACATACAAACCCATCACACAAGTTCACTCACTCTCTTTTCTAATAGATAGGCCTTACTGTGAGTGAGTGAGTGTGTGAGACAGATGAAAAAGTAGAGCGGGAATCCTAAAAAAAGAAAAACTCAAAAAAATTAAATATATAAAGCCATAAAAGGCCTTGTCTACTTCACTCCACTACACTCCTCGATTTTTGTAGTGGATTAATTTTTTTTTAATTACTCTCTCCCCAAGTCTCACCACCACCGTCACCATTACCATCATAACCACCTCTATAAATCCTAACAAATTTCAATTCAAATCCTCAATCCTAAAAAAATGAATAGATAAAGTAAAAAAAGAAGAAGCCTTGTCCATTCCACTCCACTCCTTGATTCTTGTAGTGGATTAAATGATTTTTTTACCAATATTCTTTCCCCAAGTCCCACCACCACCGTCACCATCACCATCACTATCACCTCTCTAATCCCTAACAAATTTCAATTCAAATCCTAAATCCTAAATTTCAAAATCCACAAATTTGGCTTCTAACACTACTCACTTTTTCCTTTTCTTCTTTTTGCATTTCATATCTATACATTTTGGTTTTTGGTGTGTAAGTAGGGTTTTTTTTTTTTTTTTTTTGGCAGTGAAAATGGTTGTGCATATGGCACCCTTAGGAATACAAATACAAATACAAATTATGAAGTGTATCAACATAAAGGTATTGATGTTTTAAACCCTACAATCCTTTGTATTTTCTATTATAAATACAAATTATGTGTTAGACCTTAAAGGTGTTGATGGCATGTGGAATATCCTTAGAAATAATCACAGATCGATTGACAGGTTGCAAAATTATAGAAATGGATTTTAATTTGCCTAGACATAATTGTTCATACTCTAAATATGGCAAAAGATTCACACTTGCTCTAAGATTAAATACACAAACAACAAATACACATCCGTACAAGTTGAAACCAACTTCCATAATTTTGCAACTTGCCAATCGATCTATGGTTGTTCCTATGGATATTCCATATGCCATCAACTATGGACTTATTATATATGTCTAACACCTACAAATACAAATACAAATTTCTTGGGTATGTTTTGTACTCATTTTTCACGCAAACAAAAAATACACATACGTACGAATAGTCAAATACACATAAAAACCCCACCACGCAAGTTCACACCTTTTCTCTTTTTATAGACAGGCCTCGCTACTAACGAGTGAGCGAGACAATTGAAAAAGTAGAGCGGGAATCCTAAAAAAAAGAAAAACTCAAAAAAATAAACAAAAAATTAAATATATAAAGCCATAAAAGGCCTTGTCTACTCCACTCCACTCCACTCCTCGATTCTTGTAGTGAATTAAATATATATATATATATATATATATTTTTTTTACAATTACTCTCTCCCCAAGTCTCATCACCACTGTCACCATTAACATCACTATCACCTCTGTAAATCCTAACAAATTTCAATTCAAATCCTTAATCATAGTAAAAGGAATACTAAATAAATAAATATATAAAGTCATAAAAATTTCCTTGTCCACTTTACCCCACTGCACTCCACTCTCCACTTCACTCCTCAATTCTTGTAGTGAATTAAATTTTTTTTTTTTTTTTTTTTTTAACCATTACTCTCTCCCCAAGTCCTACCACCACCATCACCATCACCTCTCTAAACCCTAAAAATTTTCAATTCAAATCATTAATCCTAAATTTCAAAATCCACAAGTTTGGTTTCTAACTCTACTCACTTTTTCCTTGTCCCCTTTTTGCATTTCATATCTGTATATTTTGGTTTTTGGTGTGTAAGTAGGGCTTTGTGTGTGTGTGTGTGTGTGTGTAGCAAAGATGGTTGTGTAGATGCCACCCATAGGAATACAAATACAAATTATGAAGTATATGAACATAAAGGTGTTGATGTGTGAAATCCTACAATCATTTGTATTTTCTATTACAAATACAAATTATGTGTTAGACCTTAAGGATGTTGATGGCGTATGAAATATCTTTAGGAACAATCACAGATTGATCAGTAAGTTGCAAAATTAAGGAAGTGGGTTTTAACTCGCCTAGACCTAATTGTTCATACACTGAATACGACAAAAGATTCACAGTTGCCCCAAGATCAAGCAAAACTTTCTCTATTTTCGAATTACCAATCACACATGAAATAGTGGGATAACCTGGATCTTTAAACTTAGAAGGTCTATTGTTTTGAATGATTACACTAACTTGTTTAGTAAAAAATGTCTTATGTACATTACGCTTATACTTAACGGTACACAAATATTTCAAAATTTTAGCATATGATGGAATTTGCTTTATGACATCCAAAAGAGTAATATTTACTTTAACTTGCTTATGCACTTCAAGAATTTCAAAATTTTGATTCAATTTATGAGTGGGAATTAACCTTCGGGGAAAATGAGCAAGGATAGGACACCTCTCAATTTCATTAGATTCAAGCTCAAGGACCTCATCACTACTTTTTACTTTAGAAGATTCATCTTGTTCATTACTTTTAGAAATATTCTTTTCAATGATTTTGCTAATATGGAGAGTAGTTATAGGCTTAACATGACTCACTCTATTCTCAGAGGAACTACAATCATGAAGACAAAACTGACATTGGGAGTTTTGTTGTGGTTGAGATGGATGCTTACAATTTTTTATTGTGTTCAAGGATGTGGTTAATTTAGTGAGAGTGCTCCTAATGTCATTTACGGCTTCTGAGTTATAATTATTAATGGTGGATTTAGTTTGCATGAATTGTTGCAAAAGTGTCTTCAAGACTCTTCTTTGGAGGGGGAACAAAATTAGAAGAACGATGTATATGAGGTACAACCATATTATCATTCCTCTAACTAAAATTTGGGTGATTCCTCCACCCCGGATTGCAAGTCTCTGAATAGGTGGAAGGATATGATATTTTCACCATGTTCATGGCATGTGCTTGAAGTCCTATGAATTGGAAAATTTTTCTTTAAAAACTTAGTTTACATCTCCTGCCAAGTACCAATTGACCTAGGTCTCAAAGAATTAAGCCAAATTTTTGCCTTGTCTTTAAGAGAAAAAGGAAACATTATCAACCTAATGGTCTCTTCATTACATGATTGGTCATGGAAGGTAGCACATACCTCCTCAAATTCCTTAAAGTGTAGGGTAAGGATTTTCATAGTCTAAGCCACAAAATTTAGAAAACAATGGAACCGGGCTTAAAATTAAAATTATTTGCATAAGTTGGAAAAATGATGCATGATGGTGCACTACTCCTAGTAGATTTCAAATATTCCTTAAGAGTTTGGTGATCATGTAAGTCTTGAATATTTAGATTATTTTCATCACTATGATTACTTTGTAATTCCACCATGATATCAAGTGTGTTTGAATGTGTGGGAGAATCAAATAAATTGCCAAAAAAATTATTAGACTCAATCTTAACCATTCGATTATCACTATCACGACACCAAACACGTGCAATAGTTAAAAGCAAGAAAGAAAGAATTATACTGAATTAAACACTTTTCTAGTTAGATGATTTAATAATAAGAACTCAAGAATTAATTGTTTAAGGGAGTTTCATGTATTGATTTTAGGCAAAACAAAACTAGTGAATTAATTCACAAAGAATACAAAGAATTTAAAGTTATTGGGGTCTATGCTAAATCAAAGAATTATACTGAACTAAACATTTTTCTAGATAAGTAAATCAATCATAATACAAGAATATAAACATTAAAATCATAAAATAATTGTTAAGAACATACCAATAAATGGTTGGGTTTCATCTCTTGCCTTGGCATGGCTTCTAGCAAGCCATTATACCAAATAAAGCTCTAAATATTGTAAAGAAATTTTAAGAAAACCTAAGTTTGGAGAAATCCTTTTGAATTTTCCTTAAAGAGCCTTAAAATAGGCTAAGAAATCCTATTATAAGTTGGATTCCTGTTTTGAGAAAATTCCAGATTTTCAGGCTTCACTTAACCAAAGTTTTTGGCCAATTTAAAGACATAATTTGGACTTTTGGTAAACTACAAAGTTGTAGCCATTTAATCTATCTTTCCAACCCAACTTGAATCGTCTCAATTGGATATTGGAGTCAAAATTTATTCCTAAAATACTAATGTGTATGCACTAATCCAAATTGGACTTGAATTTGGTGCAAATTTCCTTTGATTCCTTACTCCAATTGGACTCAAATTTAATTGGGTTTACTTTCTTTTACTTCATTATGGCCCTTGTACAAATAAAGTCCATTAGCCTTCTTCTTTGCACAAATCCGCTCATTTAATTCAATTCTCCTAAAAAAAATGCATGCATTAAAATTTATTTAAGCACAAAATTAATTATTCAACTTTATTCCAAAACCTAATATAAAATGTATGAATTAATTCAAAATAAGTATGATAATGTTTTCTAATATATATATGCAAAGTTAAGCTATTATCATGTGTGGGTGAGCTTAAGTCATATGGGAAAAAAATTGTTTATTTGTTTAAGCTTTTGACTTATCTAGTGAATCAAGCGAACTCTATAGAGGGGCAATTGGGAACACTCCATTTTGTACATCTTACGAATTAAGCCCTCGTTCTCCTATGACAATACTTATAAATAACATTACTTAGAGGCCTTGCTCAAGTGCATAAAAGAGAACTCAAAATGTTTTCAAAAATGTCAAAAACCCTTTGGAACCTTAGTTCTGCATGTGTAAACTAGTAAGCTTGTGCATGTAGGTTATATTTTAAATGCATGATGGAATTTTCCATTAGGGGGGTCCTTGATAGACCTAGGCTATGGAATATATGAGTGGAGGCCAACTCATTTGGCTGGACAAGTTTGGGTGCCTAACACATTCCTAAACTCATATCCTAACTCCAAACTCAAATGTTGCATAGTAATTGGTTTGGTACCTAAACCTAAACCCGGTGATGACTCCCATTTTTTCCACCGCAACCCACTCGGTTGGTAGCGTACTCCTCAAGCAAACCATATATAGGATGGTACACCCACAAAATCATTAGTTTTTTTAGCCCATGTCATGTAATCTTCCGAGGAGCCAAATAATGGGCTTTGAGCCCAATTTGTTTGGCTAAGAGACTATTTAGGGCTTTTTGGTCTTTTACAGTATAACAGATATTTTAGCTTATTTTGCATAGGGATGATTGTAGGTCCAAATTCTTAAGTGATGTAGGGACAATGTTAGGCATAGCTTAGCCTCTACAGTGTCAGAATTGTTTTGCTAAGCCCATTTATAATCTCCCTCCCTATCTTTTTGTTATTAGGACACATATCACCCAATGAGAACATGCCATGTGGCAAGTTAAAAGTCCCTAAACATGATTAAAAGACAATTTGAAATAATATAAAATATAAAAAGCACAAAGCAAAAAAAAGTTAGGGTTAGGTCTAGTGTCTAGTAGTATTGGATCTATTGAGATGATGACATGTGTCTACTTTTGAACACGTGTTATCATCTGATCGGGTCCAGTGCACTAGATGCACTGGACCTAAACTAAGTCCGCCAAAAAATCACTTAAAAATATTTAACTTTATACCCAACTTTTTATCCATAAAATCTTTAAGCACAAACAAAAATTTACAATAGCAAGTTAGCCACCATGGATTTTGAGTGAAGTTTATTGTGTGCCAGCACCTGTGTAATTGTGTTAGAATTTCATTACCTCTCCTTGTGTGCATGTGTTTTATTTTTTATTATAAATAATAGCATATAAGCACATGGGTATGGCAAAGCTTAATTGGAGGTTCCATTCAGAAAAGAAAACTTTGTGGGCTAGAGTTCTTAGGAACAAATACTACACTCATCAGAGAATAAACTTGGTTAATAGCGACAAACTTCCTTGTTCTCAAGTATGGAAAGGTATGAGGAAAGGCCAAGAGGTTTTTAATGCTGGGACGAAATGGGTCATTGGAAAAGATAGCAACCTAAGGTTCTGGTCAGATAATTGGTCCTTTCAAGGACCAATCAGAAACTTAATTTAGGGTCCTTTGACCAAGGAGGAAGGTGGCATGAAAGTAAAGGAAGTGATATCAGCTAATGGTTGGAATTGGTCGAAAATTTCTTTTGAGCTCCCTTTGAGTATTAAGTTGGAAATTCAGGCCACTCCGTATGTCTTAGTTGCCAGGTGTGAGGATAGATTGTCTTGGGCAGCTAATTTCCATGGGAATTTTGATCTTAAGAGTGCTTATTAGTTGGCAACAGTAGAAAATGACAATTATGAGTTTAGGGGGCAATGGATATGGAAAATAAAATTTCTTCCAAAAATTCAGTTTTTTGTTTGGAAATGTCTACATAATAGCATTGGTGTTAAGGATTGCTTAGTAATAAGAGGGGTAAGCTTTGATCCTACTTGCCCTCAGTGTAGAGAAGACTTGGAAACCATTATCCACTGGCTGAGGGATTGTTGGAGTAGCAAAGATCTTTGGAAGCAGCTAGGCATCTCTGAGGCGGATAGGAACTTCTTCACCAGTGATATTCACACCTGGCTGTCCACTAATGCAATGAATGATCAAGCAATTTGTCATAGCCAACCTCCATGGAATTTAGTTTTTCTCTTTGTCATTTGGATGATATGGAAACAAAGGAACAAGGTGATTTTCCAAAAGAGCAACCCCAACCCAAATTTGGCAGCCCATATAATTAGTCAAGCTGGTGATTATTATTGGTGTGCTGCGGATTGGAAGAAAAACAACAGTTTTACAATGAAGGGTATTAGATGGGAGAGACCTTGGAGCGATTGGAAGAAGCTAAACACGGATGGGTCCTCCTCAAGTAACCTGGGATTAGCTGGTGGAGGAGGTGTGATCAGAGATGACACCGGCAATTGGGTGGTAGGATTTTCAAGAAGGATCGGTGTAACTTCAAGTTTTGAAGTGGAGTTATGAGCTTTAAGGGATGACCTTACCATCTTTGTGGACAGAAACTTTCAAGCCATTGAAGTTGATATGGATGCAAAAGCCATTATAGATATTCTGCAAAAAACCAATCAGACAAATCCTTTTATCTCTCCCCTCCTAGATGATTGCAGACAGCTGGCTTCTCAAGTCCAGCGGATTCATTTCAGTCATTGCTATTGAGAGGCTAATAGAAGCGCTGACCTTCTTGCAAGAAAGGGTGCAGCATAGAATGAAGATTTTTGTTTTTTTTGACTATCCCCCTGTGGAGTTTCTTCCTTCTCTAAATCATGACTTGGCTGGACTGTATGTCAGTAGGCGCTGCCCTACTGAGTCCTTGCTTGTGTAGTTTTCTCTGTTTTTATCCCCTTTACCAAAAAAAAAGAAAAAAAGCAGCCCACTGCAAATTGATTGGGCCAAAGTCTGCCCATTCCGGGTCCAACACGTCAACTTGCAAATATCCAAAACTCTTGGTTTTGGCCCACCAATAAAAATACATCGGCTTTGACGGCAGAGAAAAGCATTATAAAGTCGAATAGTGCAGCAAAGCATGTGAATGTGATCCTCGAAATTGTTTCTGGGCTGGGGTTTTGAAGTCATAAACATAATTACACTTAATAAATAAATCAATAAAAAGGGTTCAGCGGCCACCGCCTCCTCTCCTATTCCTAGTTCTTATAAGCCCCCTATAACCCAACGACGTTTTGCACTTCGATGATGACAACGTAAATTTCATCTCCAACAATCCAGGTCACACCTTGGGTTCTCAGGTACCTTTTCTTTCTTTCTTCTACTTTTCTGTTTTCCTCACTTAGAAAATCCAGGATAAAACAAATATGCCCATATTGATTCCTTTGTTTTTGGCTGTATTGTTTCACAAGAATTGAATAAATCAAGCTAAACTAAGCCACATGGTTTTATTGGCTTTAGTTGAGTGAAGCACTTTTTGGGTCTTAATTATTAATGTGAGTTTAGAGATTTGAATGGAATTTTTGGTTTCTTTTTTTTTCTTTGTTAAGGTTTCTCTGCAACCAAACAGGCCTGGGTTTTTTAGTATATTGCCTGTAATTTTGGTTTTTGAATTATGGGTTCTGGCTTGCTTGGGTAATTGATTGATGGGTAACTTTTGTTTTTTGGAATTTGTTGTTATAGAGTGAGAGCCAATGGGGAGTGCATCATCTGTGTTGACTCAATATGATATCGAGGAAGTGCAAGAACACTGCAGTAATCTATGTGGGTTATCTTTACGCTTGTTCATAAGTTCTGTAGTTCTTTTATATTGTTGTTTTTAGTTCTCAATTTGATGCGTTTGGTGTGTAAAAATTTTAGTTTCCCAGCAAGAAATAGTATCATTATATCAAAGATTTTGCCAACTTGATCGGAATGCGAAGGGTTTTATCTCTGCTGATGAGTTCTTATCAGTCCCTGAGTTTGCAATGAATCCGCTTTCTCAGGTAGTCCATTTGGATCTTTAAAAGTAATTGATGGAGAATTTGTATTTGGTACTTGTGATGTTTGTAGTGTTTTTTTTGTGATGCATGATAATTTCACAGCTTTGCTTTGTGGTAATTTCCATTGCAGAGGCTACTTAAGATGGTGGATGGTTTAAATTTTAAGGACTTTGTGGCTTTCTTGTCTGCATTTAGTGGTAAAGCTACTACACACCAAAAAATTGAGTGTAAGTATGGTTGCTTAGCAATTTAACAGGATTATTTATGCTTCTGATTCAATTTCATAATAAAAGTTGGATGAACCATAAGGATTGTAGCAATTCCATGATAATCACTTATTTAGGGATAATGTGTACATTTACTTAAATGCATTACATTTGTTATTCCTTTTGGTTTGCAACCTTTTCCTGAAAAATGAAGTTAGAGAATTTGGCATTGGGGACAATTTGGAAACCTGTTATCTATCACTCAACATGTAAAGAAGGCTATGAGTGGAAAGCATTTTATCTTAGTTAAGAATAGTGATAGACTTGGAACAAATCCAAAAATTAACAGAGAGGCATAAGCTTTTAGTGTAAGATTGTTTAGACCTTTGATGTTGTAAAGAATTTTGTTAGTCATTGAATAAAAAAAATAATGTTGTAAACAATTGGATGACACTTTCTACTTATATGCAATAGTTCTGGTAATGTGTGCATCTTTAATAATAAAGTTACAAACGGGATTTAAAAAAAAAAAGAAGAAGCTAAATAGATTGAATAAATTTCATACATAGGACATGTTATTTAACAAACAACTTTTTTTTTTTTTTTTTGTGTGGCTGTTTCTGTTGAATGTTATTACTCTTATAATTTTGCTTATCTTTCTTATCGTAAATCATTTTGGTACTGTCTTAACTTCAATGCTGCATAACTATTATACTTTTTAATATAGCTTACTAAGGAGGTGAATATTTTGGGTTATATATTGATATTGTTGTTTGTCTCTTTGTCCAGTTATTTTCAAAGTATATGATTCAGACAATAATGGGAAGGTGTCTTTCAATGACATATTAGAAGTGCTTCGGGATTTGTCTGGTTCATTCATGTCTGATGAGCAAAGAGAGGTATTAACGTGGATCTGGCATTCTACCTTTTTGTTCAATCATTTAGTCATGCCATCAAAGCTAAAGGTTAATGATTTTGAAGAGGAACATGAAAGAAATGAAGTTATTCATAGTGCATAACTGTGAATCATTTAGTGAAGTCATTAATGCAAAGACATCATAATCGAGTAAAAAATGACTGCTAGGAAGGTGTTAAAAACTTTTTATCAAGGGATGAAGTGAACCAGTTTGGTGTCCTTTTAGTGGAGGAAAATATTCTCGAAAAAATTTCTGGATAAGGGAGATTGACTAGTGATATTTGAACTGCCAAAATGTTGAGGTTGTCTTATAAAATTTCTTGGCTATTTCGCATGTTCTTACCCTACAGTAATTATCTATAATCAGTAATATTTAAATCATCTGCTAACTTGTGTTGAGTTTTGTATTCAAACTGTATGTTGTGTGCTATGTTATGTATGTGTGTGTTTGGGTGCAGGCACATGCCTAGATGTGGGATCCATCTGATCCTATGATATTTATGAGACTGATGGATTAAGTATTGTAGTCTACTTTTCTACCCTCCAAATGTAGGGATGGTGGTTTCATTTAGCCTTTTTTTTTTCCTCATTTGGATTTACTCATTTAAAATATATGACGTTATGGAGGAACAGATGAATAGCTTCTAGAAACTAGGAATGTTTTCATCTGAATATGTTGAACACTTTTATTGAGTATGCATTCTGCACTGGGTTATTGAGGAAGCTTGTGTTGGACATTTGCAACACAGGTAGCTGACATATTTTATGTCCTAAATACTCTTTTGTTGCTTTCAAATAAAAGCCAAAATGTGACCCTATTTTTCCATGCATGGTTATTAGTCAGATAACCTATAATAGTAGCAATTTTTATATGGGAAAAACTTATGTATAGTTCCTTAGGTTCTGTATGCTAGGTTTTCCAGGTAAATTCTAACACATGGTTGTATTGACCAATAAATCACAAACAACATTATCTTTTTCAAGGACAATTAAATTCAATGCACCTATGTATTTGAATTTAATTGGGGAACCTAAAGTACTACACCTAAGGAACTATGCCGAAGTGTTACCCTTTTTATATTTTCATTAAACAGAGGAATGGCCTGGACATAAGTGAAACAGGGGAATGGCATGGATAAAAGTAAAGTATGTTATATTGGAAAAGACAGAGAAAAAGAGAGGTTCATGCCATGGATTAATGTGATTGTCATTTGGAGTAGCTACAAAGGTCAAGATGTACAATGATAATTCCAATTGAGAATGTTAATGAATGGGGAACCTCTATATGGCTTAATGTGATGTCAATTACTTGGAATTTCTAAATATGGCTTACATCTTCTGGGCACTTGCGAATTTTGATACCAAATCTATGACTTGTGAAACTGTTCCACTTCTTCCTGCTTTGAAATGGCCATAACTATTTCTCCCTTGAGGTTAAAATTCACATTCTAAATTAATTATTTGATTGGTAAAATTGGGTGGTTCCTTATCATTTCAGCCTATGATTTTAAGTTTCTGCTTGAAGATTTTTTAATAATAAGATACATGTCCTAAAATTGAATGAGATATTCTTCATTTTCTTCGATTACCTACCCCCCCCCCCCCCCCCCCCCCCAAAAAAAAAAAAAAATAGACACTGAAAATCCCAACGTTTAGTTCTCTTCTTTTATTTTTCCCCTTTCTTTTTTAGTTATCACTTGTATAGTTTGCAATAGCATGGCTTGATTATCTGTTTTCAAATCTAAAAGATTACTATTTGGTTCAAATTTTTACTAAAGCATATCAATGGCTTGCACCCTTTGTTCTTTGGTTTGCAGAAAGTCTTGAGACAGGTTTTGCAAGAAGCAGGTTACTCAAAGGAGTCTTATTTGATGTTGGATGACTTCATTAAGGTAATTTACGTTTTCTAACATAATTCTAGTAACAGTTAAATTCTTTGTAACATAGGAAAGAAGAAAATTGAGGAAAACAAATACACTTGAGTGATTTGATTACATCTGCCTTAGCACTTTCTGAGGCTACAGGCGAGGGTTTAAATTATATAACTTTTTTTGGGTGAAGTTGGAGGGAAAAAAGAAAAAGATTGTTGGAGGAATGGATGTGTATATACATGGAATTTGATCATCCTGCAATATACTTAAAGAGGACAGCAATTCTTAAGCCTATTGAGACATCGTCAAGTACATAAAGGGCTATTTTTGCCAGAGAAATATTCCATTGAGAATCTTCTTAATGTTCATCTGAGTCGATAATCATTGTTATAGCTTTAGAACTTGGAAGGATAGTGAAATGTATCTGCATTGTCTAGTTGCATCAGATGTACATTGATGGCATTCTCTTTATAACCCAAAGTGATTTTCAACGTGTTTATCCTAGATAACCATTAAATGACCATTGGCATTAGGATTGTATTCATATTCTTCTGCTAACAGATATTTTACAATGTCTCAAATATTCAATGCATCTTACACTTACAGTAAGCATCCTTGAAATTCCATGTGATACCTTTGCTCCATTTCCAACAAATGTTATGGACAAGTCTGAGCAATAATAACAATAACCTTCTTTTTCTCTTAAAATGCTGTTCAGAATTTATGACGGGCCCTAATTTCATTGGATATGTAATGTGTCGTTACTGTAGTATCAACCCCAAAAGATGTTGATCAGTCTTCGGAAATTGTTGTTGTTGCCCATCTATCTTCAGAAGGAGAATCAACAGTTCACAGTTACCAACACAAACATGCGGAGAATTTTTTTTTTTTTCATCCTTCTAAACATTGTAAGAGGTGAAGAAGGAATTTCATATTTTTTCTTTTCTGGACCATTTCACAAAATTTACTAACACAAGGCCTTATCTCCAAAATAGACTAAAAAATTGTTGAATTGATACTAGATTGTCCCCTGCTATTATATTACTTTTACCTTAAATCTATTTAGTGACCTAAAGCATCCTATTACGTAATTCCCTGCCACAACTAGTGAATAGTTTTTAGAAAAGGGGAAAAAAACCTTTAGAAGTTGCAGCTACACTCCTCATTTACAATGAACAATGGAAGCCTGAAGGAAAATAAATAAAATAAAAATTAGTTATGCTTAATAAATCTTCCTCTGCTGCAGTCCACAGCCATATTGTCAAGCTCTAGAGGGCCATAGGCAATCTGGAAAGTAAACTAAACAATTATGATTTTCTTGGCCACCCCTCAAGAGGACCTCACATATATGGGGCCAGCGCTGAATAGTGGACCTAATTAAGATTTCCTCATTCATACTCACCATCTACTTTTTTAGCTCCTTTCTTTCTTGTACTAGTCATTTTACATTTGATGGGGAATAGGTCTTGAACTCTTTGTTTGGCACCCAATCTAGCCACCACATCTTGCTTGCTAATCAATAAACGCTTTTTAAAGCATGGCAATTTTTTAATGTCTCAGTTTGTTTGATGGGTTCTTTTTCTTTAATCATGGAGGATTGTATGGTAGAGGCCACAGTTGTTAGTGCAATAGTTTTTTCTATTGTGAGTTCCTCTGCTTTGTTTCCTGTATCTTTAGGCTCTTTTGTGAATGAGTTTCATTATCAAATGAAAAAGAGATAAGATCGAGATTAGATGATGTAAAGGGATGGGACATTCTGTAATTTCTGATAGATGGAATGAGTTCATTTATTCATTTATCTTTGGTTTAGATTCAGTATGTGCTGTCACATGATTTTCTCAACTGCTCACTCTATTGTCTTTTTAAGAAATCAGTGAATTAGATAGATGCAGAGGTGGGATCACAATTAGGCTAGTTTTAGATGCAAAAACCCTTTCTCTCATCTTCTACTTCTCATTCATAAGTTGGCTCATCTGCATATGATTTGAAGCTCAATGGGGACACTGGCTTGCTGATAAAAAGCTTTTTGTTGTGTTAAAATCTATTTGGCAAAAGAGCCGTTGCAAGATGAATATACCATGAACATTTGATATGGATTTGCATGGTTATGCTTGATAATTGAGTCTGCGTGAAATATTTCTGGCCATGTGTACCATCATTGCTTCATATCTGTTGCAGGTTCTTGGCAGGTCGGGACTAAAAATGGAGGTTGAAGTTCCAGTTGACTAATTTATGTTCTCCCCTGTGATTTCTTTGCTACAATTCAAGATGAAAATCTGGAGTGGATACTCATCTGCATCCCTGTAGAATGTTCATGACAAGTTGGAACCTCACGCCTGCCTGTATTAAGATAACCTTTTTTTTTTCTTTTTCTTTTTTTTTTTTCTTTTTTTTTTTCAAAAAAGAAAATAATAACAATAAGCAACCAGTGTATTTTAGTTTATTACAATAAGATTTCAAATGGTTGATCAATATTTTGTCATTGATTTTTTTTTTTTTTTTTTTTTTTTGGGTGCTAAATTTACCATGATATTTCTATGAGATATGTGATTGTTCATTGATAGGATTGCCGAGTTTTCTCCACAGGAAGAATTTGGGTTTGAATTCCCCATCCTCACTTATTGTAAGGGGAAAAGAAATGATATTGTTGATGTAAAAGATACTGTTCAATTTCATAGCTCTTGGACCTATTTGTCAGACTTAGAAATTTTCTCAATTTGGCTTTGGCTTTCTCTTGATTGAAAGCAATCTTTGATTCACCAAATTCTGTTGGACGGTTGAGATCGTACCTGCAATGCAAGAAACATGCAAGAAATTGGAAAGCAAGAAAATAAGAAAACTGTTTTTTTTTTTTTTTTTTTTTTTTTTTTTTTTTTTTTTTTTTTTTTTTTCCCTAAAAACAAGTTTTTGAAGAAAAATAAAAAATACCAAAGACGACCTAAATGTTTTCCTGGTGTTATTCTATCGGTTCTGCTTCATTTCACTGGGATAAATTGAAACATGAAAAGTTAGGGCCTTAGAGCACTTACAACAGTCTGTGAATAATAGACTAAGGACTGAATTTTGAACATCCAATGTAAAATGTGTAAATATAGAAAAGTTATAGTACTATGTAAATGTACATGGTTATTGTAACTGCATAAATAAGTATTTTTTCTCTCTTTCTCCCCCTCTCTCTATAAGAGGTGGAAACACCAAACTCACCCTCTCTCTCATCTCAGAATCTCTTTGGAGCCCCTGATGTTCAAAAAATGGTGATGGAATTCTGTGATGCCCATAATTTCCAATTCAAAACCTCCAAGCATATAAATTCAATCCCAAAATAAAAGAGAGAAAATAATTCATCTAACTAAATCTTAGACAGCTCCTCACAAAAGCTATCTTTTGAAAATCAATACTTGAAATCCTACTAAAGAATAAACTTTGTCAACTTAACTAAGTGCTTGAGATTTCAATAGTAGTCCACAACTGCAACACAACAATTACGTTCTAGCACCCACTTATCACTATGAATCTAAGCAACTAATATCGGGGTTTTCCATTTTTTTTTTTTTTTGACTCAGACTCGGTGTTTCTGGAAAATCTTTGGCCAGAAGAATATAGTCATGGCTTATATATATATATATATATATATATATATTAATTTTCTTTAACGATAAAAGAATGCTCGAAAATGTGGTCACTGTCTCTACATTATGACATAGAATTACCTAGGCACTAATGGAGCTTACCTGCCATTACTCGTTTCCATAACTTCTGGACTCGTAGGAATGACAAGTCGTGAAGGCTTCCTATCACTAGGCCACCTTCCTAGGTGGTGAATATGGTCATGGCTTGTGGATGAGTACCATATGTATTTCATAAATCAAGTTAATATTTTGTAGATCATGCATCTAATTGGACCAGACCACTATTAGCTTAGCAAATTGAAGTGACTGGAATTGGATTCTAGTCATCCCTATTCTCTAAATCATAGTGCATATGTATTTCATAAATCAAGTTAATATTTTGTAGATCATGCATCTAGTTGGACCAAACCACTATTAGCTTAGTAAATTTAACACTATGTTTGGTTGTAGAAAGGGAAAGGGAAGAGAAAGGAAAAGAGGAAGGGAAGGGAAAGAGAGAAGAAAATATATCCTTTTGATGTGTTTGGATATAGGAAAGAAAGGATAGAAGAAAATATGAAAATTCTATCTCTCATTTGTTTGGTTTGCATAGGGAAGAGAAAGGAAAAATGCTTGTCTTTACCTTTGTGTCCTCGTTAATGATTGGAAAATTCATATACTAGAACGCTTGTAATTTCTTAAAAGTGTTAAGGGCATATTAGTTATTTACAATATAAAGTGGTGGACCCCAAGAATTTATTTCTCTCCCTTCTTGCCATTTCCGCCCAAATTGGGCTGATTCAAAAATAGTGGGGCCCATGGAAGAAGAATCACTCCAACTCATTAACTTTTCTTTTCCCTTAGGCAACCAAAGCGGAAATGATTTACTTTCCTTGCTTTTCCCTTCTTCTCTCTTCCCTTCTCCCCTTCCAAACATGGTGTAAGTAACTGGAATTGGATTCTAGTCATCCCCATTCTCTAAATCATAGTACATAAGCAAGTGAAGTATTACCCTAAAGCAACGGACACCAAGATTGAATAGAACAAGATCACTTGAGAATTCAAATATTCATTTATAAGGTGGTTGAAACTTACCAGTCACATTTATTGCCACATTAGCTTGTAAGCTTTATGTAGTTAAACTTATAGTACTTTTAACATTCAAAAAAAAAAAAAAAAATTATTGGGGGTTTAATATCAAATTTTTTCATTCATCCCATTTTTGGGATTTATGCGTTTGTCAATTTGGTTTATGTGGTTCACAATCATTGAAATAGAGTTGAGTAAGGGTTACATTATTTTAATATAATAATGAGTTTTAACTAGTTTTAATTTGCAAAAAAAATCAAATTAAAAATATATTTATAATGATGACAGGACTGGAAAGCAATGTTAAGACAAGATTGAAAGGATTAAATTCACTTTCAAAGCTTGTGATGGAATTCACTTTATGCTAAACTAAACTCGGATGGCTCCTCCCGTGGTAACCTGAGAATGGCTGGCTGTGGAGGCATTATTGGTGACGAGTACAACTATGAAAGTTGGATTAAACGCTATTCTAAAGCCATATGTATTGCTACCAGTATAATTACAGAGCTAAGGGATCTAGGAGATAGGTTGATTCTTTGTTCCCAACTTCAACTAGATGCCATAGAAATTGAACAAGCTGAAAAGGTTGCGGTCTGCCTTATAAAGCGTCTGAATCACTTGGTGAATTTGCTTCTCTTGTTGATGATTGTAGGGATCTTCATAGGCTAGGCAAACAAGTGTACTAATGCTCTTGCTAAAAGGGGTGTTAGACAAATTCAAGATTTTGTGTTTTTGTTGAATTGAATCCGCTTCCAGTGTTTTATTGTTATTATATTCCGATATTTTGGGCATGTATAATGAAAGACTTGGGTGTGTCTTGTAAGTTAGTTATGGAAGGGTCTTTGGAAAATGAGGACTCCCAACAGAACTAAAACTCTGATGTGGCGTGCAAATTTGGATGCTCTTCCAACTCAGGTTAACCTTGTAAAGAGGAAAGTTCTCATTGATCCCACTTGCCAGGTTTGCGGAGCAGAATAGAAGTCTACTTTACATACACTCCGGTCTTGTCCAAAGCTAAAAGAGGTATGGGCTGTGCATTTTGGTTCGCTGATGAGTGAAGCTAGTGAATGCTCGACATTCCTGGAAGTGTTTCGCATGTGTATGGAGAAGTCTCATCCCACTGACCTATTTGCAATGTTAGCATATCAGATTTGGTTCAGGAGGAATAAATTGAGAATGAGAGAGGAAGTGGCTGACCTGAAACTGATCAACTCAATGGCTAGAGATGCCCTACAAGAATTTTAGCAAGCCAACACTACCACCTCCAAAACCTCCTCCAGCCCGAAGTCCCACCAAATGGATGCCTCCCCCTGCGGAATGGGTCAAAGCCAATTTTGACAGAATTATTTTCTAGGGGAGTGATGAAGCAGGATTAGGAACCATCATTCATAACGATCGTGGTCTAGTTATGGTTGCGTTGACACAAGTTATTCCTCTACCCACTTCAGTGGAGATGGTGGAAGTGTTAACAAGCGCGGAGGGCTCTTATATTTGCCAAAGAGCTTGGTTTTAATCATGTCATCCTGGAAGGTGATTCTGAAATTGCAATTCGACCTATGAAGAGTGAAGATTATTCTGCCACACCCTTTGGACACATCGTTTTCGACATAAAGGTCCTATCTGCCCACTTCAGGTGCCTGGTTTTCCAACATACACGCAGACAAGGAAACAAAGTAGCTCATAGTCTAGCACGAGCAACCTGTAATTTTTCTCCTTTTTGTACTTGGATGGAGGAAGTTCCTGTAATCTCTTATGCTGATTATCTTGCAGAAATGATCAATAATACGTAAGGCCCTTCTCTTTCTGTGGCGGATTCTAAAAAAAAAATGTATAGTTTAAAAAAAGTCAAAAATACCCTTAATCTAATTAGATATATATATATATATTTTTTTTTTTTGGAGAAACAAATATACACACACACAAGGGAGAGGGAAATGGGTTCTAACACAAAAGCACACTACAACTCTACCCAAAAGCCATGGTAATCCTTATTCTTAAAAAATAAAAAATAGAGTTAAAATTGTAACTCAACAAATATACACAAGGGAGAGGGAAATGGGTTATAACACAAAAGCACACTACAATTCCACTCAAAAGTCATGGTAATCCTTTTTCTTAAAAAATGAAAAATAGGGTTAAAATTGTAACTCAACAAATATACACAAAGGAGAGGGAAATGGGTTCTAACACAAAAGCACACCACAACTCTACTCAAAAGTCATGGTAATCCTTATTCTTAAAAAATAAAAAATAGGGTTAAAATTGTAACTCTAACGAAATTCAAAAACAAAAAAAAAAAAAAACTACCTAATAAAATTTTTTCCTAAAAATTAGCACACTTTCTCTATTTGAATAAATCTCAATCACATTTGATACATTTTTTTTTCTTAAAGAATAACACACTAAATCTAGCAGTTTAGTAATTTTCAAATCCTAAAATTTAGTTTCTTAAAAATTCATTCATGTATAACCTCATTAACAATAAATAAATTCAATTGAAAAATTGCATTAAACTAAAAAAAAAGCCTTATTGCACGAGTCCACGAGGCTATTTATCTATACTACTTTTTAAGGGGCTTCCCCCGTTTGGATCGGATTTTTTTTGTTCCAAAAAGACCCCTCTACCCTAAAATTTAGCAAAAACAAAACTTGAGGATAACACAGTAATAATACACATTTAACTCCCACCTAAAACATGGCCTACAAAATAGGACAACTCTCCTAGTGGCTTTCAAACTTAACTTGATATCTATTAGAGATTTAAACTACTACAACTCTTTCATATTTCTTCGATTACTAAAATACTCAACCCACGTTTTAAACACAATGGATGGACCATGGTACAATGTTGGTTTTGGAAGTGCTATGTTTAGGAATCGTCTTTGGATTCCTTTTGTTTCTTTGTCCAACGGTATGTTGCCTTGAATCCATTTCTTCCTTCTAATTATTGAATTGCATCAACATTTATTTTATACTCATTTGATTGGGCTTTTTTTTTTAAAATTTTTACAGTAGATTTTCTTTAATTTTTTAATAACAATTTTGGGGTTCATAAATTCTTTAGCCAATTGGGATACGTAGGAAAAAACTTGGCTTTCATAATTCAAAGGGAATTTCCAATAGATGTCTGCACAGCTGAAATTTCTTGCATTGTCCGATCATAACCAGAGGTCCAAAGCTGCTATCAGGTCTAACTTTCTTTTATGAGTTTAATAAATCATATAAAAAAAAAGGATAGATGAAGATGTGAAGTTTGATATGTTTTGATTTTTTTTTCTTTTATCTATACCACACTTGAAAAAGTAAATCTATTATGTTTTTTTTTTCTTTTTCTTTAATATTTTCTTCTACTTTGTAAACTAATAGATAAATGTATCTAATATTTTGTTTATGAAGCAAGGACTATTCAGTGCGGGCATTCTCAAGAACAAAGGCGGTGTATCTCGATTATCTTTACTTTAGCAATTCATCAATGCATGCAAAGCTGCATACCCAAACTACTAAGAAAAGGATTGAAAGACTAGGAAAAACAACAAACCATTGAAGTTAGGCATGGAAATCATATTGTTTGTAAAGGCAAGATGTGGTTTGGTTTTTCAAAAATGTAATTTCTTTTTTATTTTTTGGAGTGGGGTTGTTAGGCTAATTTATTGATTAATTAATTAATGTAAATTTTAGTAGAATGGAAGTATTGTGAGTGGTTTTGGAATATGCAGGTCGTAATCTAGATGGCCGTTTTGTATTAATATTAATATTTTTTGTATAAAATTGTGTAATTGTTTATCCTGTTTTCTTTAATTAGAAGGATATGGAAATAGAAAAACATTTTAGTAAAAAACAATGATGCATTGACACTTGGTTTGACAAGAATTTTTTTTTTTTTTTTTTATATATATATATTTTTTATATTTAAGTTATTTTGATTGAATGCAGACATATTTGCCTTTTCATTTCTCTTAGTCTTAGATGATGGAGATTTGAGAGCTATTTGGATTGATTTATCTAATTGGTCAAGTAATCCTATACTAAAATCAATTTCTTTTAGGCCAGATCAATTAATCCTGCAACTATAAGCAAACTTTGTTACTACTAAGACATGGCCATGTACAAACATTCAAATGTCATTTAGGGAAATAGTTGGGCATTTGATTTTTTTCTTTTCTTTTTTCTAGAATAAAAAGAGGGTCTTTGGTGTGGACTCATCAACCTCATGCCATGTGACGACAATGAGTCATACCACGTGTACCATTTGAACTTGATGGGACTATCATTATGGGCACAACACATTCGTTGAAGTACTACTCTAATTGCACAACTCTTGCCAAGTATTATGTCAAACGATACGATAACTCCTACCACCAAACCACACTCTATGGTGGTGGGCATTCAACTTCTTGATGCTAACATCGTCAATTCTAAATATTATGGAGGGATAGTGCATAGTGTTGATGATGTTTATAATGGATGTTGATATAGTGCATGGTGTTGAGATAGTGAGTTAGTGATAGTTTGTAGTATGTTACTCAAATTAATTCTTGGACCTTTCTTTTTCATTTGAAATTTCAAATATAAAACTTAATTTTATAGGAGGTTAGAAAAATAAAAATAAAATACATCTTAAAGTTTATAATATTCTTTCGTGTGCTTAGAGGCTCTTCTAATTTCTTTTAGAGGTTAACACTTTCTATTTATCTTAATTCAAGGTTGTTGCATTTTTCAATCACAAAAATACCTAGAGGTGTGATGAGATATATATGAAAAAGTTATTTTGCCCACAAACTCAAACATCTCATTACACCCTTAGGTATTTTTGTGATTGGAAAATATTGTAACTCCGAATTATGATGGATGAAAATTATTAACTTTTACACTTCGTGTGGGAGTCCATAAAGGAATAGAATGGAACAAGTAAATCATAGAGGAACAGTAGCCTCTAAGCACACACTCATGCGCGTGCTCAAAGACTTTTTTTTTTTTGGGATAAATGTTAATAATTTTCATCAATTATAATTTGAGATCACTACATGTTAGAAATATTGAATGATTGTATATTGTATTCCTCAAGAATGAAAGAATATACATGAGTGCTTTTATATAGGAGGCATATGAGTGCAGTACAAGTAAAAGTTTAGTACAAGAATGTGTGCTATACAAGTAATCTAGTTGGGCCTAAAGCCCACAACACTATACATGTTAACAGCCCTCCTCAAACTCAAGGTGGATGTGAGACCAACTTGAGGTTGTCAACCAAAGTACGAAGGCGTCCTTTAGGATGTGACTTAGTGAAAATATTTGCAAGTTGATCTTTAGAGGAGACTGAGATTAGCTTGAGAGCATCATGGACAAGATGATAACGGATAAAATGACAATCGATCTCGATGTGTTTAGTCCGTTCATGGAAGACATCATTGTGAGTAATATGAATGGCACTCTGGTTGTCACAATAAAGAGGAGTAGCAGAGGATGTAGACACACCTAAGTCTTTGAGAAGCCATCGTAGCCAAAGGAACTTAGATGTGGTATTAGCAAGGGCACGATATTCTGCTTCAGTACTAGAGCGGGACACATGAGTTTGTTTCTTACTTCGCCAAGAAATCAAAGAAGAACCAAGAAGAAAACAATAACTAGTGATGGACCTGCGATTAGTGGGATCTCCTGCTCAATCAACATCAGAAAATGCAAGGAGAATAAGAGGAGACTGAGCAGAGTAGAAAAGACCATGGAAGAGAGTGCCCTTTAGGTATCGAAGAATGTGCAGAACAACAGCATAGTGAGTCGAACGTGGAACAGATAGATACTGGCTCACATGGTGAACAATATAAGAAATGTCTGAACGAGTGACAGTGAGATAAACTAGGCTGCCAACCAAACGCCTGTAAAGAGAGGGGTTAGACAATGGTTTTCCCCCTAAGGGAGTCAAATGCACATTAAGTTCAATTGGAATGTCAACAGTCTTACTATTAGTGAGTCCAGCTCGAGACAAGAGTTTAGAGGCATACTTGGTTTGAGTAATATAAAGTCCATCTGTAGAATGAGTGATTTCAAAACCTAAGAAGTAGCTGAGATGTCCAAGATCTTTCATCTCAAATTGCTAACTAAGAAAATCCTTGAGTTCTTGAATGCCACTGAGGTCATCACCAGTTATGATCATATCATCCACATACAAGAGAAGTAAAATAGTGCCTTTGTCAGTGCGACGAAGAAATAAGGCAGAATCATAATGACTGGTCATGTAACCCAAGTGAGAGATGGTAGAGCTGAGTTTGGCAAATCAAGCTCGTGGAGCTTGTTTAAGGCCATAAAGTGCACGTCGAAGGTGACAAACCTTATTGGAGTCAACACAGAGACTAGGAGGAGGTTGTATATAAACTTTTTCACTTAAATCCCCATTAAGGAATGCATTTTTGACATCCATCTGAAAAAAGCAGCAACAGCTAAGAGGGCACGAATAGATGAGATACGAGCAACCGGAGCAAAGGTCTCTTTATAATCAATCCCATACTCCTGTGTAAACCTTTTGCAACGAGACGAGTTTTGTACCGCTCAATGGACCCATCAGAGTGAGTTTTAATCTTGGAGATCCACTTACAACCAACCACAGATTTCCCAGGAGGGAGTGTCACCAAATCCCAAGTATGGTTTTTAGATAATGCATCAAGTTCCTCTTTCATTGAATCTGCCATAAATGGTCAATGGAAGCCTCACGATAGGTGTGAGGCTCGTGTAGGGTAGCAAGGGCAGTGTAACAATGATAGTCAAGTAAATGTGCAGGAATGGATCTTACCCGAGTTGAGTGACGAGGTGGAATATCTTGTGCAAGATCTTCAGGCGGAGTAGGAGCAAGAGCAGGGGACCCAAGTTCAGGGTTGGGGTTAGGTAGCTCGTCTTCGACTTGTTCATCTTTCACCTGTTCATTAAAGGGTGAACTAGGAAAGGGATCAATGATATCTAGTGGTTGGACAGAGAAGTCTACAGGAGAATCAGGAGCAACTACAGGAGGATCAGGAGCAGCTACAGAAGGAATATGTGCCTCATCTGGAAAAAGATCTAAGACAGAGGAGGAAGATAGGGAGGCACGAAAGTGAAAGAGCTCGACAAAGAGGCGATATTCCCAAAAGACAACATTGCGGGAGATATGAAGACGATGAGAGACAGGATCATAACACCGATATCCATTTTGAGTTTCGTCATAGCCAAGAAAACAACAAAGCCTTGATCGAGGCTCAAGTTTATTATGCTCATGTGGCTGAAGAAGAACGAAACAAGCAGAACCAAAGGAGCTGGTGATAGTCTGGAGGTGACCCAAAAAGGCGCTCATATGGAGTTTAATTTGGATAATAGGACTTGGAATGCGATTAATAGTATGAACAGCATGAAGAACAGCTTCGCCCTAAAAAGGAGCAGGAACTTTGGCAGAGAGAAGGAGAGCACGAACAGTGTCAAGAATATGACGAAGTTTTCGTTCGGCTCTACCATTTTGCTGAGAGGTACCTAGACAAGTTAGTTGATGAACAGTGCCATAGGAATGTAAAACAGCTTGGAAAGCATATTGAGTGTACTCAAGAGCATTATCAGATCGAAAAATTTTGATGTGTTTGGAAAATTGAGTTTCAACCATTTTTGTAAAATTAGAATGTGTGCTATACAAGTAATCTAGTTAGGCCTAAAGCCCACAACACTATACATGTTAACATTACATTTTCCAATCACCAAAAAAAAAACCTAAGGGTGTGATGAGTATTATGCATTTGTAAGTGAAATAATTTTTTCATTACACCCCTAGGTTTTTTTTTTTTTTTTTTGGTGATTGGAAAATGTGGTAATCTCAAATTATAATGGATGAAAGTTATTAACATTTATTCAAAAAAATAGAAGAGCCTTTAAGCATGGTGTGAGTGCGTGCTCAGAGGCTAGTTATTATTATTATTTCTCAAAAAAAAAAAAGTGTCCTTATTAACAAAAAAATTTGATTTTAAAAATATTAGTCAAAATTAATAAGAAAATAAACAAGCAATTAAGTAGAAAATCAAACAATCATCATGGTGTTGGCCCAATAGATTTGAAATACTATCGTATGAGTAGTACTATAGGTACTACAAATTTTACTACATTGAGCTTATCAACTAATGTGTCTCCAATCATAAAGAGAACATTCAAATTGGGGTTAAGCATGGAACCTTCTTAACTCAAACCGAAGGGTTTTGGGCAGGTCGAGAGGACTTTCAGGTCTTGGATTAGGGTTTCGAGTTTAACTTGACCTGCTTGATCATTTTTATTTTTTTATACACCTTGGGTGGTTTTTATGCTATATTAATATAGTGTTCTCAAGCCCAAAAAATATCATCTTTATATATATATATATATGTGTGTGTGTGTGTGTGTAATATACTAGTCTCATCACACGCACTCCGCACATGCGATGGGGCTTTTTTAAAAATTTTTATTTTGAATTTAATGTAATTTTTCAATTTGAATTTGTTAATGAGGTTACACATGAAGGGATTTTTAAGAAACTAAATTTTAGGATTTTGAAAATGAGTAAACTACTGGATTTAGTGTGCGTTAGTTTTTATGAAAAAAAAAGTATCAAATGTGTGTAGATATATTTAAATAGAGACTGTGTGCTAATTTTTATTTCTCTAGTAGTTTTTTGTTTTTGAATTTTGTTGAATTACAATTTTAATTCTATTTTTTATTTTTAAGAATAAGGATTATCTAATTAGATTAGAGGTACTTTGACGTTTTCTGAATTCATAACTAACTTTCTGAATTTATTCTGATTATTAATATTAAAAAAAATTCTATTATAGATTTCCCTTTTAGTTCCTTTTCTAATTTAAGACTTTGACCAAATTTCCTCATAAAAGACCCAAATTTTATACTTTCCTTGTTTTATTTTCCATTTAAATTTGAATTAAACCCTAAAAGGTAATCCCTTGGCATTAATTACCTAACTTATTTTGAGAAAATATTCAATCACTTTTTTAAAATTTTCCCAATAGAAATGTCAACTTAAATTTGAGTTTAAGAGCTTAATTCCAATGGAAATATCTTATCTTTAATCATTTTATTAAAACCTTTGCATTTTCCAAATTGATTGGATTCAAATTTAAAATTCAAACATTAAATAACCCGATTCAATGAATATATATCATAAAATGTACTAAAGTCACCAAAAAAAAAAAAAAGAAGAAGATAAATGCGTTGAAACAAAAAATCATAAATACACCAAAGTAAAAAAAAGAAAAGAAAAAAGGAGCAATAAGTAATTAAAACATAAAGTTGTGTTTGTGATCTCAAAATAAGAAATACAGAGGAATCAATTGCTAGTCAAAATTGAAGTTTCTATAACTAGCCTTCCTCCATTAGATCTTGATTCCAAATTTGAATTTAAACTATGTTTTGGAAGGAAATAAAGTGTATAGACTTTTCCATCCATTATACTTCAAATTCCATATTTGAATCTCATTTTGAAACTTAAATTGAGTTTTATTTATTTTTAAACTTAATTGTAGTTGTTCAAAAACATAAATTGTTCCAAGGGTGGTGAAGAATTGGAGGTGATGGCTTGTCGCAAAGCTTTGGAATTTGCTATAGACGCTGGTTTTATGGAGGTGATACTAGAAGGTGATAATGCCCTAGTTATGAAGATAGTTTCACAAGCTCAACCAAACTTCTCTCAACTTGGATTGATCTATGAAGATATTTGGTGCTTGGCTGCAGGTTTTAGATCCATCTCAGCTAGCTGTGTTAGGCGTAGTGCCAATGGTGTTGCTCATGCTTTGGCAAAATTTGCTACGTTATCTGATAATGATATTGTATGGATGGAGGAGGATCCTCCCCCTGCTGTGGATGCTCTGTATTTGGATTCTAGTCTTTTGATTTAATGAAAGTCATTTGGTTCCGATTTAAAAAAAAAAAAAAAAAAAAAAAAAAATTGTACTATATATAGGCATTAGCATATAGTTGGCTTTCTCAATTTCTTGTATTGTCTTCGGTCTTTCACACAAGTCGAAACCTAGATGAGAATTCAGAAACCCAACTCTGTTATCAATAATGTCTAAATCTGTGAAAATGGTAAAGAAAAATATTGTTGTCCCAGGAGCGTGTCCCGAACGACATCCTCTACGACATTTTGATTGGGTTGCCATTGAAATCCTTAATCCGATTCAGGTGTGTTTCTAAATCTTTTAACTCCATCATCACCAACCCCAATTTCATTACCACAAATCTCAACCAAGCTATATCACTATCCAATAACAACAAAAACAACATTGGTTATTTTCTATATACGTAGGGCTGTAAATGAACCAAACCGATCATGAAGAACTAGGGCTTGGCTCGATAAAAAGCTCGTTCATATTTGTTTGTTTATAAATAAGGCAAGCTTGAGTCTTAGTTTTAGGCTCGTTTAATAAACAACCCGAGCCCAAGCAAACAAGCTTGTGAGCTATTAGGCTTGATACAAAATAATTCAAGTACATACTCATTTATAAGTTTATATGTGTTAGCTAAATATACTCATTACACATATCTTAATAATAATACGGCCAACATGGGATCACTACCCATTACCTTAATTTTTTCCTTCCCTCTAAACTGACCAAGAACCACTTTAGACTATAGTTACATTTAAAAATAAATTAATTAATTGAGCAGGCAACATATGATCCTTTTCCAGCAATCATCTAAAGTAAAGTTATAAAATATGTTAGTATTTTCTCATTCATAATAGTTACAAACAAATATTTTCCTAGTTCTTTATCGTCTAACGTGAATGTAAAAATTGTATTTTGAATATTTACTGAAACTGTAGTAGACAAGAAATGATGAATGAATTAATTTAATTATGTAAAATTTTAATTTGAATAATGACTAATCATAAGTAGGACTAGACGCATGATAAAATGAGTATACAATTTTTTCTTCTTCTTAATTTTAGAGATTTAAGCATTAGATAATGTAATCTTTTTAGATTTCAAGCTCAAAAACTTGACCTAAGCTTGAATTTGAACTTGATATTAAGCTTGAGCTTAGCTTGACTAATTAATTAAGCCAAGCCAAACCAAACTAAGCTCAAACTTTTTAGCTTTTCCACAAGCTTAAGTTTAACCTCAAACACTACTTTTAGGCTTGTCACGAGTTTAATCCAAGTTTGAGCTTTTGACTTTTCCTGATGAGCCAAGTTTGAACATGCACTACTCGACAAAACTCGGCTAGTTTACGGTCCCATATATACGCAACATCATTCATTTGGGGTTAAATCCAAAAAAGAAATGTGTACGGATGTCTACAATAGCAACCACACTTTGATCGATGTTTCTAGACTTTAAATCCCTTCTTTTGGTGGTTTTAACAACACGGTTGGCTTCTGTAATGGCTCCCTTTGTCTCGTTGATCATATGACTTCTCCTAATTGCAAAATATATTTGTGGAACCCAAGCATTAGAAAGTTAAACTTGTTTCCTGCTCGTACCTTGCTTGACTGCTCTTTGGTTGCTAATTTCACTCATGTCACTCTTGGACTTGCCTCTGACTCCAAAAAACAATGACTTGAAGATTCTTAGATTTGATAGCTTTGAAGGATGCTCGACTGAGGCCTAGGTTTACTCGTTGAGTACGGGTTCATGGAGAAAGATTGAAATACCTATGGATTCATATGGGACATCTGTTACTTCTATATATCCATCACCCTGTTTATTTTTCAATGGAGCTTTGCACTCTTTAGTATGTTCTAAGGTATTATGTTCTGAGGGGGACGTGGGCGCTAAGGTGGAGGCTTTGGGGGACATGGAGGAGGACAGCCGCAAATTCAAGGCTGTGGGGAACGTGGAGGATAGCTGCAGATTCATTTTGTCCTTTAACGTTGATGATGAGAAATTTCATGAGATAAAGCCGCCTGAAAACAATTTACACAAAAGACATTCCAAATGTCTTGCAGTGTTAAAGGGATCGCTGGCTTTCATTGGTTTCAGTCTTGCTGATAGCCAGAGTGGTACTTGCTTCATATGGGTGATGAAGGAGTTTGGTGTGTTTGAGTCTTGGACTTGAATATGTGTACCAATGCCAATGGATGGACGTGAAAATTTGCTTGGATGCACCGTTAATGGTGAACTTCTTATTAAGCATTCAAGCCCTTTGAGGGATCAGATTGTCTCTCTTGACCCTTAGAGTTCAAAAGCGGAAACTCTTACAGTTCTATGAAGCACAGATGTGATTTTTACTGCTAATTTTGTGGAGAGCTTAGTTTTACTTGATGGGTAAACATGGAAAACCGGTAAGTTCTAGTTGGCCTTCATCTTTTTTAAATTCATATTGACAAGTCATTTTTGTTGTTTTTGTATTTGTGTAAATGAATCTGTTATTATCTTGTGCTTTCTCTCCCTTCGTTATAGACTTGAAAGTAATGCTTTTGTTGTAGAAAAATAAATATATAAAATAAAAAATTATCCCTTTGGGGAATGAGACCAAATTTCATCTAGTTAATTGGGCTCCAATTTATGCCCCTCTTCCCTTTGATGGTTAGGTTATTAGGGGTTTGAGGTGCTTTAATAAATTATTATTGGGGAAGTAGCTATGGAAGTTTGGGCTTGAGAAGGATGCATTATGGCAAAGAGTGATAGAAATGAAGTATAGTTGTGAGTGAGGGGTTGGTGTTCCAACTCAGTGTTCGGTTCCCGTGGGGTGATTTATGGAAGTATGTTAGAAAGGGTTGGCCTACTCTATCAAGCTATCTCTAGTATAAAATGGGATAATTCTAGAGAAAAGTTTTGGCAAGATCTATGTTGTGGGGAAAACCCTTTTGCTATGTGCTTTCTTGAGTTATTTAGGATTTGCTGTGACAAGTGGGCGAGTGTGGTAGATTTTATGAAACTCACTAATGGAGTCCTACATTAGGATATGAATTTCATGTAGGTTGTGTAGGATTGGGAGTTGGGAATCTTTGTTGAATTGCATGGATATGATCTATGGGGCATTTCATTTGTAAAAGGAAGTGGGGAGGATAAATTGTGCTGGAGACTAGATAAGAAAAAGAGATTTATTGTAACTGGTTAATTTTGGGTTTTAATTTGTAATAGCAACCAATATTTTCCTTGGAAAAGCATATGGATACCAAAGATAACTTCCAAAGTTGCTTTCTTTGTTAGGACCGCAGCATTGGAGAAATTTCTGATGATTGACAATTTATAGAGAAAGAGTGTGTGGCTTTTGGATTGGTTTTATATATGTAAACACAATGGTGAATCATTAGACCATTTATTATTTCACTGTCCTATTGCTACAAAATTGTGGTCTATGGTGTGTCTAAGGTGTTGGGCTAATTTGGAGGATTGTGGTGGAGTTGTTAGCTTGTTGGCTAGGTTTTTTTTGGCGTCACCAGAATGGTCATTTGTGGATGGCTACCACACACTGTTTGATGTGGTGTCTGTGGAGGGAGAAGACCAACCGAAGTTTCGAAGATATAGAGAAAATCGTGTCTAATCTCAGTTATTTTTCCTTAGAACTTTGCTTGATTGGATGTTAGTTTTGCATAGTCATCCTTTATGATAGATTTATGAAATTTTCACAATTGATTATATAGTCCCTAGTTGTGTACATGATTTTCAAAATTGCAATCTTGGATCCTACACTCCTTAATTGATTTGGATTGCTATAGGATCAATCAAGATGTAAAGTCAAGATGGGATCGTGTGCCAAAGCGTAGGATCGCAACCTTATTGCAATTATGGGTGATTCTACAACACAAAGAATGGATCAATTTTTGTCAAATGGGTCTCCCATTTCGACCCTAAATTGAGAACTATTTAGGCTTTATTTTATCAATGCTAGTGTCAGGGTATGTCATTCTCAAACAGGACCCATTTTATCTTTTGTGTGTTTACTGTGGTTGATGTGCAGGGTGGTGATGATAATCTAGGATGCATGGATGCGGCGACGCGCGAGGGCCGCCGCTACCTATGCGTCGAACCGCGTCTAGTTTTGTTTTTTTTTTTTTTTGTTTTTTTTTGTTTTTTTTTGTTTTTTTTTGTTTTTTTTTTTTTTTTTTTTTTTTTTTTTTTTCGGATTCGCGCCAACTCGCACCGATTCGGCTCCAATGCGCACTGATTCGCGTCGAACTGGGCTGATTCGCGCCGATTCAGGCTGATTCGCGCCGATTCGGGCCGAATCGGATCGTATCGGCCAAATATAGGTGTGTTTCGGTCGGAAAAAGGAAATCGGCCGGTAAGGAAAAAAAAAACTTAAAACCGAAAATACCGGTGGATTTGATACATCGCTGTCGCCGTCTTCACCGGCCTTAACCCCTTTCTTCTTCTTCTTTGCTTATTTGTCTTCTTCTCCCTTTTTTTTTTGTGAGCCCAGCGTTGCCGCCTATTCTGTTTTTTTTTTTTTTTTTTTTTTAATAAGTTTTGTTTTGTTTTGTTTTTTTTTTTTTGAAAGGGATTGTTAAATGCGTTTGGTCAGAGAGGCTTTATTTTGTTTTTTGTGCCTCTCACGTGAGCCACATCTCCTTTTTTTTTTTTTTACATTGGGCCACTGGCCTTTGGTCAGAGAGGCTTTATTTTGTACATTATTATTATTATTATTATTATTATATGAGTTTTCTATTATTATTATTATTATTATTATTATTATTATTATTATATAAAAAAGCATGCTTAGCAATATATAAAATATATATAAAATATTATGCTTAACTATCCTCTTTTTTTTCTTTTTTTTTTAAATATAATTTTGAAATGTTGGTGGTGATTGAATGTATATGTTTTTGGTGTTAAATTTTTTTTTTATTTAGGTATGTAGCAACCTTGAGTTCTACTCTTTTTTTTTTAATTATATATATATATATATATATATGTATGTATCACGTTAACTCTCTCTCTCTCTCTCTCTCTATCTCTCTCTCTCTCTCTCTCTTTTCTTTTTTCTTTTTTCCTTTTTTCTTTTATCTAGATTTATTTTTTTTATTTTTTTTAAACTTCACTTTCCTTACTCACGTTTAAAATTATTCAGTCACCACCAACATTTCAAAATTAAATTTTTTTTAAAAAAAGAAAAGAGAGAGAGAGAGAGAGAGAGAGAGAGAGAGAGAGAGAGAGAACGTGAGGTGAGTTTGCTTTGAAAACTAACAGAAAGTTGTCCTATTTTGTAGGGAGTTAGATATGTATCTTTATTCTGAACAATTTTAATAGGATTTTCAGGAAAAATGATCTCATCAAAATTTAAATCAAACACAAACTCTAACAAACTTAAGCTATTATCTTTAATAACATGCACGCTAACGTTGGTTTGTTAATTAAAGTTTTTTTTTTTAAAAAAAATACTTGGTTTAACACTAATTCTTTTATCTCTCTTAGGTTCACATATGCACAAACTTTTTGGATTGCATTAAGGAGTCATTGGAATGGACATGTAAAATAGTAGGGTTAGACATGTAAAATTATCAATTTAAAAAGTCCTAAATTTTAGATGAATTTGACAAAACATTACCTACAAAATAGGAACACTTCTACTAACCCACTTATTCTAACACATGTTTCTAATTTTATATTCTTAAAAAACCTCACGTTGAGTAAAAAAAAAAAAAAAACACAACTAAATAGTAAAATTTCTAATATTTTATTCTTAGAAAAAACCTCACGTTCAGTAAAAAAAAAAAAAAAAAAAAAAAAAAAAAACCTAATGAAATACCCTTAATTTAATAAACTTATCTTTATCTCTAAATCATAAGAAATGGTTTAAAATCTTAAATTGATAAAAATTGAAAACAAAAAACGTAATGAAAAAAGCCACGTTGTATCAAAAAAATTATCTACCACGTTTCTATTTTGAAAAAAAAAAAAAAAAAATCCTACGTTTTGTAAAAAAAAAAAAAAAAAAAAAAAAAAAAAAAAAAACTCTGGCCGACCCTTTTTTTTTTCAAATTCAAATTCAAAAAAAAAAAAAAAAAAAAAAAACCTTAACACGTTTGAATTCCACTCCCACATTTTACTCCTAAGAAACTGCTTTACTATCAAATTTAAAAAATTTAACTTCTCTTTAACTTCTTTTGCTTATCCAGTTTTTATTTTATTTTATTTAAGTTTCATGTTATATCCTCCTTCCTTTTCATCTTCTTCTTCTTCTGGATATATCCAAAAAAAAAAAAAAAAACAAAAAAACCCGAATAGAATATTATTGCACTGGAATAACAAAAGTCTTCATTACTTGAATTCCAAGATTATCCGGATAAGTATATAAGAAAATATTCTTCTTTTATTTATCATGTTTTTTAGTTTTCTATTTCTTACATTCAATTGATGCTTTAAAATATTGTATTTGTTTTTGCCCTCAAAGTGTCTTCTCTTGAGTTCCATTCATTGTTATCCAATTTTTGATGCCTTGGGTTGCAACCATTGTCATACAGAATATATGGTGAGTAGGGTTTCTTTTTTATTTATGTTGTAATAAATTTATTTTAGAATTTTTTTGAACAAAAATTTAAATGGATTTAATCTCAATTGCAAGCTAGGCAAGACCACGTGTGGTGCTGTTAGCAAACTGTGGAACCCAATATGCAGAGCATTCCTCAAAATCCCATTAATTCTTTGATTTCATAAGAAAATCAATGGAACTCAATGGATGGTTGTGCCACTTGATCATTCCTTTGCTTGCACAATTTATTTGGTTTTATTTCGGATTGAACATTTGCATCTTTGGCCTCTATTCTACAACACCATTTTGTGCTTTGTGTGGAGCCCAGGTCTTACCATTTTTTTTTTCTTGCAGATGTTATGTACATGTGCAAAGAACATGGGGATATTAGCAAGATGGGAGAACAATTGACTGCCCTGGCTTTTGATCTAAGAGAGATGTATTTTTTTTAAAGTAAATATTATGTATTGTAAGTAGCTGACTATTTTTTTTACCATTTATTCGTTTTATTGAGAAACTACCTTTTGATTGTGGACTTAGTAGAGGGCACAAACAAATTTTTGAAATCATTTTGTTTACATTTTACTAACTGAATGGCATATACCATTTTGTTTGATTATTTTCTTTCTTTCATTTTAGAATTCTTTTCATTTTTTATGTTGCATTATATTCTTCATTTTTTATTTTTTATATTATTCCCTTTTTATTTTTTTATTTTTTTATTTTTTGTCATTTGATAGTGCAAGTTAGCTAAGAGTGATATAGATAATTCTGAATATATTTTAGTAACCATTAAATTTGATTATCCAAACATTTTAGTAGGGAGATTGTGAAAAAGAAAAATATAAGGCGGATCAAAATTTTAGTAACAAATAAATTTTATGAAGCTTTAAAAAAAAAAAATTCCAAACAAAATGACTCCAAACATATCAAAAGGAAAAACATTTTAGGTGGGTTTGTGGGAGACATGTAACGACAGTATAGGAAACCCACACATAATGTAGGAGAGAGGTTTCATGAGAATCTCTCATAAGATAATTTTCCTCTTTTCTTATTTATTCATTACATATAACCTTACAAAATTTATTAGCAAAAAACTAGCCTCTGAGCACGCGCGTGACTTTTCTATTTTTTGGGTAAGGGTTAATTTAGAGCATTTATTATAATTTGGGATTACTACATTTTCCAATAAAAAAAAAACCTAGGGGTGTGATGAGCGTCATGTGTGGAGAAATAATTTTCCAACACTAATGGTTGCACCACCCCGAGGTTAGAGTGCGTCACTGCATTCAGATCCCTTACATGAATTTAACGCGCTTATGCTTATGGGTGCGATCATACCAACACTAATGTACCAGATCCCATCAGAACTCCGCAGTCAAGCGTGTTTGGGCGAGAGTAGTACTAGGATGGGTGACCTCCTGGGAAGTCCTCGTGTTGCACCGCTCTCTTTTTCATCGGATTCTTTTTTGCCGTTGGGCTTATCATTTGCGTCGGTCCACCAACGCTCGCTTCGTTGGTTTAGTCTGCCCCTGGCGAAAAATATGAGCTGCCGATCTCATTTTGGGTGCTAATTTTGATGGTTGCGATCTTGAAATCCGCTCGGGTTGCACCACCCCGGGGTTAGAGTGCGTCTCTGCATTCAAATCCTTTATAAGAATTTAACGTGCTTATGCTGATTGGTGCGATCATGCCAACACTAATGCACCAGATCCCATCAGAACTCCGCAGTTAAGCGTGTTTGGGCGAGATTAGTAGTAGGATGGGTGACCCCCTGGGAAGTCCTCGTGTTGCACCCCTCTCTTTTTCTTCGGATTCTTTTTTGCCGTTGGGCTTATCGTTTGCGTCGGTCCCCCAACACTCACTTCGTAGGCTTAGTCTGCCCCTGGCGAAAAATACGAGCCGCTGATCTCGTTTTGGGTGATAATATCGATAGCGGCGATCTCGAAATCCCCTCGGGTTGCACCACCCCGGGGTTAGAGTGAGTTGATGCATTTGGATCCTTTATAAGAATATAACCCGCTTATGCTGATGGGTGCGATCATTCCAACACTAACGCATCGGATCCCACTAGAACTCCGCAGCTAAGCGTCTTTGGGCGGGAGTAGTACTAGGATGGGTGACCTCATGGGAAGTCCTCGTGTTCCACCCACTCTTTTTCTTCGGATTCTTTTATGTCGTTGGGCTTATCGTTTGCGTCGGTCCACCAATGCTCGCTCCGTAGGCTTAGTCAGCCCCAGGCAAAAAATACGGGCCGCCGATCTCGTTTTGGGTGCTAATTTCATTGGTGGCGATCTCGAAATCCCCTCGGGTTTCTACACCCCGGGGTTGGAGTGCGTCGCTGCATTCGCATCCTTTATATGTACTTAACGCGCTTATGCTGATAGGTGCGATCATTCCAACACTAATGCACCGGATCCAATCAGAACTCTACAGTTAAGCGTGTCAGGGCGAGATTAGTACTAGGATGGGTGACCTCCTGGGAAGTCCTTGTGTTGCACCCCACTCTTTTTCTTCGGATTCTTTTTTGCCGTTGGGCTTATCGTTTGCGTCGGTCCACCAACGCTCGCTTCGTAGGCTTAGTCTTCCCCAGGCGAAAATTACGAGCCGCCGATGTCGTTTTGGGTGATAATATCGGTGGCAGCGATCTCGAAATCCCCTCGGGTTCCACCATCCCAGGGTTAGAGTGCGTCGCTGTATTCGAATCCTTTATAAGAATTTAACGCGCTTATGCCGATGGCTGCGATCATACCAACTCTAATGCATCGGATCCCATTAGAACTCCACAGTTAAGCGTCTTTGGGCGAGAGTAGTACTAGGATGGGTGACCTCCTGGGAAGTCCTCGTGTTGCACCCCTCTCTTTTTCATCGGATTCTTTTTTGCCATTGGGCTTATCGTTTGCGTCGTACCACCAACGCTCGCTTCGTAGGCTTAGTCTGCTCCAAGCGATAAATAAGAGTTGCCGATCTCGTTTGGGGTGCTAATTTCGGTGGCGGCAATCTCGAAATCCCCTAGGGTTGCACCACCCAGGGGTTAGAGTGCGTCGATGCATTCAGATCCTTTATAAGAATTTAACCCGCTTATGCTGATGGATGCGATCATACCAACTCTAACGCATCGGATCCCACTAGAACTCCGCAGTTAAGCGACTTTAGGCGGGAGTAGTACTAGGATGGGTGACCTCCTGGGAAGTCCTCGTGTTCCACCCCACTCTTTTTCTTCGGATTCTTTTATGTCGTTGGGTTATCGTTTGCGTCGGTCCACCAATGCTCGCTCCGTAGGCTTAGTCAGCCCCAGGCGAAAAATACGAGCCGCCGATCTCGTTTTGGCTTCTAATTTCGGTGGCGGCGATCTAGAAATCCCCTCGGGTTGCACCACCCGGGGGTTAGAGTGCGTCGCTGCATTCGGATCCTTTATAAGAATTTAACGCGCTTATGCTAATGGGTGCAATCATACCAACACTAATGTACCGGATCCCGTCGGAACTCAGCAGTTAAGCGTGTTTGGGCAAGAGTTGTACTAGGATGGGTAACCTCCTGGGAAGTCCTCGTGTTACACCTATCTCTTTTTCTTCGGATTCTTTTTTGCCGTTGGGCTTTTCGTTTGCGTTAGTCCACAAAAGCTCGCTTCGTAGGTTTAGTCTGGCCCTAGCGAAAAATACGAGCCGCCGATCTCGTTTTGGGTGCTAATTTCAGAGGCGGCAATCTCGAAATCCCCTCAGGTTGCACCACCCCGGGGTTAAAGTGCGTCGCCGCATTCAGATCCTTTATAAGAATTTAACGTGCTTATGATGATGGGTGCGATCGCACCAACACTAATGCACCGGATCCCATTAGAACTTCGCAGTTAAGCGTGTTTGGGCGAGAGTAGTACTAGGATGGGTGACCTCCTGGGAAGTCCTCGTGTTGCACCCCTCTTTTTTTCTTCGGATTCTTTTTTGCCGTTGAGCTTATCGTTTGCGTCGGTCCACCAACGCTTACTTCATAGGCTTAGTCTACCCCAGGCGAAAAATACGACCCACCGATCTCGTTTTGGGTGCTAATTTCGATGGCGGCGATTTCGAAATACCCTCGGGTTGCACCACCCCGGGGTTAGAGTGCGTCGCCGCATTCAGATCCTTTATAAGAATTTAACGTGCTTATGTTGATGGGTGCGATCATATCAACACTAATGCACCGGATCCCATTAGAACTCCGCAGTTAAACGTGTTTGGGCGAGAGTAGTACTAGGATGGGTGACCTCCTAGGAAGTCCTCGTGTTGCACCCCTCTCTTTTTCTTCGGATTCTTTTTTGCCGTTGGGCTTATCGTTTGCGTCGGTCCACCAACGCTCGCTTTGTAGGCTTAGTCTGCCCCAGGCGAAAAATACGAGCCGCCGATCTCGTTTTTGGTGCTAATTTCGGTGGCGGCGATCTCGAAATCCCCTCAAGTTGCACCACCCCGGGGTTAGAGTGCGTCGCTGCATTCAGATCTTTTATAAGAATTTAATGCGCTTATGCTGATGGGCGCGATCATAACAACACTAATGCACCGGATCCCATTAGAACTCCGCAGTTAAGCGTGTTTGGGCGAGAGTAGTACTTGGATGGGTGACCTCCTGGGAAGTCCTCGTGTTGCACCCCACTCTTTTTCTTCGGATTCTTTTTTGTTGTTGGGCTTATCGTTTGCGTCGGTACACCAACGCTCACTTCGTAGGCTTGGTCTACCCCAGGCGAAAAATACGAGACGTCGATCTCGTTTTGGGTGCTAATTTCGGTGGCGGCGATCTCCAAATCCCCTCAGGTTGCACCACCCTGAGGTTAGAGTGCATCACTGCATTCGGATCCTTTATAAGTATTTAATGCGCTTATGCTGATCGGTGCGATCATACCAACACTAATGCACCGAATCCCATCAGAACTCCGCAGATAAGCATGTTTGGGCGAGAGTTGTACTAGGATGGGTGACCTCCTGGTAAGTCCTCGTGTTGCTCCCCACTCTTTTTCTTCAGATTCTTTTTTGTTGTTGGGCTTATCGTTTGTGTCGGTCCACCAACGCTCGCTTCGTAGGCTTAGTCTGCCCTAGGCGAAAAATACGAGCCGCTGATCTCATTTTGGGTGCTAATTTCAGTGGCGGCGATCTCGAAATCCCCTCTGGTTGCACCACCCCGAGGTTAGAGTGCGTCACTGCATTCGGATCCTTTATAAGTATTTAATGCGCTTATGCTGATCGGTGCGATCATACCAACACTAATGCGCCAGATCGAATCAGAACTCCGCAGTTAAGTGTGTTTGGGCGAGAGTAGTACTAGGATGGGTGACCTCGTGGGAAATCCTCATGTTGCACCCCTCTCTTTTTCTTTGGATTCATTTTTGCCGTTGGGCTTATCGTTTGCGTCGGTCCACCAATGCTCGCTTTGTAGGCTTAGTTTGCCTTAGGCGAAAAATACCAGCCGCCGATCTCGTTTTTGGTGCTAATTTCGGTGGCGGCGATCTCAAAATCCCCTCGGGTTTGAGTGCGTCGCTGCATTCAGATCCTTCATAAGAATTTAACGCGCTTATGCTGATGGGTGCGTTCATACCAACACTAATGCACCGGATCCCATCAAAACTCCGCAGCTAAGCGTGTTTGGGTGAGAGTAGTACTAGGATGGGTGACCTCCTGGGAAGTCCTCGTGTTGCACCCCTCTATTTTTCTTTGGATTCTTTTTTGCCGTTGGGGGTATCATTTGCTTCGGTCCACCAACGCTTGCTTCGTAGGCCTAGTTTGCCCCAAGCGAAAAATACGAACTGCCGATCTCATTTTGGGTGCTAATTTTGGTGGCGGCAATCTCGAAATCCCCTCGGGTTGCACCAGCCCGAGGTTAGAGTGCGTCGCTGTATTCGGATCCTTTATAAGAATTTAACGCGCTTATACTGATGGGTGCGATCATACCAACACTAATGCACCGAATCCCATCGGAACTCCGCAGTTAAGCGTGTTTGGGCGAATCATCACAGACTTAGTACGGGGTTACGTCACAGCTAAGGGTAGGACATTGGACCAGGGATAAGAGTAAAAATGCCGACAAATATCTTCAAAGTCTGCGGCCTTCGCATTAATTGCCTTTCAACCAACTCTCTGGCTACATTAATGTGGAAATGATGCCTGAACTGTGATCAAGCTGCCTTACAGCTACTGGTTGATAATCCCAAGAAGTGTTGGATGGGACAGGAAGGAGTCTCCTTAATCTACATTCACGTGTGTGGTAAGGATGATTTGAAGATTGCAGTATATATCCTGGAAGAATGCATTGAAAGCGTGATGAAAGCTCATATACAATTTACTTCTTGAAGACAACCATATCAAATATAATAACTTAGTTTGTTCCGAGGAAAAATTCGTTAATCTTGTTTGTGTCACATCATCTTGAATTGTTAAGTTTAAATCATTTTTCTTCTGGGATAAATCTAGCTCTTCTATCCACGCTTTACAAATTTATTGTTTAGGCCGTTATCGTTTGAGCCCAATCCGGTTTTGGGATCAATACAATTTCAGTCCTTACAAAAATTATAGAACAAAAATATAAGAACATAAAAAATATCTCTATTTATCAACTTAGAAATTATCGGAGAAGAAAAATTATATCTATTTTTTATAAAAATCTGAAAAAATTTCTGCACATGTAGTATCAAGTATGTTGTTGTTGTTGCTGTTTTTTTTTTTTTTTTTAATTATTTTTAATTAAGATTTTTTAATAAAGGAATAAAAGGATTAGATGAAGAATTTGGATTGTAACCAAATTAAGATAAAATTTGGATTATAATCAAATTTATATTTTTATCAACTTAGAAATTATCGGAGAAGAAAAATTATATCTATTTTTTATTAAAATTAAAAAAAATTCTATATTTTGATAAGATCACTTGGCATAATCATAACTTTTAAGCTCAACTTTTTATATATATATATATATATATATAATATAATAGCACCCTAAGTAACAATTTTCAAAAGGTAGAAAGGCCATGCCCCCCCTACCCCCCTTATCTATTATTAGTGGAAATAATAGATGGGAGACAAATTGGCAGAAAAAGGAAGTTTGAATAACCTGCCAAGCCTAAAGAGAATACACCGTCCTGCATTACCCTTTCTGCCTTTCCTTCCATGATACAGATTGAGGTACAGACTTAGACGGACCCAGGTGGGGGCCTAAGGGAGCCCAGGCCCAAAAAGAAAAATTTTAGCAAGTTAAATTTTTCCCAAAAAAAAAAAAAAGAAACAAAGCTCGGGCCCCCCTTAGTTTTTAGCTCAGGCCCCCTCCCAAAAATCATGAATTCCTAGCCCAGCCGGCCGGCCCAGGAGGCAAGAGCCCGTGACCCATGTAAATCAAAAAAAAGAAAAGAAAAAAGAAAGAAAGAAAACTCAGCAGTCCAAAACGGCAAAACCTAACAGAGAGAGTGAAAAATGAAGGAAAAAAGAAAGGAAACTTAGGAAAGTGAGGGGCGAGATAGTGAGATAGAGTACTCAGAGTCAGAGAGAGAGACCCAAGCCATGACACTGCCGCTCACGCCCACGCTTGTGAGACCCATCTTGCTACCCAATACCCACACCGACGCCGCCATCATCACGCGAGAGTCTCAGCTGTCGCCGTCGCCCACACAAGACCCATCTTGCCGCTGCCACCGATTGCTCGATCTGCCCAGCCCAGCTTCGTTGTTCCAGCCTTCACAGTTCACAGGTATGTAATCTATCCTTTCCTTCAAAACCTAATAAAATGTTTGTGAATCTCAGAATCTAACAATCTGTGCTTGTGGACTTGTGGTGTTTGTGTTTTTACTAATGAGTGATGAACTGATGTTGGTGATTGTGAATTGAATTTGTGTTGCCTGTGGTGTTTTTTTTTTTGGCTTTTTGGCTTTGTGACTCTCTGTCGCTCTGTGTTTGTGACTCTCTCTCTTTTATTATATAGATAAGAGAGATAGAGAGAGAGAGAGTAGAGTTTGTAGAGATTACTCAGATTAGAGAATATTTGTTTGACTGTTTGTTTGTTCTTTGTTGACTGGTAGTTGGGCATAATAGGGTCAAGTGACAAAAAAAAAAGGGGTAAAGTTAAGAAAAGTTGTTGTTAGTAGTTCGGTAGTGGGATTGGTAGTTAGGCCATTTTGGGGTTTCAATGTTTTTTTTTGTGAAATTGAGGGTTCTGATATGGAGTTCAAGTCCTTTTTTTTTAATAGGGAGTTCAGGTCCTTAATCACTGGTTTGGAACAATAATTTGCAAGGTGAAAGTAAATTTTGTATTAATTTCAAGTTAATCTATTGTTAACGGCTTATTTACCCTAAATTAAGTGATTTTTAGACTTACAAGTACAAGTGTTGTTTTCTCAAATTATGCGATTCCTTGGAACTCTCACTTGATGATATATCATATATGGCTTGGAAACTGGTGTCTGATGATGATGCCAATTTCAAATGTCACTTTTAATTAAATAGGATTTTTTCTAGATTGAGAATTTTCCATAATAGGCCTTAAATTTCTAATATTTGGATACATATGGAAATTGAAGTCTTTTTCTTTTAATCTCATATCATGGGATTTGATTTGATTGTAATTTGAGAATGATTAGGAATTCTGTTGATTAAGGGTTATATATATAATGGTTCAACTTTTGAATCTAATGTTTATTATCATGATTATTATAGTTGCAATTGTTCCTATTGTCATGACTTTTGTTGGATTGGTTGTTTGCTTTGCAAAACAAATCTTTCCCTTCTTTTTTTGTTTTCCTAGATTCTTGCAATTTTTGTTTTTGATTTCTTGTCCCCTTGTTCACTCCCTGTGTACTAGGATGTTTCCTTTTTGATATCAATATATCTTATTACCTATCAAAAAAGAAAACATCTTTGTATTAGAACTTATAAATCACATTCCCTCTATCTAATGTTTGTTTCTTTTTTTTTTTTTTTTTAAAAAAAAACCCAACATGGGATGTGGTTAGTTCAAAATTTATGTGGTAAAATCCAAATTCTAAAATTTTAGTATGTAAAATCTAAACACTTCCAAACTTTAGGGATGTAGTTTGCAATTCATCCAAAAATTTTTGATGAATAAATGAATTGAAAAAAAAAAAAAATGAAATGAGAGTGCAAAAATTAGTTGTGGGGTACTCATCAAAAAAATAGTATAACGGATTTTCTTATCTTCGTGTGCTCTCTTTTTTTGAGAAACATCTCCGTGTGCTATATGGGGACTTTAGTTGCAACAACTGTACCATCTTTGGCAGGAAACTCAATTTTGTGATTATTTATATTTTTTTTTATATGAAATCATAATTCAATTGTTACCAACAAAGAAGAAGAAAGGAATTTAAAGCTTGAATCTCCTTATAGAGGAGATCAAGCAATGCCACTGCACAATGAATATGTTCATAATGCTATGTTTTTATCCTACTTTGCTTTATATGCTTTACCCCTTTTTGATAAGTAGTACACCCATTTCAATTCCTTTGATTATTGGTTAAATCACATGATTGATGATTGATGTTTGATTACATGGATATAACTTGATGACGCTTGCTTGAATTTATGCTTGAAATCTCACATCTACCTACTCTTGCATGGCTTCATTGTTGCATGGCCAATCTACATTCTGTCCTTACCCATTTTGATGTCTACCTCATGTATTTTGTCCTTGAAGCATGTAATTGAATAATATGACTATATGAACATGGTGATGTATATTTCATTAAATCTATGCTTGTACTATTTGGAGAACATAATGCTGTTGGAAACGAGACGGAGAATTGATCGGACATGGAGGGCGAAGCTCGTTACTACTTGGACAGCTCCAACGCCTCCATCGGTGCCATGGGGTTTTTGTGTGGGGCCGAGGTCTCGAACTCCAGCTTCACCGAGGATCGAGACGATGAGAGTCGTTGATGATGGGGTTTAGGGGTCTCGATTTTCTGTGGGGTTTGGATTTACTGTTTGGAATTTCTATTTGGATTTTCTGTGGGGTGATGGTGGTTGATGATTGTGGGTTGATGGTGGTGGGTGGGTGGCTGGGTTTGATGGTGGTGGCTGGGTGGCTGATGGCTAGGTGTCGGTGATTTTGGGTTTGTGTTAGGTCTGTGAGAGGGTTCTAGAGAGGAGGAGAAGGAAATAATAAAAAATGTAAAAAGAATGAATATTTTATTGAATAAATATGTAGAATAGATAAACTGATGTAAATGTTTTGTAAAAGTGGATGTGTAAAATAGAAAAAAGTAAAATTTTTCTCGTAAAATAGACAAAAAATTTACCCGAACTGATGTGGTTGCTCTAACCCCACAATGATCAGTTTCCCAGTATGAATGGGGAAGCACATTGTGAAAGAGTTGAGTCATGACAATCAGTCAATCACCAATAAAGCAACTCATATATAATATTACTTGTTAAAGTTGGATTATTGATAATTTATCGTGTATAACTGACAACTTCAACATCAAAGTTAGTCTAATATGATTAAGGGTTCTATTTATTACACACAAATTAATGCATAAAAGATGGTTTCACTTAACTTAATTGTTGTTTAATATGATTAAGGGTTGTATTTATTACACATAAATTAATGCGTAAAAAAGTTTTACATATACTCATTTTTGAACTAAAAATATGACTTAAAGTCACGGTTATATAGTTTAAAATTATGATTTTAAATCACAGTTTAGTTCAAAAATAAGGTGAATTTAATACTGTGTAACAGTTTATGTGCAACAATTATTTGCCTATAGTTAAACAAGGTTTCTATCCATGATGGGTTTGGTAGAAGTATCTTAATTGGGTTGGATATCCTCCTTCCTGGAAAACAAACTGATCTTATCAACCAAGTTGCTGATGCTGCCAAAGGCCCAGTAGTTCTTGTAAATTTTCTAACTAGTCGCTAACCCGTGCGATGCACGGGATTGTTTTAAATTAAATGTTAACATGTTCAGGTTTAAACATTTCTCTAATTTCAATTATTGAGAGCTAAAAAGTCCCCAATATAAGATCGTCCCTAAATCATCAAACTATTGTGGCAATATTACTATTTAAACAAAAAAAAAAAAAAAAATCAGCAATACAAAAAAAATTCACTCAACTAAATCAAAAACTTTCATCCAACCAAATCAAGACACTCCTCCATTTTCATACACAGCCAAGTTTACCTTAGGCTTGAACTCAAAATGATATCATTTCTTTAAATGCTACACAAAATTAAATTTGTTTGTCTCAATATTATTTTACAATATATAAAATTATTATGATAGATGATTAAAATAATTAAAATAACCTATCAAAAAAATAATTAAAATAAAATCTAATGTTCGGGAAATTTTTTGAAATAAAATTTTAAATTTCTTAAAACTTAGTTAATAGAGTTTCTATTTTAACTAAAAGTGAAGATAACCATAGGCCAAATTTTTATTTTATAGCATAGAATGTTATAGTTAGCTTCGTATCATGTATAATACGTTAGTTCATTATGATAGTTCCAAATAATATCCTAATACCTATCTATATGAGTTTTCTTTTTAATGATGCCATAAAGGATGGAGTCTAATAGAAGTAATTTAAGATCCAACATATCCAATAATTTGTTTTTAAAAAAAATTTAATTTCAAGTCTTTTAATTATAAATTTTTTTAATTATAAATTTTTTTAATCATAAAATAGACTCTATCTAAACTCTAAAGAAAAGCATTTGAAATGGTCACATCATTGACACCAAATTATGATGGTTGCAAATAACAATATTATTATTCATGATTAAGAGATGAACAATGAAACTGTGAATTAACAATTTAACAATTCAAATACCAAGTTTAAACTACAACAACACATATACAGAAGACTTCAAATAAAACTTTAAAATACGACCCTAGGTACCTGTCCATTCACTTACAGTAAAAGCAACAAAAGTTACAAAGAACAATATGTCAAGCACAAATTATTCTCATATCAAGTCATCGACAGAAACCTTAAGCTAAGAAATCACTTTGCACATACCCAACCATTATTAAGGACATACACAACCTCCTTCACTCTTCAAATCATAAGGAACCAAATATCGAACTACATAAACTAATAAGGACAATAGTCTAATATCCACCATAACAATGTGCAACTTAAGGCTGCTCTACTTTCTCCACCACTTCTGAACCTTCTAAAACACCAAAAATACCCAATTTATTAAAATGAAGTTGTTTAATGAAATATCTTTTAAATTAAATCATTAAAATAATAATAAATTATTGAAAAAGATAATGACTTTGTGATAAAAAAACTCAAACTTTTGCACTCACCAGGGGCCATCAAATCATTATGTCTCGACTTAGCGTGTAACACCTTCACCGAGCATTATCTTTGTGAAAAAGCTCAAATCATTAGTCCAAGGTTGAGGTCGATCTAATAATAGCCTAAAAAAACAGCTTTGTGAACTTGAAAACACCAAACAAAGAAACAAACTCAATCATTATCAAAACAATTAAACAACCAAAAAGAGGCAACAATTTCATTCAAATGAATAAACAACCTTTTAAAATCATAGCAGGTGAGGAATAGTTCTAAATCAAAACCTTAATTAAAACAAAATCTAACCCAATCACCTAAATCAAATCCAAATGATCAAAATACCAAAAACTATATCCTATTAAACCCCCAAATTTAAAATAAAATTTTACTTTTTAAGCCTCTATATGTTTTGATGGAGATTCAGTCTTTCAAAGATAGAAAACTCATAGCTTGTGTATAATTATCTTATGGGTAACATCTAATATAACAAAACAGTAACTAACTGACATTGACACCCAAAAATTTATTATGTATCTAGAACCTTATTCGAAAGTTTTGAATTAAAAGAATACAATTTAAAAATATTAGTAAACCAAAGTGCCAAATTTGACCTAAAAACCACAATTTCACTCCCACTAACAAATAAAGATATCTAGTAAGGGGAAAATCCTAAAATTAAAGTAAAAAATCACTAACTATTCTTTAAAGCCCATGTAGAATTTGATCTTCTATGATGTTTCCCAAGATTCTACTAAAAAGAATAGACAGGAAAAAGGATGCTTGGTCATGTCGCTATAATCTTTGGTTTTAATGCCTTTAAATCATGTTACTTGTTGATCTTTAGCAATGTATTATTCTTACCATTAAAATTAATACCTTTAAATCATGTTACTTGCTAGTATCATAGTTCACATTCTATACATAAATATACTCTATTAAGTAGGATGGGAAGCTAATGCAGTTGAATTTTATTCTTTATTTAACCAAAGTTAGAACAACATGATTTTTATTACTCATTTTAAGATTCATATGGTTACAGAGACTAAAGCCACAATCTGAGAATCATGGCCAACCTATTTTAATAAAGAAATAAATATAGTGAATTAAAATAATTACCTGTTTAGGTTTGAAAATTTTCAATAACTTCACTAAAAAAATGTCAAATATCGAAGGAATCAGCTGTGCCCATAATGAAGCCATTCTTGAAAAGGAGCAACTCTTCTGCTAACGCCTTGTTGTGATCTTTATCCATGCCAAACTATCAAATATAAGTTTGAGAACATACAAAAATAAGCATATAAATGAAAGGGAAAAAAAAATTTACCACTAATTTTTTCAATAGAGGCTTACATAATTGCATTATCGACTCGCTCCTTCATCTATCTTAAAGTTTTCAGCAAGCCAATCAACTATTCTCTATTAAAAATTACAAAACGTAAGGGTGTAATTTAGTCAAACTATCTATAAATCAGAAAGCAAAAATTATTCAATTTTGCTTAATACCCAAATGAAATTATATAAGTTTGAGAACATACAAAAATAAGCATATAAATGAAAGGGAAAAAAAAATTTACCGCTAATTTTTTCAATAGAGGCTTACATAATTGCATTATCAATTCGCTCCTTCATCTATCTTAAAGTTTTCAGCAAGCCAATCAACTATTCTCTATTAAAAATTACAGAACGTAAGGGTGTAATTTAGTCAAACTATCTATAAATCAAAAAACAAAAATTATTCAATTTTGCTTAATACCCAAATGAAATTAGAGAGTCAGGTGTTACCTGGGACATTGATCTTGAAGATGTGGGCATTAGGGGATTCGAGCCAGTCCATGAGGGCTATCGATCCTGACCATTATCTGAATATATTGAGCCAGTCCAATCAATATCTTTGAAAACGTTGTAGCAGGAACGCCATAGCCCATAGACGTTAGAGATTTAGAGTGAGAGAGGGAATGCTTCTGCATTAGGTCTCTTTCTGCATTAGCATTAGGATTTTTTTTTTTTTTTTTTTTAAATGAAAGAGACTGCGTGCGTGAGGTTGAGGATTTTGGGGAAGGTTAGAGATTTAAAGAGAGAGGAGTTCTCCTGCATTAGGAGGGGAGTCGGGAGAGAAAAAGAATAGTCGGGTTGTTCTCTTAAAAAAAATTAAACTTTAATAAATAAAAAAAGAAAATAATGATGATGTGGAAAATTGTGATTCTCTTACAAAAATTAAACTTAAATAAATATATAAAAAAAGAAAATAATGATGATATGGAAAATTGTGGGAGCTTTAAAGGTTTCGGTTTTATATATATATATAGACTAATGTGTAACCACGTGCATATATGCAAATACAATTAAAAATAATTATAATTACACGATTCAAATAATATAGTATTTTTTTAAGAAGATGTTCAAATTATACATAACATTAGCTTACACATTCTCGTGCTACCGCATGAGAATGGTTAATTGTGGTGATGTTATTGGTCAATTCTTTTTGTTTTTTGTTTTTTGGGTTTATCACACCGATGATAGAATTAGATAAAACAATGAAAAAAAAATTATTGCATTTTATTATTTAAGTGATGCTATTGGTTTTTTTTCTTTTTCTTTTTCTTTTTCTTTTTCTTTTTTTTGGCTTATCATATGAAGAATAGCATTAGATAAAACAATGAATAAAAAAAGAGAATATTGCATTTTATTATTTAAGTGATGCTACAATGAAAAAAAAAAAGAAGAAGAGAATATTGCATTTTATTATTTAAAATATATAAAGGGACATTAATATATTGTGGTTTAAGCATTGCGTTTGAGCAAAGAAGTGCAACATTTGTTTTTTTAAAGTCTGAACTCTAAATACACAAAAGGCACATCTTTTCGCGCTTTATAGTAAAACTGGTATTGTACACTATAAATGACTTGGAAATTTTAGCAAGGGGGAGATTCTTTCCAAACTTAAAATTTAAAAGTTTGGTGGACTGTATATATAGAGCTCTAGTATGGATTTAGGAACTAATTTATGTGGGAAAACAAATCATGCCATAGTAACACATATTTATGAATTATATCAAACAACTTGTGAGAAGCCAATAACAAATACGGAAAAGACTTCTAGTTTGAATTAATTCAAGCTTAGCTTGATTTGCCCCCATCTAAAACAAACTTTCTAACAAAGAATGCCTAAAATCACTCAAATGAGTAGCACCATCGACAACATAGACTATATATTGATTACTATCTTAGGCATTGCTAAGGTAATCAGTGCTTTTATTTCAAAAACTTAGCAGTCTCAATTTTCAAAAGGGGGAAAAAAACTAATCAATCTAATGCCTCTGATAGGTAATTTGGCTAGTTGTTTATTTTTATCATTTTAAATTATTGTTGCACTAGTTCTTGCTTGAATTAGATTTTTTTTTTTTTTTTGTAAAGAAAAAAATCTGGCTAAAATATGCAAATTAGAGCCAATTCAAACACAAATACACCAAATGGACAAAGACTAATACAAATTATGAGATAAATAGAAGGGAAATCAAGCTATCCAAACTTATCAGTTTGTTTTAGCAACTCTTCTTGAAGATTAGATCCAGCAATTCAACATTTTTTTTTTTTTTTGGTTGAGAACAATTCAACAAAATTTAGATCTATGGATTACTGTGTAAATCAAAAAACCATACTAAGTAAATAATCCCTTAATATGCAGTAACACAGTGTTTAACAAAATCTTCACTCTAAACTTCAAATTCGGCTATTAAAATCAGTTTGTAATGAAAAAAGCAGGCTAAAACATGCAAATCAGAGCCAATTCAAACACAAATACACTAAATGGACAAAATCTAATACGAAGTATGAGATAAATTGAAGGAAAATTAGATTATCCTAACCTATCAACTTGTTCTAGCAACTCTTCTTGGAGATTACCTAGGTGTTGTAATTGGCAAAGAACTCAACAAATTAGAATTAAGCTTTCAGATTTGACTATTAAAATCAAGGGTGACACTCCCAATGTCATCAAAACAAAAGGCAAAGATGATAAATTAGGTTTACAAATTCGGTATAAAAGATTAAATTATATGAAATAAAATTCTTGGTAAGTAACTAAATAGAATAGACTAAAAATAACATAAGAGAAGGCAGATTTGTTTAATACATTATAGAATTTGTTGTCATTTAAAAAGTAAAGACATTTTGGTTTTGAACTCTAGTAGAATAACCTACTAATAATTTAATGAAATTGATTCTTGGAAAACATTTTGGTTTTGCTACAAAAGAGACCAAAATATTAATTATAAAGCAATAACATTTGATCTATGTTTGCTAAGGTCTTAAAGGATATTAAGTATAAAGCAATAACATTTGATCTATGTTTGCTAAAGTCTTAAAGGTCTTTATAGACACACTATGCCAAAGGAATGAAAGAATTACCTAATGAAAGAATTACCTTCTCTAAAGGGCATTTGAAGCACTCAGAAGATTCATTATCTTGTGAACCATCAAAGTATTTTTCAGCAGTAACATTAGCTAAATTAGATCATTTGATGTCAACTACAAAGTCATCAACACTGTTTTCAAAACCTGTATGAAGCACCAAATCAATATTAGCATCCAACTTCTTCTTCTTTTTTTCCTTTTTTTGAAAAGTACTATCAACTCCCAAATTTGAGGCATGAATGTGAATAAATTAATATGAATAAAAGGAAAACATTTGTACATTATAACAATTTCTGTAAATTTACACTAGTCATAGTTTGGAACCTGATTTGGAATATATTAGCAAGAGGATTATAGTGTCTTATGAATAAGGACTATCCTAACCATAAATATACAATCCCATCTGATGGAAGATTTGAAGCATTCTTATGCATTCAGCTGAGATTGGTGAAAGTTTGGTTGCATTTCAATTTTCTTAATATCAATCAATACACGGTGAGATTGGTCAAAGTTTTGCTTGAGGGAACTTGTATTTCAAAATTTGAAAACCAATCCATTTATGAAAGATCTTAAGCATTTGCACAAAATAATAACAATAGAGAAAATCATTTTTTTTTGCTTTAAAAAAAATTACCTAAAGATTTTGTATGATTCTAAAAGAAACAAATTTCTTCAATAATCAATCAATGCTCCATACTTAATAATATGGTAGTACCTGAATTGTAAGGAAGGTCTCAAGACTATCAACATTGCACAGAGGAGGCACGGACCATTTATTTACTTCTGCAAGACCATGCTCTTTATTTTAGTTCCACCTCCATGTATTAAGAATTCTAGAATAAAACAAAAGATCAGTATTTTTTTCAAACAAATTGTGTATAAAAAAAATTAAATTGTTCTATTAGCAGAATTAGAAAAAAGATGTTAGCAATGAAAAATAAAGTAACTAACTCCTTTTTTTTAAGTAAAGATAAAGTAACTAATTTGAAAATTTCAACAGATGGCTATCTCCGACAATAACAATCCTAATTCTTGGAAAGATCCAAAAGAAACACCCCTCAACCCACCCCCACCCCCACACGCCCCCCCCCCCCCCCCCCCCCCCCCCAAAAAAAACCGTCTAAATTTCAAACATTTTTTCAAAAGTAACCACCACTAATGTAAAAATAGAGAAATGTAAGAAAAAAGAGATGTTACCTTCAAAAGAATAATTCATTACCACAATTGTTGCCAATATTATAATCTTAAACAAACCAAGACAAAAACCTTAAGATTAACAACTTTTGTTCTATTAGGACTCATAGCAAACTCGTAGACAACTATAATCAAACACATTGTAGGCAATCTATTAAGTGACTTAACAACATCAAGATGTAATATATACAAATATATACAAATAACAAATAAAATTGAAATTTAGCTCCACAAATTGAACCAAATTTGATTACCAAAGAGAGAAGCAGATGTTCAGGACCAAAGTAATTGCAAAAGTATTTTAAAAACATAGCCAAGTTTGGGACAAAGACTTTGGAATACCTTTGTGTCATTGTCATTGTTGCTGCTATTGATGCTTGGATAGGTTATGGCTACGGCCCACGACCCATTGTAGTATCTAGACTCATATTAATCACAAACACAAACAAAAATACCATTTAAAAATCAAACAGATGAACCACAATACAATGGGAAGTCAATTTCCCAAACTTTGGTGGGTAAATTCAAATCAAATTCTAATGACTATCCAATTTTGTCAATATCCTTATGATTTTACTATTATTTGATGTCAAGCATCTTTATAGATTTTAAATGCACACCAATTTCATGCCAAATATCATTCCAATTATACTTTAATTGTGTGTTAATTATATTCACATGTTAGTTCATGTATCTAAGCTTGGAAACTTTTTTTTTTTTTTTTAAATTCAAATTTATTATGTTTCTATGTAATACAATGAATGTGTAGTCTATTGAGCATTTATTTATTATATAAATTCATGTATCTAAAAATAAATGTTAAAACTAGTCCAATTCAGTTTTTAAAATCTTGAGGTTTGTTTGTTGTTCAAGTGCTAGAGTGGAGTTGAAATCATACCATATGATCATATACTATGCTATATAATAAAAGTTTGGCCTAGAAGTCATGGTTGAACCAAGTGACTACACCAAATTACTATACCAAATTATAGTATTTATTTTAGATAAAAACAATAAATTATTCATTCTTATCAATTCTCTATCACTTTTTTGCAACACTTTTAAGATATAAAAAAAGTTAATAATTAATATCAACTTTGTTTCTCACTTTTTTTTTTTAATTCTATCTTACGTTCACTTTGCCACCTATACTGCTTTAAAATACTTCAAAAAAATTATAAAATAAAATAAAAAAACCTTATTTGTTCTAATCTATTAACTTAATTACTGCTCAAGAACTCTAAATGATCTTATTTTTATAATTGTCTAAATTCTAGATGATGTTATTATTTTTTTATTTTTCTAATAATCTTAATGTTCCAATATAGTGGTTGTTATAGAATGAGGACACTATCACAACTTTTATCCACAAATGAGAGAGATATGCTCAAAAATGGTGATAGTGATCTAATTAATATAGTTCAATAATCTTAATGTTCCAATATAATGGTTGTTATAGATGAGGACACTATCACAACTTTTATCGACAAATGAGAGAGATACGCTCAAAAATGGTGATAGTGGTCTAATTAATATAGTTCAATACCATTACATACCATTGGTGTGGCGGTCACTCTACAAATATAAGTACTTGTGGAGTGTGAGGGGGGGGAGGGGGGTAAGAGCCAGGGTTCAAGTCTCTAGGAGAGAGTTTTACACATATACACTTAGATTAAATTAGAATAGAAATTCTATCTTGTATCAAAAAAATTAATATAATCCAATAATCATAGCCCTACCTCAGTCAAATAAATATCCAATATAGATAATTATAATAATTATTTATTCCTATAAAGATTATTCAAGTTAGCCATATCCCTAATCTAAGAGAACAATTTAATGTCTTCCATAAGATTTTTGAGAAAGTAAAAACTTCTTCTTGAATGAATGGTCATCCATTGTTCCCACCGTAAACCTAAATCATACCACCCACGTTCACCCACGTACATTTTCCTAATATATTTTCTCATATCTTCTTGATCTTCATTTTTGTAAGGACTGAATTTGGATTGGACCCAATATAGTGTTGGGTTTTAGCCCAAAAAGCTCAAAAAATAAATTTGTAGAGCGTGGATGAAAGAACTAGATCTATTCTAGCAGAAAAACGATACAATTTGCTAATTTAAGGCTATTAAAAACAAGTAAAACAAGAAAACTTATCCTCGGAGTAGCTTGAGGAGCTTATGTTATAATGTCTTCTTTTTTAGCAAAGTTACAAGAGTTCGCAGTATTATTACAAAAATTTCTTCATCCTCTTCTTTAGGCCATCTTCTCATGCTATATACTACAATCTTAGTATCATCCCTACCACACACGTATAGGTTAGATTCTGGGAACTCCTTCTTGTCCCATCCAACACCTCCCAGAACCATCAACTAGTAGCTGTAAGGCTACTTGACCACTGTTTAGGTATCACCTCCACATTAATGCGGTCAGAGAGTTAGTTGGTGGGTATTTAATGTGGAGGTAGCAACTTTTTGAAGATATTTATTGCCCTCCCCCTTTCTTACCCCTTGTCCAACGTCCAACTCTTAGTTGTGATGTAACTTTGAAAAAAGTCTATGATGATATGGCACTCTTACTGACCTCGAACCTTTATTTCCTAGATGGCTTTTATCCTCGGACATTCATTGGACTTATCTCATATTATCTTTACCTTTCTCTTTATACCGTTCCCCTTATAACCTTATCTAGCTATCTTCAGATTAGCTAATGTCCTCAGATTGGGCCATAGGCCCAATTGGTACAGCCTTAATAGTACCTACTGATTAACTGGCCCCCACAATTTTCTATCACTATTTTCATAATTTCTTGAATCATTTCTTGTGCTTTACAAAGAAAGTTATGCACGAATCAGTGGTTGTTCCAAGATTTTTTTTTTTTTTTTTTTTTTAGAATGGTCATTAAGAAACTTAAATCATACAAAATCTTAAAAAAAAAAAAAAAAAAAAAAAGAACTTCATATATTAACAAAAACACACACACGCAAATACATAAGGTCTTACAATTTTTTTTTACGAAATTTCTTATTTTAAAATCATTGAATGATAGTCTCATTATCAATGTTGCAAGCTATATCACTTTTAAAATTTTAGTTAAATAAAATTATTCTTGGGCTTTTTCTTATGGTTAAATGGACCAAAGTTTAAGGACAAAATTTGATTACAATTTTAGTTGTAACCTAAGGCTTCAACTTTCACAAAAAAAAATTAACATTGTGACGCATTTTAAAAATCTAACCGTTGAATTGCATGTTCTTTATATTCTTAAAACACATATCAAATTTCATGCTTATTGAATATTATTTACTATTCGATCTATAAACTTATATTATATATATAATTTTAGACCGCAAAAACTCAAAATTTAAACATTTGATTGATAACAAAACTATTAATCTTTAATCTTCTTGAAATTCTGCAAGTATGGAGGATATAAGAAAAAAAATGTAATTAAGTGGTGGATTTGTCAAAATTCACATCTAATAAAAAAATATTAAGTTAAGTTTTTGTTTTAGTCTACAACTAAGTTTGTTGCCATATTTTGTCCAAAATTTGATTATGTTGGGTCTCAAAAAAATTTAGGGCAGTCACAATTTTTTTTAAGGATAAAAAAAAAATCATAAAATTTTAAATTTTATATATAATAATTATTTTTTTCCAGGTCAAGGTGGTCTTGTACCACCTTGAACTCAATGTAGAGCCGCCCCAAGCATGAATGGACAGAGCTATCTCAAGTCTCAACGCATTTTGGAGCATAAGGGCACAATGAGAAATGAAGAATTAGTAGTTTCTTCCAATATCCTAATAGTGTTGCTTGATAAACACCTTTTTGTAATGACATTAATTTGATATTTGTCTATTTTAAACAACTTTAGTTCAATCAAATTGATATCTTTGTACTAATACCAGGATGATTATTCCAAAATCATTAAATACTAAGCATTTATTGACATGTTAAATGTTTTTCATGCAAAATATGACCACATTACTACTAATACTTTATGGATTTATTATTGATAAGGTTTGTGGATTTAATATTATTTTTGTGCTTAGTGAGTAAGTGGGGTTTTTTTTTTTTTTTAATAATACTTTTTTTTTCAAAAATGATTTTGTTAGATTTTAGGCACAACTTAGATACAGTGCATTAGATTTCTCAATTGAATTTATAGACTTGGTTGCATTAATCAATAAAAAAATATAATTTTTTCTTTTTCAAGAACAATTCAATTCAAGATAATTTAACCGATAGACTCCAAGATGGTTGTTCTTTGTGATAGCATCACTAATTCCATTTCGAGCATGGTGTGTGTTTTTTAAAAAATAAAAAAATAAAATATGGTACAATTTAAAATTTTTTTAGTATGCATTTGATCTTCTTTTTTTGCACATATTTGTTTCAACATAAAATATTTTACGACTGCAAAATATTTTTAATAAAACAACCATTGCTTTCTGGTGTCTAATTAATTGTGTTTCTGAAAATACTCTAAAAAAATTTGCAGACATTTGACTTGTATGGAAAATAAAAATGTTCAAGAACAAAAAATTCACCAACCAATAGTATAATCCCACAAAATCTACACAAATTCACAATACCAATAAATCCATAATACCATTTGTAACCTTCTAAGCAGGGTTTACGAGTTGCAACCAATAACGTCGAACCAAGGCTACTGCAGTTGTACTTCGTTGATTGCCACTAGTCGAGCTGGGATTTTACTTGAGTGGGGCAAAATTTACATTTGACACAAACATTTATGCATAGCAGACGGACATAGACATAGTATTTGAGACCAATTTTAAAAGAACAGGTTATTTACATGGATGCTAAGCCATATTTGAATGCGAGAACATCTCTGATAAAAATTTTTATTCATTATATTATGTTTATTTATTAAGATTTCTTCATACATGAATAATCTGTTTTTTTCCAGTTTTATTCATAATTCTACTTACTAATTGAAAGGTTTTTAGTTTTAGATAGACATCATGTACAATTTACTTAAATTTTTGTGATTTTGGTATAGCTATAAGTCTGTTTGTTTTAGCTTAATTACATGTCAACTTACTTTTATCTTTAACAAATTTATAATTTTTTAAAGTCTCACTTTTTTCTAAATTGATTGTACTTTGGTAGAATAAATTTATTTTTAAACAAAATAGCTCAATGGGAATAAACTTGTCCCAAAGCACTCTATAAACATATATGTACCTAATTTTTAGAGCTTAAATTATTTTGGCACAACCTTTACTTCTTTGCTTTTTATCCTACCATTGTTTCCCTTTTATAGGTATAGAATATTCAAAGACATTGAAAAAATAAGAATATTTTTTTAATTGTTTTTATTGAAGTTTGACATATAAAAGAGAATAGTTTATTAGTTTTATTATTTATTTATTAATTATTACACTAACACGCCATAACCAAAATTGCAAATTTATTAGTTATATCACTAGGAAATAAATAAAAAATCAAAATAATATTATATTATTATATGAATTTAATATAACAATAGAATTAAATTTTTTGGTTGGGGTGCATGAGAGAGAAATGCCCCCCCAATCCCTATCTTCGTCCTTAGTTGCAACCCTCTACACCTCAGAGGGTATCTCATGAGACTTTCATCTCTTAGTATGTGAGACTAAACCTGTGTGGGGTACACATATTATGAGAGAGAGGTCTAATGAAAACGTTTTATAAGATACTTTTTCATATATTATGGTTTAAGCTAATAATATAGTAGCTCATGGTGTATCTCCCTCTTCCCTAGCTCACAAGACTGGTTTTTTTTTTTTTTTTTGGATTATTAATAATTTAATAGTCTATATATATGGTGAAGATGAGAGAAACTTAAATTAGAATTCCAAATTAGAGTTCCAATTTTGTCTCATGTGTCCTAAATTATTTATTCTTAAAGAATTTTATTTCTTAATTTTAGAATTAAATGTGGAACCACATCATAAATATTTATCCAAGTAAGTTATTACGTACAAAAATCAAAGAGTTTATAATAAATGAATCATAAAAAAAAAAAATAATAAAGTACTTCACAATAATTTTTAAAGAGTTAACAAAATATAAAAATGACTATCAATAGTATTTAAATTATATATATATATATATATATATATTGTAAGGACTCAATTTGTAACGACCCAAAATGATGTAGGGTTCACACGTAAAAAGGCCCAAACAATATCACTTATAGAGCGTGGGTTTGAAAGGCTAGGCCTTGGTCACCGGACGGTAGTTTGCCGTGGTGTTCATACAGAATTAAATTGTGTTCGCTCGAGGAGTCTTTCTCCTGGAGGCGGACTGGGAGGCTCTGGTTCTTGGCCATTTTTCCCAACCTCTCTTTCCAGATTGCTTGCTTCCCCTTTTATATTAGCCTATATCTCTTATCCTTCGTCCACGTGTAGGTTCGACTTTCCAGGACTAATACTTGTCCCATCAACCCATACCCAAAGTGGTTGGGGGTGGTTGTAAAAGCTGAAGAGCATGGCTCTGTCAGGTGCAGAGTATTCAATGGCAGTAATGGCAGCTTTCCCTTTGTCTTTGGTCGTTATACTATCCAGTGTCCCCTTCTCTATTGACATAGATATTTTAGATTTTTTCCAAAACTGTTCCTATACCGCTCTTGCCCTTTCTTTTAGGGGGACCTCGGATATGCCGATGACAGAATTGTCCTCGGTTATGTCTCAAGACTACCTGGACTTTTATTACACGTCCTCGGCTATACCCCTCCTCGGCTCGGGCCTTGGGCCCAATGTAAAAACGGGCCAGGGCCACAACTTCTTGGGCCACACAATAGCCCCTCAAAATCCTGCTGTCCGACCTCTTAGTCGGAGAGGAGGGTTTTAGTGATGCCAAGCCTTTATTACAGCTCATTTAACTCTGACCTTCATTAATGTTGGTATCCCTTCATCTATTTAGGAAATGCGCCGAGTTACGAGACATTCGTCTAGATTTTCACACGGGGCGCTCCTGCCGTTTCAGTGTACGAGGCGCATCTTTAATAGATTTACACTACAAGGCCGATCAAATCTGACGGTTATAGATGACATTGGGAAGTTGAACAGACACTATATCATTTGCAGTTCTTCTTAGAAATCTGTACGGATTAAATGCCACTGAACTTACCTTCCATATAAGAAGCCAGATAAGAGGGTACTTCCTTTATATAAAGACCCTTTAACGTTTCTAAAGCCTTCAACCTCAAGTTGCGCTCAAAGTTTTCCTTATTAGCACATTCAAATCTTATAGTGTGATATGTCTGAGGTAAAAACGGGGGTGAAGAGACCACATCCTTTCCAAAAGCACCGCGTCCCTTCAAAGCTTAAGATGGCTCGGTCAGGACAGGGTTGGCAGAGACTCAAGATATTTCTCATCCTCCTTCAGCCAAAATCTGAAGCAGGAGCTAATCGCATCAAGCTTTTGGTGCAATTGAGCTGGGGTTGCTCATCATCAGTACCATCCGCTCTCCTATAAGCATAGCTAATATGGCACCAGCATGTTAGGAGTCAGGGCTGATGCAGGGACTAAGTATCCCTGCTTCTTCCTCTCTTCCTTCACTGGTGCCTCCTTTTGCCCCCCTTTCTTCTTCTTTCCCATCACCAGATCCATCCTGGTGCTTTTCCTTCTTCCTCTTCTTCTCCTCTTCCACCAAGGGAGGTCCTCCTTTCAATATGGGTGCTACTGGAGCAGAATTTGGAAAGATTTCGGAGCAGAGCTTAAAAAGACTTCTGGTTGTTTGTTTGTGTGTTTTTTTTTTTTATTATTATTGTTTTTACAATTCGTTTTCTGTATAGGCTCGTTTAAGCCCTTCATAGTACGCTGTAATACCTCTTTATATTAATAAAAGTCAACATTGCTTTATTTTGTATATTCTACCTCTTCTTTCTGAAATGGTTATTTTGTATATTCTACCATATGACTTCTTTTTTATTTTTATATTCTGAACGATGTTTAGGGCCGAAATCCCAGTTAATAAAAAGACCTTACTCTGTGCTTATTGAAACTATCTGGCACAATAATGCCGACTTGAACAAATGATATTTAGGGAAGAAACCTTTGTTTGAGAGAAAGATGTAATTCTGTACTTATCAGGCTATTCGGCTTGATAAGGCCGTCCTAAAAAAAGCAATACTTAGGGTTGAAACCCCTGCTAAGGAAAAGATGTTAAGAAAAAGATGTTATTACGAACTTATTAGAGTTGTTCGGCACAACAATGCCGACCTGAGAAAGCGGTACATACCCCAAAACAGCCGAGATGACAGCTGAATGCTCGGTGCGGTGTAGGAGGTAACCGTCCGAGGATATGTAACCCAAAATGAATAGCCCCTGCGGGTCGCTGAGTAATAAGGCGTTTCGCCATTTTCCTAATGACCTTCATAGCCTTAACCTTTTCTGGCATTTGGTCCGAGGACTGAGCGACTTAGAATTCTCTTTGAGTAGCTGATTTTTCCATAGGTCTGAGTCCGAGGACCATACAATACCTTGGTTCTGTACAAAACTTGATTTCTTTAAGTAGTTGGTTTCCCCATAGGTTTGAGTCCGAGGACCATGCAATACCTTGGTTCTGTCCAAAACTTAGCTTTTTTAAGTAGTTGGTTTCCCCATAGGTTTGAGTCCGAGGACCATGCAATACCTTGGTTCTGTCCAAAACTCAGTTTTTAAATAGTTGGTTTCCCCATAGGTTTGAGTCCAAGGACCATGCAATACCTTGGTTCTGTCCAAAACTTAGCTTTTTTAAGTAGTTGGTTTCCCCATAGGTTTGAGTCCGAGGACCATGCAATTCCTTGGTTCTATCCAAAACTCAGTTTTTAAGTAGTTGGTTTCTCCATAGGTTTGAGTCCGAGGACCATGCAATACCTTAGTTCTGTCCAAAACTTAGCTTTTTTAAGTAGTTGGGGGAATTAACCCTTCGGCTATGGCGCGGGACCTTGGTTTAGGGGGATGAGCTCCTCGGCCAACCCCCTAGAACCATTCGTGCTGCTGACACTATGAAGCGCAGCCCCTAGTGAAGAAACGTAGCCCCTAATGGAACTTTACGCCCACCACCTGTGCCAACACACAAGCCTCCCCACAGACGGCGCCAATTGTAAGGACTCAATTTGTAACGACCCAAAATGATGTTGGGTTCGCACGTAAAAAGGCCTAAACAATATCACTTATAAAGCGTGGGTTTGAAAGGCTAGGCCTTGGTCACCGGACGGTGGTTTGCCGTGGTGTTCATACAGAATTAAATCGTGTTCACTCGAGGAGTCTTTCTCTTGGAGGCGGACTGGGAGGCTCTGGTTCTTGGCTATTTTTCCCAGCCTCTCTTTCCAGATTGCTTGCTTCCCCTTTTATATTAACCTGTATCCTTTATCCTTCGTCCACGTGTAGGTTCGACTTTCCAGGACTGATACTTGTCCCATCAGCCCATACCCAAAGTGGTTGGGGGTAGTTGTAAAAGCTGAAGAGCATGCCTCTGTCAGGTGCAGAGTATTCAATGGCAGTAATAGTAGCTTTCCCTTTGTCCTTGATCATTATACTATCCAGCGTCCCCTTCTCTATTGACATAGATATTTTAGATTTTTTCCAAAACTGTTCCTATACCGCTCTTGCCCTTTCTTTCAGGGAGACCTCGGATATGCCGAGGATAGAATTGTCCTCGGTTATGTCTCAGGACTACCTGGACTTTTATTACATGTCCTCGGCTATACCCGTCCTCGGCTATACCCCTCCTCGGCTCGGGCCTTGGGCCCAATGTAAAAACGGGCCAGGGCCACAACTTCTTGGGCCCCACATATATATATATATATATATATATGAATTATATTATGCATCTTATTATATATTTTTAAGTGAAGTTATGTGAAGTTGTTATGGGAACACAAAAAGAGTGAAGGAGAGATGGTTCTTATTAGAGTTAAGCAGGAGAAAAAGTACATGGTATTGTGTGATGAGTTTGAGGTTCCATGTCATAATGAATAGTAGGGGGACGGTGTACCATTTGTGTAAGTCCAATTTTTCTCTGCTCTACCTTGGATAGTCCAAAATCTTATTTATTCTTTTATTTTATCAAAGCCATAGACTCTCGTCAAATAAGTTGGCTCTTGTCAAATATGTCTTCTTCTTCTGCTACCTCTTCTTCAATAAATTCAACAACTATGTCCCATCCTAATGTTTTGATTTTAATTGTAGATAAATGTTGTAAAAATAGTATGTGTCTCTAATTAAAACTTTTATATAAACAAATTAACAAGTAGCCTTTGGTGCATATGCTAAGGAACCTATAAAACTTTTGATTATAGAAATGAATCAGTACAGCAAGGTTAGCATCCTTTCCCTAAAAACTTGCCAACACACTAATACAAAATGGAATACAATAAAAACACGTAGCCCCCTTGCATATGTCTTCTATGGACCTACACATGCTCTTCAATTGGGTGCTGTCAACTTGGGTGATGGGCCATTTGTTGGGAGGTGCTTGAGTTGGAGAAGTGGGTATACAGTATACTATCACTACAAGAAAACGGGCTATTGCGGCGGGCCAAAACCGCCGCTAAAGCTACATACGACCTATAGCGGTGGGTGCTATTGCGGCGGGCCATCCCATCAGTGTTGCAGTGCCGCTATAGGTTAATTGCGGCGGTCACGAAAAGCGCCGCTATAGATGTACCTTTTAGCGGTGGGAGAAGGTTTATTGCGGCGGGCATAAAACCGCCGCCATACGTGTTTAGAATTAGTGGCATTAACTTTTAGCGGCGGGTCATGTCCGCCGCTATTGTGTCTACCTTTAGCGGCGGGCAGACAGCGCCGCTATAGGTAATCAATCAAAAATGACTAATTGCACTTGTAGCGGCGGGTAGAAACGCTGCTATATGTTTCAACCTTTAGCAGCGGACAATAAGTGCCGCTATAGGGATTCATTTAAAACGTAAAATGTGCACATTTAGCAGCGCTTTTTGACCGCCGCTATAGGTATTTTTTTTTTTTAGAAACATTTTCCTAGTGGGTTTTAAAACCACTATTTGCTAATAAATAAATGGTTTGCAGACCTATTACAAAAAAACCTATAATAGTTTTAGCTCTACTAACACAACACCACAAATGTAACTAATTAACAACACTACAAATGTCTTGAAACTAACGTAATATTAACATAGAAATATATTTATCAAACTTGTAATTGAAGAAAAGTGCCGATGAAACTTTCGGCCTATATTGCACAAAATTAAACACGTTACAACACAATATAAACCCTTACAAATCCCAAAGCTCCTATACCCAAAATTTAACACCAAAAATCTATTGATGCGAATTGAAAACAAATCTGCGAATACCTTAGATTTCAATTCAAAATTTAAAAAAAAAAAACACAAAATTTTTACCACAGATCTAATCAGTATAGGAAACGATCAAACGAAGCAACTATCGCATCCACAATCACCGACACTACCAGATTCGCTTATACACATATAGTTTTTTTTTTTTTTTTAAATAGACAAAATTAATGTATAGTTATTTCTAATACCCTTGTATTCACAAATTACTGTGATGTACTTAGAATATTCTCAATACATAACAGTGATTTTCATACCCTTTATGCAACATCACATGAATGTGCAGCCGCAAACAATGCAAATATCATAACAGGATGAAACCAATCACAAACTTCAATGAGATACATAAACCCAAGGAACTTCCCTAAAATCCAACCAACAAGTATATTATCAATATAGGGCCCAATTTATTTTCTAGATGAGTTGGGAGTTGGTGCTAATGGTCCATGAAGACTATCTCTTTCCTAAAGTAGCATCAAAATTTCCATTATACATAGGCATTTAAAAAACTTGATTCTCATTAAATCATATATAAATTATAATACACAATATCACATGAACGCAGAGTGTAAAAATCACTTAAGGGGAAAAAACTCACAATCCCATAAAATCCATAGAAGATGCTAATGGTGCAGGAGGAATTACCTCTACTAACGGAGCATCAATATTTTCGGCCTCTTTAGGCATTGCATACAAGTATACAACTTGATTCTCATTAAATCATATATATACAATAGATAGTGTGTATCTTCTCTGGCATATCTGTGATCAAAAGAAGACAATTAGATGATGATAGAAGTTAAAAAAATACCTTATCATTAGTGGAAAATAGCAAACAAGTAATCATGCGCATGCAACACCTTAAACTTTGAATTTAGACCACAAAATATTAGCAAACTAAGAAAACAAAACATGATTTGTAATGAATGTAGAAATTCATATTTTGACAATTACATACATTTCTAAGTAGTATCTTTTCTTAGAAAAGTTCAAAAATATGTGCACCATCCTAGCACAAAGAAGTAGACAAGGGTAAATACAAAAATGACTAAATTTAACAACTCTAAAAAAAAAATCCCACACATTTGAGAAAGAAAAATAGCTCATTGTTGCAATCCAAATGTATAGCATTCTTTTGAGAAAAAAAAAAGAATTTCAAATCCAGAACTGAAATTCCATGTCCCAAAGTAAGTCATTGTAAAATTACAAACCTGTTTATATACTTAATTCAACTATGGTACCAACAGATGTATCTTAAATGCAAAGTGATGATAAAGTGGGCAAGTAAACAACTCTAATTACATATTGCAGGAGGTGGATTCCTTCAGAACTACTAATTCACTTGGGTTAATGACTTATTAAATTTACTTTTAACTAATAACAATAATAACTAAAATAATCAATTTATAGACTTAAACAATTTGACAATACACCGTATATCCCTCCTTCATTTTGAAATACAACATATTAAAATAAATCAAATACCTACTTTTATATTATTTTTTTAGACCAACATGCACTATTCCAATCTTTTCCAACAAGATAAATCAACCAATTCAATTCAGAATGCCCATCTTTAAACTTAAAAATAAATAAATAAATAAATTGACATGAAGAAACCTCAATCCAACCACAAAATTTACCTTAAGCACGATAACTATGTCAAGGTTGGATAGGCAATTGTGAGATTACTACCTCTTTACGTAAAATTTCTCCACAAGCAAATAAAGCACAAGAGTTTCAGGTTTACAAAATTAGATTGAACTTATATCCAAAGTTTAAAAATCACCGCCTGCAAGCGGCATGGCCACCTAAACCAAAATGATTGAAGAGATAAAGAGAAAGAATAATTAAGAGTCTTAGTGTGTTTAAATTAGGGTAAAAAAAGGAGAGAGTTTAGAGACAAAAACAAGATAATTTGCTATCTTTAGAAGGAAAGTGCCATTTCCACCCAAACTAATGATTCTCATTCAATAATTTACACAGGCATCAAATTCCCATTAAATACGCAAGTTGTGAAATTAACTATTCATATGGCACCTAGCATAAGCAAGACAATAAACTAAAACCAAGTTGATGAAAAGATATTGAGTTTAAATCACTAAAAAATGGATTTGCTACAAAAACAATAGAGTTCAATGCATCAAAAGTGCTTATTAGGAATGTGGGGATTTTGCAGATTTCAAATCTATCTGCTGTTATAAGACTATTTTAATTTTTAGGATAGATCACTTGTTCATATTGAGATCAATAGACGCAACACAATAACAAACGAGGTGAGTATGATATTTCATTACCAAAAACACACAACAATTTCATAATCATGTCAATATGTAAATGTAATTTGGATATAGACATGGACATACTAGTTGATGACAAATAACCAAGCCATTGAAGATTCCCATCCATTAGCGTACTCCTTAGAAGTTCTTCATGCTGAAGCATCTACAAAGTTGGTAACAAAACAATGGGCCAAAATCACTCATATAAAAAAAGATCATGAAAAAGTAAATAATCAATTCAGTAAAGTCTTTAATTTTTTTTTTTAAACGACAATTACTTTAAGCGTACCAGGTCACTAATACCCACAACAGGAGGGACTGAAACAACAAAGATTTGATCCTTTAAGAAACCTTCAGCGGTTGGTAAATGGGGATACCGACGAGATGACACTGAAATTGATGCACATAACAAAACATATTGACCCAGCCTGTTTTTCTCCTCAAATAACAAGCCCTACACAGCACCCAATTCCATTCTAATTATAATCAAACAAAGAAACATGTTGACCCCATAAAATCATAGCTGGCACAAAAAACTAACACCAACTTTTCATGACTTACCCTATGAGAACTTGGAGGATGTTGTTGCTAATTAAAGCAAGAGACAGGAGAGAGATTATTATATAGAACCATAATAATAATAACTAATGAAGTAGTGGTGCAGAGAAGATAAGAATTAAGTGAATTCATCATGGTCATGAAAGAATATCATGTCACCATGAAGTCATGCATGCCTAATCAAAGCAAGAAAACTAGAAACTATAATAAAAGCCCAAGTGCTTGTCCTGCTGAAACCACCACAGAAGCAACCAGACCCAGATCGAGTGAGATATGAAGTTATGACTCTTCAAATTTTATTTTTTCTCTCTTTTCAATGGATGACAATAGTATTATAATATATTGAGAGTGTAGGTTGTAGGTAGCTGTCGTTTCATACTTGAATTTAAATGAATTGCATTAAAAAAAAAAAAGTTTCATTCTCGATATAGCAAAGCAATAATACCTGTCTAGTGCCTAAAATATGGCATTGACGAGAAAAAGTAAACTTTTAACCTTGGAATGCCCTAGTACAGTAGTCACCTATTGGGCAATTAAAAAAAAAAAATGAAGCATGTTAGACAGAAAAGGGAAACCAAGCAAAACTTGCAAAAAAATAAAGCTTAAAGATCTTTCCAGACATTAAAATCAGTAGATGAGTTGCTATAATTTACAATACTGTCTTGGCACCCAATAAAGTATGAACTTCGAATTGGATCCACATTTACTAAAGCATGGGCAGTTCCGCTTGGGCTAGCTGCAACAGCAATCTCGTCTGCATCAATTATCACTTCAGCGCAACCTTTACCAACTACTTGGTAGTTCTCCAACTGCAAATAGTTCACAAATGAAAATTAAATAATTAATTTTTTTTTTTTTTTTAAAGTCGAAGGAATATGAAAACATCATATAAGATTCATCAAATTATATTATTAAACTTGAAATATTTACATTCAGATAATGTATAACACCCTCACTGTGATACATAAAAACCAAATCAGTCTTTTGCCAATCACTAGTGAAATATCACAGACTGGATCCCATATTCCAGTACAGTGATTTAAATAACTTATCTGTCACTCTGTTACTTTTAATATAAAATGTCTCCTAGAGAAGTAGGCATAATACAATAGCGATTCCAATTGGTAATAGCATAATGATACACGTACACAATGAGTAAAAGAGACAACAATTTTTAAAAAGGGTAAATACAACTTCCACTGGAGTCAACTAGTATGTTTTGTCTCACCACTAGAACTTTTTGATTTTTGGTAATTACATAACTCAGAACTCATTAGACAAGTTTCCATCCACAAGAAACAGAAGTTAGGATAGCATCTTAATATGCCAAACAGTAATATTTGATTAAAAAATAGAATGAGAATTACTTAACTTCTCACTCTTCCATTATGTGCCATTCATTGCTCCTGCAAACCTTTTCTGCCAATTTTATTTTCTTTTTTTTCCCCCATTAATGCACTAAGTATTGAATTAAATTTCTTGGCATGATAAATAACACATCCAAACAATTAGTATGGCCTACATCCACAGAATCAAGCTGCTATGATATTTCCATTATGATATTTTGTTTTAGCACCCCAAATGACAAGTGTCTCATTACAAGTATGATGTCTGTGATTTCCCCTTAAAGCACCAGGTCGAATTTCTAAAAGTCCTTAAGCCCATACAATATGCTTCACAGTTTACATCATACACAATTTATCAACTTATCCAAAAGGATCAAAATATAACTATTTTGCAAAAGTTTTATATATAGCTTGATATTTAGTTATATATAAGTTGATAAACCTAACAAAACAAGTTCATGAAGACATAAATGATGTGAAAAAAAAAATTAATCATATTTCTACAAAAACCAAACATTTTAAATTAATTATAAACAATAAATTCAAAAGGCTTGGCCTTTAATGATTTGGATTATGCTTACATATTTAAAAACAAAGGATACTAATGAACTGAAAAGGTTATATTAGCAACATCTATCTAATTTTTGTAAAAAATGCTAACAACTCAACACAATCATAAGATGATGATTAGATGAAGTTATAAAATCTGAAACCAAATTTAAAATTATAAATATATGCTTAACCATTGTGATCAATTCTAACAAACAAACACAACCATAAGGCTATGTTATGAAACTTGCAACTATTTAGAAAAAGAAAATACTCATTCACAGCAAATTCTCATAAATAAGCTACAACAGATCATGAATGGTAAAGTAAGCCTCATCTGTTTGCACAAAAATAATTTTGAAGTTCTAAAATACAATTTATAAAATAATAATAATAATTTAAACAAAACAAAAAAAAAAAAGAGCAATTTCTACCCTATAGTACCGATCATGATACAATTACTTCACCTGGTAAATTTAAATTTCCAAAAATAATTTTTTTTAATAAAAAAATTATCAAATATATATACACAAATATATTAAATTCCAGCTGTTTAAAGCAACAACCTCTACAAATTTCAAAATAAAATAAGCAGTATCGTATATACAATTATATATCAGAATTAACAATCTGAAATTAAAATTTTTAAAAATAAATAAAAATACCGTCGAAGAGGATCGGAGGCTTGGGAATCTTGGTGATGATGATGAAGATGATAAACGTGATAATTGCAGTAGTGGCGTCGATGAGAGGTCTGATCGGAACATAGATCGGGGCTACCGCGGCCCACCTGAGACAACCTCCGGTTGTGGAAGAGCTCCGATGCGCTCATCATCAGTATACTCATACACTATCTAATCTATTTTAGCATAAAAGTAACTGGGTATTTTTACTTAAAATGAACCTGGGTATTTTTATCTCTTCCTCAATTAGCACAAACGCCTCCTGGCTACGAGACCTAGTTGATGATTTCGAGTTGGAAGAAGAATCGTTGACTGAGTTCTTTTGAGTAAGAAATGAGGAGGGATCCAGAGGTAGTTCCAGATTTCAGAGTAAGAGGAAAAGGAAGAGGAAATGACAGTAGCGTCTCTTGAAGAGAAAAAAAAATTTTGGGGAGGGCAACAGCTCTAGAGGAAGAGAAAAGAATTTGGGGAAGGGGACGGCTAGGAGAAAAAAAAAAACAATTGCTAGGGTTTTAAAATCTGAAATTAGAGTTTTAAAATTATTAAATAATTTTTACCAAAGTCAAGTCTCGAAATAGAGACCATTTCGGCAAAACACGTTCAGCACACCACTGAGCTATTGATGGTCGAAACGTTAGATTCATATAAATAATTATATTTATTTATTAATTATACATAATAAATTATACGTATTTTATTATATTATAATATAATAAATTATACGTATTTTATTACTATTTAAATAAATATAATTTAAAAGGTATAATTATTTTTATATAAATAATTATAATAAATATATATATATATATATATATTATCACACAACAAAAATTATTACGCGTTCTATCTTATTAAAAATTTAAAAAAAAATGATCATAGTTATTATATATTAAATTTATATAAGAATTTTAATATGTGACTAACTCCATTTACTTTTTCCATCAAAAAAATAAAATTACATTTACTTAAATATATATATATATATATATATAACTAATTGGATGGTCAGATTGAGATAACATAACCATACAAGTACAAAAAAAATGTCCATCACATGCCATTCTTAAATTTGAAATATAACCGATGGATTTGAAGAGTGTAATGAAAGGTTAATCTAACGGTAGATTTGTCAAAATTCACTTCGAATTAAGAAATATAGGGTTGGGTTCAAGTTACACTTGATGTTACTCTAAAAAATGTTACACCAACCAATAACTTATTTTTGAATTCATATTTGGAAAATCCAACCGTTGGATCACATGTTCTATATGTTCTTAACATGCATACCAATTTTTAAACCAATCGGGTGTAATTTACCATTTGATCTTTAAACTCATCTTTTATACGTTATTTTAAACGACAAAAACTTGAATTTAAAAAATTAATTGATGACATGGCTATTAATCTTTGATCAACTTGAAATTTTGTAAGTATGAAAAATATATGAAGATAATGTAATCTAACGGTAGATTTATAAAAATTCACATCGAATTAAAAAATATAGGGTAGGGTTCAAGTTACACTTGAAGTAACTCAAAAAAATGTTACACTAACCAATAACTTATTGTTGAATTCATATTTTGAAAATCCAACCGTTGGATTATATGTTCTATATATTCTTAACATACTTGTCAATTTTCATGCCAATCGGATGTAATTTACCATTTGACATTTAAACTCGTTTTTTATGCGTTATTTTAAACTACAAAATCTTGTATTTAAACAATTGTTTGATGACATGGCTATTAATCTTTGATCAACTTAAAATTTTTTAAGCATGAAAAATATATGAAGATAATGTAATCTAACGGTAGATTTGTTAAAATTCACATCAAATTAAAAAATATAGGGTTGGGTTCAAGTTACACTTGATGTAACTCTAAAAAATGTTACACCAACCAATAACTTATTGTTGAATTTATATTTTGAAAATCCAACCGTTGGATTACTTGTTCTATATATTCTTAACACGCATGCCAATTTTCATGCCAATCAGGTGTAATTTACCATTTGATCTTTAAACTCATCTTTTATGTGTTTTTTTAAACTACAAAAACTTGTATTTAAACAGTTGATTGATGACATGGCTATTAATCTTTGATCACCTTGAAATTTTGTAAGCATGAAAAATAAGTGAAAATAATGTTATCTAACGGTAGATTTGTCAAAATCTCACATTGAATTAAAAAATATAGGGTTGGGTTCAAGTTACGCTTAATGTAACTCTAAAAAATGTTACACCAACCAATACCTTATTGTTGAATTCATATTTTGAAAATACAACTGTTGGATCACATTTTCTATATGTTTTTAACGTGCATGCCAATTTTCATGCCAATCGGATGTAATTTACCATTCGATATTTAAACTCATCTTTTATGTGTTATTTTAAACTACAAAAACTTGAATTTAAACAATTGATTGATGACATGACTATTAATCTTTGATCCCCTTGAAATTTTGTACGCGTAAAAAATATATGAAGATAATGTAATCTAACGGTAGATTTGTCAAAATTCACATTGAATTAAGAAATATAGCCTTGGGTTCAAGTTACACCTGATGTAACTCTAAAAAATATTACACCAACCAATAACTTATTGTTGAATCCATATTTTGAAAATCCAACCGTTGGATCACATTTTCCATATGTTTTTAACATGCATGCCAATTTTCTTGCCAATTGGATGTAATTTACCCTTTGATCTGTAAACTCATCTTTTATGCGTTATTTTAAACTACGAAAACTTGAATTTAAACAATTGATTGATGATATGGCTATTAATCTTTGATCATCTTTAAATTTTTTAAGCATGAAAAACATATGAAGATAATGTAATCTAACGGTAGATTTGTCAAAATTCACATTGAATTAAGAAATATAGGGTTAGTTCAAGTTACACTTGATGTATCTCTAAAAAATATTACACCAACCAATAACTTATTTTTGAATTCATATTTTGAAAATCCAACCGTTGGATCACATTTTATATTTGTTCTTAACATGCATGTCAATTTTTATGCCAATCGGGTGTAATTTACCATTTGATCTTTAAACTCATCTTTTATGTATTATTTTAAATTACAAAAACTTGAATTTAAACAATTGATTGATGACATAATTATTAATCTTTGATCACCTTGAAATTTTGTACGCGTAAAAAATATATGAAGATAATGTAATCTATCGGTAGATTTGTCAAAATTCACTTCGAATTAAGAAATATAGTCTTGGGTTCAAGTTACACTTGATGTAACTCTAAAAAATATTACACCAACCAATAACTTATTGTTGAATTCATATTTTGAAAATCCAACCGATGGATCACATTTTCTATATGTTCTTAACATGTATACCAATTTTCATGCCAATCGGGTGTAATTTACCATTTGATCTTTAAACTCATCTTTTATGCGTTATTTTAAACTACGAAAACTTGAATTTAAACAATTGATTGATGACATGGCTATAAATCTCTGATCACATTGAAATTTTGTAAGCATGAAAAATATATGAAGATAATGTAATCTAAAGATAGATTTGTTAAAATTCATATCAAATTAAAAAATATAGTGTTGGGTTCAAGTTACACTTGATGTAACTCTAAAAAATGTCACACCAACCAATAACTTATTGTTGAATTCATATTTTGAAAATCCAACCGTTGGATCACATTTTCTATATGTTTTTAACATGCATGCCAATTTTCTTGCCAATTGGATGTAATTTACCCTTTGATCTTGAAACTCATATTTTATGCGTTATTTTATACTACAAAAACTTGAATTTAAACAATTGATTGATGACAAGGCTATTAATCTTTGATCACGTTGAAATTTTTTAACAATGAAAAATATATGAAGATAATGTAATCTAACGGTAGATTTGTCAAAATTCACATCAAATTAAAAAATATAGGGCTGGGTTCAAGTTACACTTGATGTAACTCTAAAAAATGTTACACCAACCAATTACTTATTGTTGAATTTACTTTTTGAAAATCTAACCGTTGGATCACATTTTCTATTTTTTTTTAACATGCATGCTAATTTTCATGCCAATCAAGTGTAATTTACCATTTGATCTTTAAACTCATCTTTTATGCGTTATTTTAAATTACAAAAACTTAAATTTAAATAATTGATTGATGACATGACTATTAATCTTTGATCACCTTGAAATTTTGTATGCTTGAAAAATATATGAAGACAATGTAATCTAACGGTAGATTTGTCAAAATTCACATTGAATTAAGAAATATAGGGTTGGATTCAAGTTACACTTGATGTAACTCTAAAAAATATTACATCAACCAATAACTTATAGTTGAATTCATATTTTTAAAATCCAACCGTTGGATCACATTTTATATTTTTTCTTAACATGCATGTCAATTTTCATGCCAATCGGGTGTAATTTACCATTTGATCTTTAAACTCATTTTTTATGCGTTATTTTAAATTACAAAAACTTGAATCTAAACAATTGATTGATGACATAACTATTAATCTTTGATCACCTTGAAATTTTATATGCGTAAAAAATATATGAAGATAATGTAATCTAACGGTAGATTTGTCAAAATTCACATCGAATTAAGAAATATAGCATTGGGTTCAAGTTACACTTGATATAATTCTAAAAAATGTTACACCAACCAATAACTTATTGTTGAGTTCATATTTTGAAAATCCAACCGTTAGATCACATTTTCTATTTGTTTTTAACATGCATGCCAATTTTCATGCCAATTGGCCGCAATAGCTAAGCTGAATGCCGCTAAAACAGGTCTATTGCGGCGGGTATATAGAACGCCGCAATAGATCTCATGTACATCGGCGGGCCAAAAATGAGCCGCAATAGGTGACATATAGCGGCGGTTTTTGCACCCGCCGCAATAGGCCCGCCGCAATAGCTCAGTTTTCTTGTAGTGTATACTATAGGCGTTCTAGATTAAGATTGGGAAGCCAAAGGTTGAGTTCCAATTCCTTAATTGTTTATTGGATTTGTCCAGTATACATGAGCAAACATCTTAACTTCTATTCAAGAACTTAAATTTTGGTCAAAGAGAGCACACTTGAATATCTAATAACTAATGTGGTTCAAATAACTTAACTAATAAAGTTGTTCTTTTCCGTCAAATTAAAGATTTGAAATTCTAACTTCGCTTACACTATAAACCGATTAGTGTCTTGATCTAATTATAAATAACAATCAATCAATCTCTTGTTATCAAATCCTTAAGATTCAAATCCCGCCTATACCATAAAATAATTAGTGTCTTAATCTATTTTCACATACATGGTGTAGAATTGTTTAATTGTCTTAATAATTAGTGTCTTGCTAACTAATGTATTTCCTAAAATGTTTAATAAAGTTTGAGCAGAATTGTTGATCACGAGAGCTATTATAAACAAGGTGATTGTCGAGGGGATAAACACCTTGGGGAGCTTCCTTAAGTAATTAATATAACATATAGAGACACACTTTAATCCAAAAGGCCTAAGCCCAATGGGTATGTGCTCAATTATGTTATATTAACCACTCATTCTTCTCATCTTTATTCAATGTGGGACTTCACTCACACGTGTAACCCAACAATCTCCCCCTCACGTGTGAGTCTTTGCTTCTCTGTGGGCTTCAAGATCTCTCTATGGGTCATGAACAAGTCCTACTCACTCCCCCTTGCCTAATGGGCTTTTCACTTCATCAATGCATCATCCATGAGTCTCTCGTACGCCATCCATGGGAACCACGTGTCAACCCCGCACGCACATCCATGGGAACCCCGCACGTCCATGTCCATGGGAACCTTGCATCACACCATTATTTAGCACCATTAGCAATATTCATTTGTTGGGCTCTTTTTTTTTCTTCTCCAAGATCTTTGTATGTGGGCCGTTTAGGCTTTTTCTTTAATTTCCCCGTTGGGTAGGGACCATGAACACCTCACCACCTTCGCCGCACACCACCATGGGCTCTGATACCACTTGTCGGGGGATAAACACCTTAGGAAGCTTCCTTGAGTGATTAATATAACATATAGAGACACACTTTAACCCAAAAGGCCTAAGCCCCGTTGGGTATGTGCTCAATTATGTTATATTAACCACTCATTCTTCTCATCTTTATTCAATGTGGGACTTCACTCATACGTGTAACCCAACAGTGACAACCTTATTATTATTATTATTATTATTATTTTGCTAGTAAAAGAACCTTGAATTTTAGTATTGTGGATTGTGAGAGCTCTTTTAACAAAGTAAATGGATTTGACTAGTAGATTTGATAGAATTTCATTATCACTGCTTCCCAACTTAGTTTAAACAGATCGAACCAAATTCATAGGACCAGTTAGCCAAATTCTGGACGTCTATATGGCATATCTTAATATCTGTATGTCATGATATAGGATCAGTTTTATTTTTATACTCGTGATCAAAATATATATTGATGGTACCTCTTGACATTACAGTATTGCGGCCCCTCAAAGCTACAGTAATGGTTCAATTTAAAGAAATCTGAAAGTATATGAAAAACTGAGATTTTGTATGAAAATGATTATCCTAAGATAGGAGAGTTGATCAAATTCTAGAAAAAACTACTTGGAACGTGACTTATTTCAATTAACAATGTAGTTATTACATTTAGTTTATATATATTTTTAAAGAATTTCTTATCATGTAATAACTAATAAGAGTTTGGGTTTTGGTGCTATGATAAGTGCATGTCTTCACAAAAAACAATCAACAAATTGTAGGTTTGAGTTCAAGGATTAACTTTTCCTAAAACAATTGAGAGTACGGCAGCCTATCAATTACCCCTCACAGATTTTGCAAAAATGAGAATTTTACATACTGTGTATGACTTTTTTTCTTATTTTATGAGCATGGTCAAGAAGCATTATTTTGAGATTATTCTAGATGAGAATTTAATTTGAAAAATATGGCTTTTAACTTTATTTATAAAGGTGATAAATGGTAGTAAGGGGTTATTGGTTATATAAATCAAAATCTCAAGAGGTGGAGTGTCATTAATAGCAATATGGGTGGTTTTTGACATTTTCCTGATGAGGGAAATTATTGTGATTTACCTTAAATAAAGAAATTATTTTCTTTTTCATCGTCACATGATTTTAAATTTTAAATGACATAATATTATTGTATTCAAAAAATAAAATCTTTATAATGAAGTAGAACATATTTTGTACTTCACATTTTTGAAGAAAAAAATAAGAAGAAAAGAAATGATTGACCCCACTTCAAAATCAATTTTCTTCATCCATTAATATAATTTCCATCAGTTAACTATAAATAAATAAATAAAATCATTTTTTGACACCCAAATTTAAAATGGTGGGGTCACAAGAGATGACAATGATGTTATGATGTCAAATTAAACCAATGAATATTCAATTTTCCTTAGACCTAGCAAACAAGTAGAGACATGCAATTGGAAGCACCTCTATTTTTTTAAGGCAGAAATGCACTTTTTATCACTACATTTGGGTTGATTTTCATTTTGTTCCTTACTTTTTAGACGCACCTACTTTAGTCCTAAAAATTGAAAGCCATTTCCATTTTGATCACTGCCGTCATCCAACTAACGGGAAAATCCTACGTGGCACCCACCACCACCACCACCAAGCCACCAAGTCGGGTTTCAAATGTTTTTTTGTTATGATCCTAATGTCCCACATAGATTAAGGCTTAGTTTGGATTTGGCTGAAAACCAGCGCGTTTGCGTCTGCGTTTTCCCCATTTTTTTTTTCACTCGTTTTTGAGAGTTGCGGCTACTGTTCATGCACTGTTCAATGAACAATAGCCGCAAAGTGACTTTTCTAATTTTTTTTCAACCAATCACAGCACATAGTGTACTGTTTACGGACCCACAAATTTCATTTTTTAGCAACTTTTTCATTAAAAATGGGTCCCACGATACTATTCACACATTTAAAAATTATTTTGCTACAGTGTTTTTTAGTTTTCAGTTTCAGTTTTCAGTTTTCAGCTGTATCCAAACGGACCCTAAGCATAAGTTTAACCATGTGTTTATAAGCTCTTGGACACCCTCCCCTTGCAAGCTGCTGTTTAGTAGTGCTACTTCCTTCATAGAGTGGATGCGTCATGAGCATGGTTTCCCTTTCACCTACAAATATATTTATTCTAGCTTTGACCTTCCAATCCAATTATATGAGGTTTTTTTATAATAAAAAAAAAATGGTTCAAGTATAACTGTGTATAGAAAAAAAAAAATTAAAACTGTACAAGAGAAAATATGTTAAATAACCAAAAGAAAAAGTTGTTTGCAAACACTAAAGGGACTTAATACCATATAAATAGAAGAATATAATGAATCCCTCTTACATATTCCCCTTTCCTTTTTTCCCCTTCATAGAGTGGATGCGTCATGAGCATGGTTTCCCTTTTACCTACAAATATATTTATTCTAGCTTTGACCTTCCAATCCAATTATATGAGGTTTTTTTTTAAAAAAAATGGTTCAAGTATAACTGTGTATAGAAAAAAAAAATTAAAACTGTACAAGAGAAAATATGTTAAATAACCAAAAGAAAAGGTTGTTTGCAAACACTAAAGGGACTTAATACAATATAAATAGAAGAATATAATGAATCCCTCTTACATATTCCCCTTTTCTTTTTTCCCCTTTGTTAGTTGTAGAGTGTATATTCATGCCATCCATATATAAGACAGTGGAGTTGATGGAAAAATTACATGTTTGTATCACATACAAAACATATGTAGTAGAAAACTAATGGATCTACTTCATTCGCAATTGATAACATATGCTATATAAATTTCAGAATATAAGAATAAGAGAGTGTACCTTGGTGTGGTGAATTTCAAAAACCAAAAATATGAAGTTCTTGAGAACACTTTTAATCTTCACTTCAATTTCACTTGATGCTTGAGAAGTGTGGTCTCTCAATCAGTTATATGTGTATGTTCAAGAGAGAATGAAAAGAGTGTCCAACACTCACATACAAACCATTTTATGTCACCTTGCAAAATTCTGTATGTTTCTCTCATTATAACTGATTATCTAATTGGGCTAGCTTTTTGGGCCTTTCCAATTGGGTTTTAGTATGTGGCTTAGAGTGAGACCAAAAGGGAACAAATAAGACACTAGCTCCAATAGGCCTTGGGCTTTTCTGTCAACTCTTGACAAGTCCAAAGTTACTATTAATTATATTTAATACCATTATATAAATATAATTGCACTCTAGGCCTTATTAATAAATTATATCTCAATACTTTATTGTACATGCAACCCCTTCATAAAATATTTGCAGTAATACAAAGTCATGAATAAAGACTGCCACTTTGTAAATTACTACATCTTAATTCTTGAGTATTCGGTTTAATTTTTTTAAAGTTATTTATCATATATTTATGAAATCCAATTTCATAAATATATACTTTAGTAACTCTTTACTAAAATGGTTAGGCCTAACTCTCTGAATAACCGAACCTATTAAACTTATTTCAAGGGAATATTTTATATCTCCGTTAAGAGACTATGAATTCCATCTAGAGAATATATGTTCCATCAACACTAAAGGTGGCTGCCCAACATACTGAGATTTTGACCGTTACTTTAGATCTCACTCCTGATATATCAAAGCAATCTACACTCTATGATCAGGTCCATTATTCTCTCAGGATTAAGATTTCATGTAAATAGAAGTCGTGAGATTTATTATTCATTTGACAGTCGTTAGGAGAATAATAAATCTCACAGCGGTCCTGTTCAATATGTTTTAACTCTTAAAACATATAAACATATCAACTAGAAGTCTCCACTTCTATGATCAAGACAAATCATCTTAGTTGATATGTTATAGTTTTCGTAGATGAAATGCCCAATTTCATCACCGACTACGAACTAAAATTATGAGTTTAAAAAGAACTTGTAATTTATATTTTCTGTGACTTTTCACATAAATCACATTCTGTGCATCTCATAGATTATATGATAATGTCAAAATATTCATGTTATCATCATTTTAGATAATAATAAAACAACTTTATTAATCACAACATTAAGTCATGCATAACATCATACATAATAACATACATAGCATCATACAATAGGATTTTAAGACACTAATCCTAACAAGAGTAACTTTGGTTGGCTTTCATAATATGGAGTATAACTATATAATGATAGGAAGAAATAAGGCTTTTTTTTTTTTTTTTTTTGAGAGAGAGAATTTCAACTTATGACGTCTACTCCTAATGATGGCCATTTATCATCAGACCAAAACACCAATCAGTTTTTGGTGTAGGTTGTTTTTCTTTTTGGCAAGTGTGTTTGAAATATCTTATATATCCTATATTTTATTGGGAAAAATTTGTTGCACACAGTGTAATACATAATACCGTATTTTATCTGTATTTTAATGGAATAGTGCATTTTAATGGAACAAAGATAAAATTCAGAAAATATTTTGATAGTGGAATGGAACCAACCATTCATCCAAACTCCAAAGAATTTTGAGGAGGAATCGTCATCTTTGGTTGCACTGAGAATAGAAAGAACTGATAAAGTGTAAAGAATTATGCTGTGTTTGTTTCAACAAAAGGATTTGTTTGGTTGGGAGAATAAAATATATGTGCTTTGAAGAGACAAAGAATGAAAAGATAAAAGAGTAAATTACTAAAATACTTTTATTATTCAAAGTAGAAGAACGAAAAAATGGGTATAATTTTGTACTTTTCTTCTCAATGCCATTTTCTTTCATATTTTTATCCAATTTGGGGGAAAAAATGGTGGTCCAGGTGGAAAACTGTATCCATGTGAATAAAGAACATTGCCTTGGACCTAGGTGAGAAGTCTGCTTAGTTTTTCAAATGAGTGCCTCATTACTCATCAGTTTGTATTTCATATATTCAATTTTACTTTTTTTTTTTTTTTTTTTTTTTGTTCTGTGATCAACTCATGATAACGGAGTTAATCAAGTTGAACCCAGAGAATTCTTAATTTTGAATTCGAGTCCTAGCAACCATGAAATTGGAATGGCTAGCGTTAGTTACAATTCTACAATCGAAAAACTTTTAACTTTCTTGAGGAAATTCTATAATAGAACCTCCGATCTCAATCTAATGACATGAAACTTGACAAGTTAAAGAGATTTTTTTTTTTTTTTTTTTGAGAAGAAGTTAAAGTGAAACTTAAACTTTAAGTTTCATGCTAATGTTTAAATGTATATGGTCTTATCTTAATTATATTTCCACAATTGCTAATTTATGATGGGAATCTTTTAGCTAACTCCACAGTCAATCTTTCGAACACAAGCTGCGCCTTCCAAATGTAAGCTACGTCTTCCGAATGTAAGCTACGTCTTCCAAAAATACTAACTTGTTAGAAGTGGAAGACTCAATGTAGCAAATGCAACATATCGCGTCTACTCCAATAAGTCATCCATCACATACAAGAACGGACGAATAAGCACTTGCGAGCTTGACTTTGTTACCAGTCCGTCACCTCAATAGGCAGAAAGGTGAAGATGGGCATATGAAACCTACACTACAACACTCGCATAGTAGCTATCACCTAAGACTCTCCTACATTCATGCAATTGCCGGCAAAGGGATAACTCGCATCTCCTATGTACAAATCAGTTGTGGGATAACTCCCACCTCCTACAAGTAAATTGAGGGATAACCCAAAATCCCTACAATTCAGCTAAGGTGGTCATTCACAGACCCCTATATAAATATCGGGACGCCCCAATTTCAAGGTACGTGAAAAACACATTTCTCAAGCTCTTTCTTTCGAGTTCAATGAGATAAATGTGAGTTTCTGACTTGATATTCGAAGGATCTTAGGCTGGCACCACAGCTGTGCACTCTGAAGGTGTTTTCAGAGTGCAGGTTTCTTACTGAACGTTTCTTTCTCTTCACCTTTATTTTCATTCTGCAAGTTTCTTACTCTTCACCTTTTATGGAAGACTGCGGGTTTGGGCAACGCGACTTGGACGATTTTAAACGTCATCAATTTATATCAAGTTGAATTACTAAGGTCGATGATATTTCTACTAATGTTATTTGGTATTCAGGTTAAAGTACGAAGCTTATGTCTGGTCATGTATGTTTCTGTTGTATGGCTTAATTTTTGAGGTAAAGAGGGCTGAGGCATGTTTTTCTCTCAGGTACCTTCAAATGGTGGTGAAACTCAGGTTAACAATATTCTATGTGAAGAACATTAGATAATGGTTATGGAATAAACGGTACTATTAGTATGGCTATGTATAAGACTTTGGATGGTAGTATTTTGGTTGTGGAACAATTTTAGTGTAACAGGTCGTCCGACCCAATCCATCTCGTAATCCGATTGACCCAGCCCGTTTCTAGCAGTTTAAAATGACCCAACCCCGATTAACCAGGCCCGTTTGTCATGTCTACCGCGATTTGTTCAAGTTGACTCACGAAGCTTTCAAGGTTTTATATAATCAGCACTCAGCAGAACAAAACTCAAAAACAAGGGAAAAAAAAAATGCTTTGTTCAATCACGAGCAGACGGTTCATCGTTAAGTCACCCATCTCTGTCTTCTTTCCACTTTCTCAATCTTTGTCAACCAAACCCATTTCACTATCCCACACGGATTTCGATTTTCGATCCCACCGCGGTCCACGAAACCCTCTACTCCTACTGCAATGACTGGAAGCGTGCTCTCGATTTCTTCAACTGGGTCCAAACCCAATCCCATTTCCAACACACAACTCATACTTACAATCGTATGCTCGACATTCTACGTAAGTTCTTCGAATTCCAGCTTTCTTGGGACTTAATTTATCGAATGAAAACAAACCCATTTTTCAAACCAGACCATACCACCTTTTGGATTTTGTTTAAGCGATATATATGTGCACATATAGTTACAGAAGCTGTAGGTATTTATGATTCATTAGAAGAGTTTGGTTTGAAGGATAAGATGTTTTTTTGTAATCTTATTGATGCTTTGTGTGAGTACAAGCATGTGGTTGAGGCCTATGATTTGTGTTTTGGGAAGAACAAGAAGTTTGGTTTTGATGCGAAGAATACCAAGATTTATACTTCGCGGGTGGTTTAAGATGGGATGGTGGAGTAAGTGTAGGGAATTTTGGGAAGAGATGGATCAAATGGGTGTTCGTAAAGATTTGCATTCTTATTCGATATATATGGATATAATGTGCAAGAGTGGGAAGCCATGGAAGGCTGTGAAGTTGTATATGGAGATGAAGAAGAAGGGTATAAGGTTGGATGTGGTGGCGTATAATACGGTTATTCATGCTGTTGGTCTTTCGGAGGGTGTGGATTGTTCTGTTCGAGTGTTTAAGGAAATGAGGGACTTCGGTTGTAAGCCTGAGGTTGCGACTTATAATACGATTATAAAGCTGTTTTGTGAAAATGGTAGATATAAGGAGGCTTATGAGTTGCTCGATCGAATGCATAAGAAGGGTTGTTTACTAGATGTTATCACGTTCAATTGCATTTTAGATGTCTTGAGAAGCCCAGAGAGATTCTTAGACTTCTCGATAGAATGATTGAAAGCGGGGTTCGTCCCAGGATGGATACTTATGTGATGCTTTTGAGAAAATTTGGGAGATGGGGGTTTCTTCGACCAGCCTTTATTGTGTGGGAGAAGATGGAGGAAGTTGGGTGTAGTCCAGATGAGTCTGCTTACAATGCTTTGATTGATGCTTTGGTAGATAAAGGAATGGTAGACATGGCACGGAAGTATGATGAAGAGATGTTAGCGAAAGGGCTTTCGGCTAAACCAAGGGAGGAGCTTTGGACAAAGCCTCATGACAGTGATTTATGAGAAGCATATTTATCTGAGGATGAAATTTGTAATTTATTGGTGTGATCTGAAGATACATAGTGCTGACATGCAAAGTGGATATACCTCAAGATCGTGACAAAGACTGCTAGCTGCTACATACTGGTGAAAGAGTTTGCTGCATTAATGGGGGATCTGTTAAGTGTTTGTGATGGGCCCATACTAAAGTGGATGCGCTTTCCCTATCTATACCTTACAAGTGAATGTTAAAAGCTTTTCTGGCTTAAGGATGTTCATATCATCTACACATGCTCGGGTATAAATCTAATCCTTTTTTGCTTAATAGTAATCATTTCTGTATTCCTTCGTAAGTATATTTGATTGGTCAATGAATTCTAAAAACTCAAGTCTTATCTAGACATTTAATGTTTGAGAGACATTTGTTTATTTAAAAAAAAAAAAAAAAAACTTTTATGGATGTGATAAGTAACTTGAAAGTTGAGATGCTTACAAGGAGAAAAATTACTCTTTCAGTGCATGTTGTTATATTGTTAGTAGTTGTGGGGATGTTCTCTACTTATTCTTTTTAAAATACTAGATTCTGTTTTTTATATTATATTTGATTGGTTTTGGAGATGGAGGTTTCAGATTTAACTTAGAGAAAATTTTTCCTTACTAACTTATATACTCTCTTTCTCTCTCTTTTATGTCATATTTAATTAGTTCTAGAGAGGAATGGTTTTTTAGTGAAACTCTCCTTTTGTTCCTTAACTCTCTTTTTCTTTGTAATTAGTTTCTTTCCTCTGTTTTTGCTTTTCTCTCTCTTTTTGTAATCTTTGATACGCTTTGTGCCTCTTTGCATAAAGTATTTTTTTGAATATACGTTTTTCTTACTTATCTTTAAAAAAAAAATTGTCCTTTACTAACTAAATCAAAAATAAGTTTTTGATTTTTTTTTTTGATTTTTTTTTTTTTTTTTTGGGAATGAATGAAATATGAGAAGTTTATTTTTGAACTAAGTGGAGTACTTTAGGCTTCCAATGATATTATTATTGCAAATGAGCTGTAAGTAAACCCACTTTATTCCTTACTATTGAAGCTTCAAATGTATCCTCTCTAGATGAATGTAAATTCTGAAATATCTATTCATGGGTAAATCAATAAAGTTAACTTCTTTTTTTCTTTCCATGCAAAATTTAATGATTGTTCTAGAATCTGATGATTTTGATTGAAAATACTAGAAACTTTTTTAATTTTTTGATAGGTAGAAATTACTAGAAACCGCAGAAGAATAGATTCTTTAAAGTGGCTGTCATACCCGTATGGTCATATCTGATATATATCTATCATAGATATGCCAATATTCATTTTGTATATGTATCTGGCCTGATGATATTTTGGTCTATACCATATTGGAAGAAGATGCAAACTTCCTTTTTTTGCATAGAGCAGCTCTATGTGGAAAAGGGTCTTTGCATGAGGTCCACTCAACACATTTGTCAAAAATCAATAAAGTGAACAATTTCTTTTTTCTTTCCATGAAAAATTTAATGATTGTGTGAGCATCTAATGATTTTGATGGAAGATACTAGAAAGCTAAGAAGAACAGATACTTTAAAGTAGCTGTCATACTTGTATGGCCATATCTGATATACATCTGACACATATATGTCAATATACATATTGTGTGTGTATCTGGCCTGATGATAATTTGGTGTGTATGCCATATTGAAAGACAATGCAAACCACCTTTTTTTGTGTAGAGCAGCTCTATGTGAAAAAGGTGCTTTGCATGAGGTCCACTCAACACATTTGTTAAAAAATAGAACAAAGCCTCTGATTTTGTATCTCTCCCCTAAGATGGAATTGGCAAATGAGGGACCATCATAAGCCAAAGTTAATTTGTTATCACGGATATGATAGGATATGACATGGATGCCTTTAGGAATAAAAATGGACCTTTTTATTTATTTTTATTTTTAAAGGAAAAAGGGTTTTAATTTAAATGTAAACTATGGGTTCTTGTGCTTCAGCCTTCAAAAAGTCAGAAATCTTCAAATAAAAGAATTCTGAGAATGTCAAGCATGGATCATGTGTTCTTTTGTTATCTATAGCATCTATGTTAGTTTCATTATTCTACCTTAAGTTTTTTGATAGGATTATTCTACGTATTATATGCTTTTTGATGTTTCTCATTTATCTTTAAACTAAATATTAGCATAATATGCATTTAAAAATACTTTTTTTTTTTTTTTTTGATAGGTATATTTAAAAATACTTATTTATATATTAATTAGTTAACGTGTCCTTGTTGAGTTACATCGTATACTAGGTTTTCAAGAATTGATGTATTGCTTTGTACCTATCATATCATACTCGTGCCCAATATCTTTACCAGCTAGAAACTCTAAAATCTAAATCAGAATGCAGTTTTGGATCTCAACTTGTAACTTGTTCTAATGCTCGGCATTGGAATTTGTTCACAAATCACTCATTTCCCTCATTCTTGTTTGTCACGAAATTTACAGCAAGTTTTCTTGTTTCTTTTTCAGCTCCTCCCCGCCCTCTGTTGTCTTCACATTTATGTATGGCTATTGAGCTATCCCATTACATTTGGTTTCTCAATTAATGATATCCATCAGTTTTCACAGAAATACCTCTGGACTATACTGCAGGGCTGCCTAATATGTGCATATGTTCCGGGTGTTCTGGAGTGGTGGTTCTTTGGGAGCATCGTCATCTCAATCAAAATCTTTAGCAAATGAATAGCACAAATACCTTAATATGGCTAGGGAAGTCATTTTCAGGTGATCGGCACATATAACCACTAAGCACATAGGCACCCAAAAGCCTGCAAAATTAATGTGCACAAACCCAGTTATAGATAAATGAAGGAGAATCTGGTTGCAGAAAGGAGGATGAAAAGTTATGGTAGCTAGCAGGAAATAGTGATGTGCTGATTAAAATTAAAATCAATTCTATGAAGCTATTTTAATGATGTAGAGGAAGTGTGCTGAATCTTGTACAAGAAAAAGGTTATAATTGAAATAAGCTTTGGTGCTTATGCAAGCAAGCATCTGAAACCATTCCTCATCTTCCTTATGTGCCTCTGTGAAATCAGTTTGGTTGGTCTCTTCTTCTCTGTAAGTTTCAGTAAGCATGTGATTCTCTTGATCTTTCTGCGAATTTGGAGGAATGTAAAAAATAATTTCCCAGGAAAGGAACATGAACAGGACTGTGGGAGAGTTAACAGTAAGATTTTTCCAGTCAAAAGACTCCACAAAGTGTAGGTAGCCTATAGAGCTGTGAAGCTAGTTGGTGAGTTTTATGCAGAAAGTTGGCTCCTAAAGCAGATATTAGTGTGCAAACTTTTAGTTCTAGGAGGAAGCTTCATTGGCAACAACCAGGAATGGGGTTTTCAAAATATTTCTGGAAAATCCTTTGACATCAACACAAGGATTGTTTAGTTGACTGTAGCAGTGGAGGCTGTGGCAGCTAGAGAAGGCATCAGTTTTGTTGAAGGTGGTGCTTGGAAAGTCATTTAAAATCTGAAGACAGGTCCCTTAAGGATGACTCTCAGGTAATTCTAAAGGAATGCATTCTTATGATGAGTTATGCCTGTCTGGTTCACTACTGCCTAGAGAGGTTAAAAAAGTGGAAGCATGCCTAGAAAATGCTCATTTTTGTATTGATGTGCACATTTCAGGATACTCCCTTGATTCAGGGAGCACGAAAACAATTTTATTTAGTTTTAAAAGTCAAATAAAATTGTTTTAAAAGTCAAATTGTATTTTTTACCGTTGGATTTTATTTTAGGTCTGTTTTTTGACAGGGAGATTTTATTTTAGGCCTGTTTTTTGATAGGGAGATTTTATTTTAGATCTTACTAGTTAAAATTATTTGTATTGCATTTAATTTTTTAGAGTCAAGGTTATTTTCATAATTCAATAGTTGGGATTGTCCCCACGTCAAATTGGATTAGCTCTAGTCCTAAAAGTCTATATAAAGGAGCTATTGTACTCCAATTGGATAGTTTGCTTGATTAATAAAAATTTCAATTGGAATGACCTCAAATGGCCTGGTATTGTGGCGCCAACACCACCAGTCTAGCTGCCGCAATACCTTCACCACTTGTAAAACCCTTCTATCCCTTGTTCAGGAACAGGTCCGTTGTGGTTGACCCACCCACCTCCACCCCTTTCAAACCCAGCAACTCATATGAGTTTTGATTGTTGTTGTTGTTTTGACTGGATCTCTTTGTTACTCATTGACAGGAGCTTAGATTTATGGTTTTAGTTGAATCTGTGTAAAAAAAAAAAAAACTACATAGATCTATGGTGACATTGGCTCAAGAAATAGGAGTTTCAAAAGCAATTTTTGAAGTGATGCTTTAACTATGAATCAAGCCATAAACTCTAAAAAGAAGTGAGGTCAATTAATCATATTATTCAAGGCTTTCTAATTTGCCAGTTTCCACTGGAAGATGAAGAGTAGGTGTTTGGAATGGTGTTAATACAAGAAATTGTTGCTGGGGAATTTTGCCATTCTGACATGTTTATTGGGCCTCCTCATCTTGTGAGAAATATACAGCCACAGTACTTTACTTTATTAGTTGGTGTCCTTTTTTTACATAATCTTGGGGTAGGATTAGTGGAGGTTGGGTTGCTTGATTCTAGTAAACTGTTCACTGCAATTATATTGTGTGTGGTTCTGGGATCCAGCAAATACTTTGTCATGATATATCTTCAAATTTCAATGATCAAACCATTGCTTTCCAGGGATACTGGTTTTATACTTTTATGTTCTTAGACCCTGAGTGGCTGATTTGCATATAAAAGGCAGCATTTTTTTATTATATAAAATTTTGTTATTCTTTGCATTTATAAAACTATCTTTTTGTTTGTTAAATATGAAAGGTTGTAAGAAACCTATTAGAGTATATATTCAACTTTTATGCTTGTTTTTGTAGTTTAATTTAGTAGCAACTGAGTTTTGGAATCACAGTCCATGTATTGGCTTTTGCAGTTGTAGTTTAGATTTTAAAGAAATGACGTGGACCCATATATATTGAAGTACGATCTGAGTCAGTGTGAGAAGTCTGCATATCAGCCACTCAATAAGAATCAGTAGTTGAGAAGAATTGGACAATGTGTAGTCTCTTTCTCTGGGGAGGATCATCCACTTTGTGATTTCCGTTCCCTCTATGGTGCATTGTGGTTCCACCGTTTGGCAATCCAATACATGTCTTTTACATGCATATAACTTGGTTCTCTTTCAAAGTTCATTTTTTCATTATCTTCTCATTCTATCTATCAATACATGGATTCTCCACAAAGCCATGGTACCTTCTCTGATGAGTTTAAGGTAAATGGGTTTTCTTTTCTAATAGTAATGTATTGTTTACAAATAGATATATAAACTTGTAGAAGCAGTGATAGATCTTCCTCTCTATTATTATTATATGGCTAAGTAAGGAATTTGGTGAATATTTCCTCTTAAAGAACAAAGGAGGAAAAAAAAAAGAGTCTATATTGTTAGTTAGTATTAGTTGAACTCCCCAATCCCTTACATTTCTTGATTTTGAATGTTTTCGTTACTTTATTATGCCTTATAATCTATTAATAGCTGTAACAACTTTACTTGCTTATCTTCCTAGCACTTGTTATACGCTTACTTTTTTCTAACCAAGGTATTTTTTTTCTTGCATGTTGCAATAATATGGCATCAGCTAGGGAATTTCATTAACATAGTGCCCTTGGAATGGTATAACAACAAGATTTTCTCTTGCTGAGCAGCAAAAATGGCTTTAGCTTCTTCTGTAAAAGTGGTTCTAGGCTCAATTGCTTTTGCAATCTTCTGGGTATTGGCAGTTTTCCCAGCTGTTCCTTTTCTACCAGTTGGGAGGACTGCATATGATGTAATTGATCTTCAAATCCTTGGTCTTCTCTTTGGGACCATGTTTTGTCAGTGTGTATGGTTGTCAGTGAAATGATGATACAATGAAGGAGCTATTTGTCAACTCAAAGTTATAAACTTCTTATGCTTTCTTCTCTTATTTGCAATCTTTATGTTTTGATATATGAATGTGTTATGAAGGTTTAGATATGGTATGACTCTATTATGATATATCAATGAAACTTTCTTGGTTTCCATTTATCACATTTTTTTTTTCATTTTTTTTATTGATTAGTTTTTTCTTTTTTAAGATTGGTTAGTTTTTATGTTATAATGTTTTGAATAAAAAAAAAAATTTAAATGGGTTTCAGGTTCGGGTAGGGTATGGATATCCATGGATAATATGTTTGCGTAAGATTTGGGTATGGATATTATCGGGTATTGATAATCGGGTATCCATGGGTAAAATTTTCGGGTCGGGTATGGGTATACCCGATCCATACCCGATCCATGGCCATCCCTAGTTTCCAGCACACCTGGTGAGAGAATAAGAAGGTAGCTCATGAACTGGTACAAAGGGCCTGGAGAACACCAATATGCAAATTTGGAAGGGTACAAAACCACTTGGGGTATTGCATGTTCTACAATATGTACCTTCTTTGTCTTTCTAATTAATGTACTTTCATCTTTGAATTGAATGAAATTTTAGTTTGGAATAAAAAAATATTTTTGATCTGATCTTTGATTTTTTTGAAGAGAGAAATAATCGAAGAGAGAGAGTTGATCGTTCTTTTTGTTTTTTTTGTTTTTCAATTTTTTAGTTGATGTGGCATTTTTTTTTTTTACTAAATTTTTTTAATATTATTTTAAAAGTCATGTAAGCATCATTTGTGCCAACAATGTAAACAATTTGTCTCGTAGGCATTTTCCATTAGCGAGTTAATAGTAAGGACCAAATTGATTGTAAATTAAAAATAACATAGACTAAATTAACTGCTACCAAAATGTAGGGATCAAATTTTTTTACTAAAAATTTTTAATAT